>NC_045451.1:21728078-21769538 GCF_002776525.5 Piliocolobus tephrosceles | reverse complement strand
CCTTCACATCTCAGTTCCCAAGTGGCTTCCTCTGGGAGAGCTTTGCCCTAGTCTCCCCCGAACTAACTAAAGTTTCTAACATTTAGTTGGCTTTTGCTGTTTCCACAGCATTTTGCCCCTGACTTGTAGGGAAAGCTTCCCATTGTATTTTCACTGTTTACCTATCTTGTTCCTCACTGCACCGTGAGCCCATTAGACATAAAACTGAGTCTTCTTCTTTTGAGAGGGAGTCTCGCTGTGTCGCCCAGGCTGGAGTGCACTGGCGCCATCTCGGCTCACTGCAAGCTCTGCCTCCCGGGTTCACACCATTCTCTGCCTCAGCCTCCTGGGTAGCTGGGACTACAGGGGCCCGCCACCACACCTGGCTAATCTTCTGTGTATTTTTAGTAGAGACGGGGTTTCACCACGTTAGCCAGGCTGGTTTCGATCTCCTGACCTCATGATCTGTCCGCCTCAGCCTTGGCATCCCAAAGTGCTGGGATTACAGGTGTGAGCCACCGCGCCCAGCCTGAGTCTTATTCTTTTTGATCTCTTTTGGCATAGAGCATTAAATAGAGCATTCCAGGTGCTAATCAATTCTTATAGAATGAATGAATGGTTGGCATAGTCATAATTCTCAATAGTTGTATAGTGTTTTCTCCTGCTGATGATTTCTTTTTTTTTTTTTTGAGACGGAGTCTCGCTCTGCCGCCCGGGCTGGAGTGCAGAGGCCGGATCTCAGCTCACTCCAAGCTCCGCCTCCCGGGTTTACGCCATTCTCCTGCCTCAGCCTCCCAAGTAGCTGGGACTGCAGGCGCCCGCCACCTCGCCCGGCTAGTTTTGTGTATTTTTTAGTAGAGACGGAGTTTCACTGGGTTAGCCAGGATGGTCTCGATCTCCTGACCTCGTGATCCGCCCGTCTCGGCCTCCCAAAGTGCTGGGATTACAGGCTTGAGCCACCGCGCCCGGCTGATGATTTCTTTAATCACTTGCTATTCTTGGATGTTTATGCATTTACCAAATCGGTTTCCAGAAATACCTCATTTATCACAACCCACCACTATGTTAAGGGCTTCTGAAGGTCATATTTCTATCTGGTTCCTGTTATTTTGCAGGCTGTAATCTGTCCCGCTGTCTTTCATTCTAGAAACAGTGTGCCTCAGTGTACAAACAATTTTTGTCTTGTTAGAACTAGGATATGAGTAAGCCTTTGTTGCTATCACTGGAGTGATAAAAAGAAGGGTATTCAAATTCTTCCATAAAATCACAGGAGTGTACCGTGCGTATGAACACAGCCTTCTGTGTTTTCCTAAATTTCCGGTGAGCATGAGTGACTGTCCCTCCCAGTTAAAGAAAAGCAAATTAAATGCAAAGTAAAACAATGAGAAACAATTTTTTGCTTATCACATTGGCAAAGTTTTTTTTTTTTTTTTTTAAGTCTGGTGTTGCAAACACTGGCAATGTTTAGGAGGAAACAGGCACTCACATGCTGTAGGTAGGGGCACAAATTATGCAACTTCTTTGAAAGGAAATTCAGAACTATATCAAAATTTTAACATACAGGCCATGTGTCCCAAGAATTTATGTCTAGGAATTTATCTTAGAGATATACTTGAACATTTATACAAAGGTAAATGTACACATACATTCATGCCTGCGTGCCTTTTCTGCAAAAGACCAAAAGTGGCCTCAGTGTCCATTCGCAGAGGTTACTTCCATACAATAAAATACTAATCTGCCATTTTTTTTTAAATTAAGGAACTCTAGTTTATTTCTGCATACATAAATAGAATTCATATGTACAATGTTTATAGGTTTCCATTTGTGTAATGTATATAATATAATGTAATAAATAATATAATGTATAATGTATGTATATATTATAATGTATATTATGTATACAATATAATGTCTATTGTATGCATATAATATAATGCATATTATATGTATATAATATAATATGTATGTATTATATATTCTATGTATGTGTAACATATGTTAATATATGTCATATATTACACATACATATGTGTATATATAGACTGAAAAGATACACAAGGAGTTGATAATGGTCCTCATCTTTATGATGGGAGATTAATTTTCACATATATGTTTGTATAGTTGAAACTATTTCATTTTGTTGTGTTTTTCCCTGCTTTTTTTAACTGTAGAAACTTTGTTTTTTACCATATTTCTGGATGTTTTCTTAATTTAATTTTTTTGGCAAAAAATACGCATACATACACACATATATATATTTTAAACTCAAATAGTACTTCAGAGTTTCTAAGGGAAGACAACAGTCCTGTCATTCCCCTCTTTTCTCAGGCTCAAATGATACTCTCCAGAGACACTCATTTTAAACTTTTAGTTGGTTCTTACGTTCACTTTCTTTTCTTTTCTTTTTTTTTTTTTTTTTGATACTAAGTCTCGCTCTTTTGCCCAGGCTGCAGTGCAGTGGCGTGATCTCGTCTCACTGCAACCTCCACCTCCCAGGTTCAAGCGATTCTCCTGCCTCAGCCTCCGGAGTAGCTGGGACTACAGGCACCCGCCACCGCGCCCGGCTAATTTTTGTAATTTTAATAGAGACGGGGTTTTACCATCTTGGCCAGGCTGGTATCATACTCCTGACCTGTGATCCACCTGCCTCGGCCTCCCAAAGTGCTGGGATTACAGGCGTAAGCCACCGCGCTGGGCACATTTCTTTTCTTTCCCCGCCCTCCACAGGTGGAGTCTCCCTGTGTTGCCCAAGCAGGAGTGTAGTGGCCCGATCTCCGCCCACAGCAACTTCCGCCTCCCAGGTTCAAGCAGTTCTCCTGCCTCAGCCTCCCAAGTAGCTGGGATTACAGGCGACCACCACCACGCCTGGCTAATTTTTATATTTTTTAGTAGAGGCAGGGTTTCACCATGTTGTCCAGGGTCATTCACTTTCATATTACTAATAACAAGCTCGTTTGGCCATGTCTTGATGTTTTCCCATTTTAGACATTATCTATTGAATTCCTCTCAGTGAGGCAGATTTAACTGGCTTACAAATCCCACTCCTGACACCCTCCCATACAAACTCTTGCTCTTACTCCAATTTCAAATCATAATTAGATTGCAACTTATAGCTAAATCAATTTTCAGCGGACACCTTATTATGACTATGGAAATACTATTTGCAGTTAAGCCATGTGGTATAGTATCATTGCACTTCCTTTCTCATAAAGTTTCTTGGATTTGTGTTGAGTTAGTAATTGCCTTTGCCCCTCATTTACTTTGACTTCCATGTACCTATCATTAATTCAGTTCCAAAATTTCTCACATAACCATAAAGTGCCTCTCAGTATGGCCAGACACAAAATTCAGCTGTATGAATTTTTTTCCCCATGAGACATTTCCGGCTGTGGACTCTGTCCTCTTTCTCTAGGATGGAATGATCACTGTCATGATCCTGAGAATTCCTTTTTTGTTGTACTTGTTAGTTCGGTGGAGCACATCTGAAAAAGAGAACACGAGAGAGAACTTTTTTGAGGCCTACGGCATCAGCTAGGATCCTTCAACTATAAATAATAGTATTCTGGAATACAAATAGCATTTTTATTACTATTATTATCTCATCTCTAACTCTCTGAATGGTTAGCAGCTCAATGATGTCATCAGGACCCGCGCACTTTTCATACCCTTGCTGTGCCTTCATCACAGCAATGATGATGTGTCCTCTTTAGGTCACAGGTGGCTACAGCAGCTGGCTAATTTCATTTGTCAGAAACTGGGTCATATCCTAGCTACACGGAAGTCTCAGAAAATGAATATATATCATTTACATCTTCTATTGTGAGAACAGGTCTCAGACAATAGGAAAGAAGGGATTGGGGGAATAGCTGTTGGAGATGCAACCCACGGGGTCTGCAAATCATGTGTATTTAAAAATGTGTTTTGTCTGCATTCATAGTTTGGCTGGGTATAGCATTCTAGGTTGGAATGCATTTTTTTTCTTAGAATTTTGAAGGCTTTCTTTCAATATATTCTAGTTTTCCAGTGTTGCTGTCAGATGCTTGATATTATTCTGATTCCCAATCCTTTGTATGTAACCAGCTTTCCACTTTCTGGAAGCTTTTCCTCTGATTCTAAAATATTACTGTACTGTGCCTTAGTGTAGGCATGCATTACTTTTTCTTTTTCTTTTCTTTTCTTTCTTTTTTTTTTTTGAGATGGAGTTTCACTCTTGTTGCTCAGGCTGGAGTGCAGTGGTGCAATCTTAGCGCACTGCAACCTCCACCTCCCAGGTTCAAGTGGTTCTCCTGCCTCAGCCTCCTAAGGAGCTGGGACTGCAGGTGCACACCACCATGCCTGGCTATTTTTTGTATTTTTAGTAGAGATGGGATTTCTCCATATTGGCCAGGCTGGTCTTGAGCTCCTGATCTCAGATGATCTGCTCACCTTGGCCTCCCAAAGTGCTGGGATTATAGGCATGAGCCACCATGCCCAGCCTACTTTTTCAAATCAAAAAGTAATGCAGTTTTTTAGGATGCATTTTTTAAAAAACAGCAACAGAAAGATTTGAATTTGGATTATCTTTCTCAGTTACACTTACTTTTATCCAACTGCAATTGGCCTGGGGTAAGCTTGGCAACAATGAAACATCTTTTCCAGGCTATTCCATTTGGAGTCTTTCTTGTTCTCTGGATCCCTAGACTTCTCTTCCCACCACTTGATGCCTTGCCCAACCTATCCTCTTCACATTTTCTTTACATTTAGAACTGACTAAAAGCATTGCTTACCTTTTAGAGCCAAGGTAGCTAATCTGATAAATTAATTCACAAAATATGATGATGAGCTGTCCTTACACAAAGCATATAGGCATTTAATCACAATCTTCAATATTTTTATCATGAATGAATGAGTAAAAGGTGAGAATTTTGATGATTAAGTGATTCATATTTTCTCTCCTTCAAATCATATTTCCTAATCCAGTTCCTAACAGTTCTGAAACAATGCAGAAGAAAATCTTGGCTTTTTAAGGTATGCTTCATTGGATAGCAGTTTAAAAATCCACTTGTATTCAAATCTAAACAATCCATGACATCTGTGGGGCACCTGATCAAGAATTGCTCACATTCCATCTTGTGAGTCAAAGCACAGGATTGCTGTGCTTCTCTGAGTCCCAGCACTGAAGGCCTACACAAGCATCTTTCCTGTGACTCACCTAAAATACTTAATTCCTCAAAGATGTAGACAATCAAACGCTGGCAGGTGATTGTGTGGGCTAACCTGTATGGTCCTCAGCTGTGCTGAGTGACAGTGATATGCATAATGATCATTTTTAAACTTTTTCATATTCAGCTTTCAGTTGTTGTTTTCTTTAACTCTAACACCTCAAAACAGGAGAATCATGTGTAAAACAGGAGAGACTGGAGCAGCTGACATGATTGGCACAATGGATGGCCCCTGTGTCAGGTTTACCATAAACCAAGTGACACTTAAACTTCAGAGACTCTCCAAAACCTTTTGCCTAATTTTACATTATTAATTTCATAATTTTTTTTTTTTTTTTTTTGAGACAGAGTCTCCCTCTGTTGCCCAGGGTGGAGTGCAGTAGCATAATCTCGGCTCACTGCAACCTCCGCCTCCTGGGTTGAAGCGATTCTCCTGCCCCAGTCTCCCAAGCATCTGGGTCTACAGGTGCATGCCACCACGCCTGGCTAATTTATTTTAGTAGAGACGGGGTTTTGCCATGTTGGCCAGGCTGGTCTTGAACTCCTGACCTCAGGTGATCCACCTAACTTGGCCTCCCAAAGTGCTGGGATTACAGTCATGAACCACCACACCTGGCCAAATTTTGTAATTTTTTTTTTTCTTAAAGAACTCTCCTCTTCCTCAATTGTATAAACTTCAGCCCCCACGAAACCTGGTTTCACATTTGATAGGACCCAGAGCTTCACCCTTCCTTCCTCTCCTCTTCAGCACCCTCCAAGGAGCCCTAGTCCTCTGTGGAACAAAAATAAAAGACAACCTGTGACTGGGCACAGTGGCCAATGCCTATAGTCCTAGCACTTTTTGAGGCTCAGGCAGGAGGATCACTTGAGGTCAGGAGTTCAAGGGCAGCATGGGCAACATAGTGAGACCCTGTCTCTACAAAAAAAATTTAGTTGGGTATGGTGGCATGTGCCTGTAGTAGTCCCAGCTATTTGGGAGGCTGAAGCAGGAGGATTGCTTGAGCCTAAAAGGTCAAGGCTGTAATGGGCTTTGATGGTGTCACTGAACTGTAGCATGGGCAACAGAGTAAGACCCTGTCAAAAGGGAAGGGGAGGAGAAGGGAGGGGAGAGGAGGGCAGGGGAAGGAAGGGGAAAAGGAAAGAAAGGAGAAAGAAAGAAAACAACAACTTGTAACGATTCCTGGACTAGGAATCAGGAGAGAGAGTCTGACACCTGTGCCTGCTACTAGCCCTTTGTGGACCTCAGTCAGGTCACTTGGCCTTTTTCAGACTCCATTTCATCATCTATAAAATGGGTATGTTTGACCTGATGATAGCTAAGCTCCCTTTCAAAACTAAGTCTTTGATTCTAAGTTACTAGGGCCACTTTCTACATTCCCTTACAATAGCTTCTATTCATGGGCTTGTCTTTCCCCACTGAGGTGCTGGAAAAACTCACCCTCTGATCTTCTGGGTCCTGCCCAGGCTCAACCCAGCTCCTCCCTCTTCAAGCAATGACATCTGTGATTATGATGGGACTGCTGTCTCTCCTCTCCCCATGATTCACTGTCTCCGCTCCTACTAGATGAAAGAGGAATGACAGAGTGCAGCTCAATGCGTTAACCCTTCTCAGAGGACCTTCATTTAAAATAGAAATTAATATTTCATCTCAACGGCATAACTCTTTGGTGGTGAAATTTTAGGCAGCAGTTGCAGTCAAGTCTGAGGAAGAGAGATTGTCTTGAGCTCTTGGAGCAGGCAGTGTTTAGACCCCCTCAAGCCAAAAGGGGCCACTTCCCATTGTTCTAGAACCAAAAGATTGACCCAGGTTAAAAGGCACAGAAGCCCTGTCAACGTGGGTGCAAGGAGACTTTCACTTGGAATGTCATTTGCACTCACAAAGCAGTGGAAGGTAATTGCATGGTGGAGGATGGGGACTTCACCTGCTTCACCATCCATGCTCCACTTTCCTCCAGTCACAGATCCTGATATTATATGGCGGCAGCAGCATGCCCAGCTAAAGGACCATGTGTCCCAGTCTCCCTTCAGCGGCATGTGGCCATGTGATAAGGTTCTGACCCATGAGGTGTAGGCAGAATGTTACATGAGACGTCCAAAGACTCTCTGAAAGTCCAGAAACACACCCTTTTCCTTCGTCTTCTACTCAGCGATGTGATGATGATCGCTGCTAAGTGGTTGCCATCTTGGATGTGAGGGGACTTTGCAGATGAAAGCTATTTACTGAGGAGGGTAGACCAGAAACATAAAAAGAGTGTGCTTCCTTGATGACATCATGGTGCCACTCCCTCAGCCCAGACTGCCCCACTCTGGACTTATTTTTAAGTGAGAAAATAAAATCTTCATGTGTTTAAGCCAACTAGCTCTCAGTTCACTGTCACTCACAGCTGAATACGTTCCTGGCTGAAATAAATGAGAAGACTAAGCTTTCCATCTTTTAAAGAAAGAATACAGTGAGTAAAAAATAGGGTAAAGTCTAGGAGAGATGCAAACAACCTTAAAACCCAACCATCCTCAGCAGGAGGATATAACATATTTTATATATATATGTGTGTATATATATAAACATATAATATATGAAGTATTCATTTAAACCCAGAATCTCAAAAATTCAGACAATCTATGGAAAGGAAAAACAAAATAAAAGCACTTTGGTATGAGCATTGGCGATTCCTGTTGCTCCCCCACAGGGTAGGAGATGAGAGGCTGGTCAGTCGGTAAGTGTCACCTCTGTGCACAACCTGGAGTTGTTTTGGAAGGAGGAGAGACGCCCAGAGCTTGAGCAATGCAAGCGTGATCCCTGCTCTAGGGAAGCGTGAGGTCATCTGCACGTGCTCATTCATGCTTGCTTTGATCCCCACAGTAGCGGACTCCTAGCACCTCCTTCAGACCCATATCTGTTTTGGCTGCTGTGGCCATAAAATCTGCAAAAGCCTCTGTCCCTGTGCTGAGGATACAACTGGTGAGCAAGCCCCATTGCTGGCCCTGGAGGAGGTGAGAGCTCAGTGAGCCGAGAGCAAGGAAACAAGCCATCAGTCCCTGGTAGGACAAGTGTTCACAAGGGGGAAGTCCTGTGAGAAGACAGAGGAGGGGCTCTGACTCATTTTTGGAAGTCCCAGAAGGTTTCTTGGAGAAGGTGACATCTAAATAGAGACCTGGAGGATGAGTAGGAGTTTCTGTCCTTCCCTTAGTCACTGTTCAGTGGCAGCTGCTGTCACATGACAGTTCTTTGCCCCAGATCCATAGAGTGAAGTAGGTAGCAATGAGGTAGTTAGAAGAATACACTGCTGGGCTGGGTGTGTTGGTGCATGCCTATAATCTCAGCACTTTGGGAGGCCAAGGTGGGCGGATCACCTGAGGTCGGGAGTTCGAGACCAGCCTGGCCAATATGGCAAAACCCCATCTCTATTAAAAAATACAAAAGCAATTAGCTAGGCGTGGTGGCACATGTCTGTAATCCCAGCTACTCGGGAGGCTGAGGCAGGAGAATCACTTGAACCCGGGAGGTGGAGGTCACAGTGAGCCGAGATCATGCCATTGCACTCCAGCCTGGGTAAGAGAGCGAGACTCTGTCTCAGGAAGAAAAAAAAAAAAAAAAAAAATTAATTAACTAATTTAAAAAAAGAATACACCGTCTTCTCTTTTCCTTTCCTGGAAGTCTGAAGACAGAACCATCTCATTTGATCTGGAAGGAGTCAGGGCTAACATCAGGGAGTGGGGTTAAGGGCCAGGGAAGATGCTGGGTTAGGAAATGCCCATCTCAGCACGCTGGGGGTCGTGCCCACTGGATTATTCAGGCAGTGAGCAGCAGTACATATGACCACGAGCCTTCTTCTCACACTCTTCTCTCCATGTGGCTTATTTTGATAACAGCTTTATTGAGATATAATTTACTCCTTCCTGTAGGACATAGCTAAAAAAGAGAGAGAAAGAGATGATTTATATACTATACAATGCACCTCTCTAAAATGTGTAATTCAATGGATTTTAGTATATTCGTAGGGTTGCTCAATGATCATCACAATCAATTTTAGAACATTTTCATCCCTTCAAGAGGAAACCCCATACCCTTTGGCTGTCACCCCTCAATTTCCCCAACCCTGGCAACCACTGATTTCCTTTGTCTCAATCGTTTTTGCTATTCTTAACATCTCATAGAAATGGATTCACTTACATGGTCCTTTGTCACTGATGTCTTCCACAAAGCAGAACGTTTCTGGGGCTCATCCAAGCTGCACACACTCCTTCATTCCTTGTTATAGCCAAATTATACACACACCATTTTTCCTGTGTCTCAGACTGATGTCTTGGCCAGTCATCAATCCTATTCATCAATTTGTTCTCCAAATGCGTCTAGAGCAAATACCATGAGATACCTATGGTTTTATGACCCCCAAAGCTCCCAATCCATCTTCTTGTCTCCGTCTCCATCATCACCATCCTGATCTGCCATCGTCTGTCTCTGGAACCAAGGAGTTTTCCAAAAGTGAAATGTTAGCGTTCAACAGTGACTGCCTGCCCCCAAGGACTTCCCATGGTCTCAGAATAAAGACAAAGCTACCTGGCATGGCTATCAACACTCCGCCCAGTCTGGCACCTCCCTCCACTCTGTCTCAACTTCTCTCTTTTGGCTCCAGCTATCCTGTCTTCTCTCAAACACTGTCACTTGCCACCTTGAGGCCTTGGCCTGGAACAGGTTTTATCGCTCACCTAGTTAAGGCCAGTTTACCCTCCAGGCTGCAGGTCAGTGGTCTCTTCCAGGGGAAAGCGTCGCCAAAAGAGTCTCATCATAGCTCTCGTAATTCTAATAGCACTCTGTTCCTTTCCCATTCTGTCTCCCCTCTACACTGAAAGCCCTTTGAGGGTGGGCATTGTCTACTTTTGCTCATCATTGGCTTCCCTCTACCTAACAGTGCCTGGATTAGAAATACAGAAAGGACATCCATACCAACATTTATAGTGTGCCCTGTAAGCAGACACTATTATTGATTTTTTTTTTTTTTTTTTAGTTTTTTAAAATGTCATTTTAAGTTCCAGGATACATGTGGAGGATGTGCAGGTTTGTTACATAGGTAAATGTGTGCCATGGTGGTTTGCTGCACCTAACACATCACTTAGGTATTAATGCCAGCATGCATAGCTATTTATCATGATGCTCTCCCTCCTTCCTCCACCCCCTCCCCCGCCACCCCACCAACAGGCCCTGGTGTGGGTTGTTCCGGTCTGTGTCCATGTGTTCTCATTGTTCAACTCCCACTTACAAGTGAGAACACGCAGTGTTTGGTTTTCTGTTCCTGCATTAGTTTGCTGAGGATAATGGCTTCCAGCTCCATCAATGTCCCTGCAAAGGACATGATCTCGCTCCTTTTTATGGCTGCATAATATTTCACGGTGTATATGTATCACATTTTCTTTATCCAGTCTATCATTGATGGGCATTTAGGTTGATTCCATGTCTTTGCTATTGTGAGTAGTGCTGCAGTGAACATATGCATGCATGTGTCTTTATAATAGAATGATTTATATTCCTTTTGGTACATACTCAGCAATGGGATTCCTGGGTCAAATGGTATTTCTAGTTCTAAGTCTTTGAGGACTCACCACACTGTCTTCCACAATGGTTGAACTAATTTACATTCCTACCAACAATATAAAAGTGTTCCTATCTCTCCACAGTCTCACCAGCATCTGTTGTTTCTTGGTTTGTTGATAATCACCGTTCTGACTAGTATGAGATGGTATCTCATTGTGGTTTTGATCTGCGTTTCTCTAATGGTCAGTGATGTTGAGCTTTTTTTCATACGTTTGTTGTTGGTTGTCTTCTTTTGAGAATTGACCAGACAATTTTATAAACACTATCTCATGTCATCCTTATGCTAATCCTATGTGGAAGTGATCTTCAGCTTCATTTTACCAATGAGATAAATGAAACTGTGGTAGTATGAATAAATAACTTGCCCAAAGTGGAAGCATTCCATCCCAGACCCATTGAATTCTCAGATCTAAGATCCTGCCAGGCTGTTTTTGGAATACAGAGCAGAAAATCCCCTCCTGTTCAAGCGTTAACTAGATAAGTCCTTCTTCACAAATGCCAAGTAAGCACAGAAAAAGAGCAACAGGGAAAAGTTTATACTCCAAGGAAAAAGTCAACCCCAGACTGCAGGGATCCTGGTGAGATTGTATCAGGATTGGCCCTTGGGGAAAGCTTCCTGATATTTGAGACTGATAAAAAAAAACCCCTCCCCACAGGTGGTCAGTTTGGTTCTTACTGGCTTGCTGGAAGTAAGTTCTCATGTTTCTAAATGCAGATCCAGTATTTCCTTTGGAATGTTCTTACATTGTTTGATTTTTGGGTGTCAACCTTTTCGTTTAGTTCAGCAAAGAACTCCTTGTTCATTTCCTTTGGGGGATTTTTTTCCCTCCTTTTTCTAAGGCAGCAGTACCTCTACCAGGAAAAACTGGTTACTAGTGCTGTCCCCAGAGGGTCTGCTGCTTTTGCATAGTTGTCACTAAGGCGTTTCCACCGAAAGCTTCTCTGTCACTTTGAGGTCACCTGACAGTATGTGAGCCAGGCTCGCTGGTGACCTCATCCTTCTGGCCCTATTCCAGCAGCTTAGCTTTGAGCTTCATCATCACAGTGCAGAACTGACTACTTGCTAACTAACGTGTTATGCCACTGATAACCAGGAATTTCCCGACTGATGTTGAATGGGAAAAGGATGGCGGATCAGAACCCCTAGAAGGAGGTCATCTTCGTATTACAAAGGACAGCCCATTTAGGGGAGTGACTTTGGTGCTGTTTAATAGATTCCCTTTGCTCTGAAGTACCGTGGGTATGTTCTTTTATAATCAAAACAGCTGATCAGTTTTCTTACAGAGATCAATTTGCTCAAAAATAATGCATCTATGTATACAATGAGATATTATTTAGCCTTAAACAGGTAGGAAATTCTGACATGTGAATGAACCCTGAGAACATGATGCTAAGTAAAACAAGCCAGTCGCAAAAGGACAAATACTGTATGACTCCACTTATGTGAGGTCCCTAGAATAGTTAAATTCATAGAGACAGAATGTAGCTTGGTGTTTGCCAGAGGCTAGAGCAGGGGCCCCCAACCCCCAGGCCACAGACCAGTATGAGTCTGTGGCCTGTTAGGAACCAGGTCACATGGCAGGAGGTGAGCGGCTAGCAAGCGAGTGATGAGTGGCACTTCATCTGCATTTGCAGCTACTCCCCATCACTCACATTGCTGCCTGAGCTCCGCCTCCTGTCAGATCAACTGCGGCATAAGATTCTCACAGGAACGCAAACCCTACTGTGAACTGCGCATGCAAGGGATCTAGGTTGTTCACTCCTTACGAGAAGCTAATACCTGATTATCTGTCACTGTCTCCCATCACCCCCAGATGGGACCATCTAGTTGCAGGAAAACAAGCTCAGGCTCCCACTGATTCTACATTATGGTGAGTTGCATAATTATTTCATTATATGTCACAATGTAATAATAATAGAAATAAAGTGCACAATAAATGCAATGAGCTCCAATCATCCCAAAAACATCCCCCACCCTGGTCTGTGGAAAAAATGTCTTCCACAAAACCAGTCCCTGGTGCCAAAAAGGGTGGGGACCACTGAGCAAGAGAGAGGGGTTAGAGGGGAGTTCGTGTTTAATGGGGACAGAGTAGTTGTTTGGGAAGATGAAAAATGTCTGGAGGTGGATGGTGGTGATGGTTGCACAATCACAATTGTACTTAATGTCATTGAACTGTATACTTTAAAATGGTTATGATGAGGCCCAGCGCGGTGGCTCACACCTGTAATCCCAGCACTTTGGGAGGCTGAGGCGAATGGATCACCTGAGGTCAGGAGTTCGAGACCAGCCTGGCCAACATGGTAAAACCTCGTCTCTACTAAAAATAAAAAAATTAGCTGGGCGTGGTGGCAGGCGCCTATAATCCCAGCTACCTGGAAGGCTGAGGCAGGAGCTTGAACCTGGGAGGCGGAGGTTGTGGTAAGCCAAGACTGCACCATTACACTCCACCCTGGGCAACAAGAGCAAAACTCCATCTCAAATTTAAAAAAATAATAATGGTTATGATGGTAAATTTTGTGTTGTGTATATTTTCCCACAATAAAAAAATAATGTGCTGAAGATGCTTCTCAAAGTCTTGCCTGCTATCCTGCTACTTGTTTATCAATTGCACGTTGGCTTGCCACCTACCTTCTTGAGCCTTGTTCCTCAAAGTATGGTCTCTGGACCAGCAGCAGCAGCAGTTGGAAGCTTGTTAGACATGTGGCATCTTGGCCGGGTGCAGGGGCTCATGCCTGCAATCCCAGCACTTTGGGAGGCTGAGGTCAGTAGATTGCTTGAGCTCAGGAGTTCAAGACTAGCCTGGGCAACATGGCAAAATCCCATCTCTACAAAACAAACAAACAAAAAATATAAATATATACAAATTAGCCAGGTGTGGTGGCATGTGCCTGTAATCCCAGCTACTTAGGAGGCTGAGGTGGGAAGATGGCTTGAGTGCAGGAGCAGAGACTGCAGTGAGTTGAGATGAGCCACTGCACTCCAACCTGGGTGACAGAGCCAGACGCTGTCTCAAAAAGAAGGAAGGAAGGAAAGAAAGAAAGAAATGCAAATGACTCAGGCCAGGCGCAGTGGCTCATGCCAGTAATTCCAGCACTTTGGGAGGCCGAGGTGGGAAGAGCATTTGAGGCCAGGAGTTTGAGACCAGCATGGTCAACATGGTGAAACCCTGTCTCTACTAAAAATATCAAAATTAGCCAGATGCAGTGATACACACCTATAATCCCTGCTACTTGGGAGACTGAGACATGAGAATCACTTAAACCCTGGAGGCAGAAGTTGCAGTGAGTCAAGATTGCACCACTGTGCTCCAGCCTGGGTAATAGAGCAAGACTCTGTCTCAGGGAAAAAAAAAAAAAAAAAAAAAGCAAATGATTTATATGCAGGTTAAGGTTTGTCGAGGGCTGTTCTGGACCAGTGGTGGGCAAGTCTGCAGGCACACTGGAATCACCTGTGGAGTTTTAAAATTACTGATTTGATTGGTTTAGTGTGGCCAGGCATCAGGATTTACAACTGCTCACATTAGAATTCAAGTAATTCTGGCTGGGCGCGGTGGCTCAAGCCTGTAATCCCAGCACGGGAGATTGAGACCATCCTGGCTAATCTGGTGAAACCCCGTCTCTACTAAAAACTACAAAAAACTAGCCGGGCGAGGTGGCGGGCGCCTGTAGTCCCAGCTACACGGGAGGCTGAGGCAGGAGAATGGCGTAAATCCGGGAGGCGGAGCTTGCAGTGAGTTGAGATCGGGCCACTGCATTCCAGCCTGGGCGACAGAGCCAGACTCCGTCTCCAAAAAAAAAAAAAGAATTCAAGTAATTCTAGTGTGCAGCCAAGGTTGGGATCAACACATCTGGATTATCTTTTCTTCTAACATTTCAGTGTTTTCACGCTTTTCTCATCTCAGTGCACATTTGTTTCCTGGGATATCATTTCGGCTTGATTATTTTTAATTATTTCAATTCCTTTGTTAAATTTATCTGATAAGATTCTGAATTCCTTCTCTGAGTTATCTTGAATTTCTTTGAGTTTCTTCAAAACAGCTATTTTGAATTATCTGTCTGAAAGGTCATATATTTCTGTCTCTCCAAGATTAGCCCCTGGTGCCTTATTTAGTTTGTTTGGTGAGGTCACTTTTTCCTGGATGGTCTCGATGCTTGTGGATGTTCATCGGTGTCTAGGCATTGAAGAGTTAGATATTTATTGTAGTCTTTGCAGTTTGGGCTTCTTTATATTCATCATTCTTAGGAAGGCTTTACAGGTATTCTAAAGGACTTGGGTGTTGTGATCTACATTTTGGTCACTGCAGCTGTATCTGCATTAGGTGCTACCCCAAGCCCAGTGACACTACGGTTCTTGTTGACTTATAGAAGTACTGCCTTGGTGTCTTGGATAAGATCCAGAAGAATTCTCTAGATTACCAGACAGAGACTCTTGTTCTCTGCCCTTACTTTCTCCCAAGCAAACAGAGTCTGTCTGTCTGTGCTGAGCTGCCTGGAGCTAGGGGAGGAGTGACACAAGCACCCCTGTGGCCACCACCACTGGGACTGTACTGGGTCAGATCCAAAGCCAGCACAGAACTGGGTCTTGCCCAAGGCTTGCGGTAACCACTACCTATGTTTGCTCAAAGCCCTAGAGTTTTCTAATCAGCTGATGGTGAAGCCAGTCAACCTTGTGTCATTCCCTTCGGGGTGGGAAATTCCCCTGAGTGGGTCCAGAGATGCTATCCAGGAACCAGGGCTTGGAGGTGCAAACCTTAGAAATCTATCTGGTGCTCTATTCTACTGCAGCTGAGATAGCACTGAAACCACACACAAACACACACAAAAATGCTCTTCCCACTCTTCCCTCCCCTTTCCCCAGGCAGAGGAGTCTCTCCCCGTGTCCACCACTCACTACTCCCATAGGTGCATGGGGAAGACTACTTACTGCCAGGGCACCACCAATGTGCCCTTAAGGCCCAAGGGCTCTTCAGTCAGCTTGTGGTAAATGCTACCAGGCCTGGGACCCACCCTTCAGGGCAGTGGGCTTCTCTCTGGGCCAGGTTAGGTTCAGAAGTGCAGTCCAAGAGCCACAGCCTGGAACTGAGGACCCCCAGAGGCCGCCTGGTGCTCTTCTCTGCTGTGGCAGGGCTGATACCTAAGCTGCAGGACCAAGTCCCCTTTATTCTTTTTTTCTCAAGCAGAAGGAGTCTCTCCTCATAGCCACTGCAGCTGGGAATATGCTGCTTCACATCTGAAGTCAGCACATCTCAGAGTCTCTCAGCCGGGGCCCACAGCACATACTACCTGGTTACCACGCTGATTATTCAGGGCTCAAGGCCTCTTTAGTCAGCAGGTGATGGATCCTGCCAGGACTGGGTCCTCATCTTCAAGGCAGCAGATTCCCTTCTGGCCCAGGTATGTCTAGAAATGTCATCCAGCAGCTAGTGCCTGGAATAGGGGCCTCACGACTCTGCCCCGTGCCCTATCCTACTGTAGCTGAGCTGGTATCCAAGGTGCAAAACAAAGTCATCTTTACTCTTCCCTCTCCTCTGTTCAAGCAGAAGGAAGGAGTCACTTGCATTGCTGCAAGCTGTGCTGCCTGGGGTTGGGGGAGTACTCCCTTAGCACCCCTGGCTAGTGTTTCACTAGGGTGCGTGTCCCCGCAGTACCCTGGCTCCAAGCCTAGCACAGCACTAGGACTTGCCTGGGATTTGTAGCCCTTGTGGCCTAGAGAGCCTTTTAAGTTTATTTAGGACCCCAGGGCCATTTAGCTCATGGTGGCAAGGCTTGCCAAAACTCAAATTCCAACCACTGGTATGGGCAATGTCCCTCTGGCTAAGGCTGGTCTAAATGCTCCCTCCGTGGGCACCAGCTAAGTTCTGCCCTGTGTTGGCAGCACTGAGTTCTAATGCAAAGTCCCCCAGCCTCTGCATTCTCCTTCCCACAAGAACACAGATTCTCTCTCTGCACCGAGCAGCCATTGCTGGAAGATTGGGGAGGGGTGGCATCAGAGATTCAAGACTTTCTTTTCTATACTCTTCAATGCCTCTGTCAGTGATATGAAGGTAAAACCAGCTATTGTGATTGCTCACCTGATTTTTGGTTCTTATGAAGGTGCTCTTTAGTGTAGATAGTTGGCAAATGTGGTGTTCATATGAACAGAACGATTGCTGGAGGCTTCTCTTTGGCCATCTTGCTTTGCCTCCCTCCCTCGGGCTGGCTTCCTGCCTTCCTTCCTTCCTTCCTTCCTTCCTTCCTTCCTTCCTTCCTTCCTTCTTTCGACGGAGTCTTGCTCTGTTGCCAGGCTGAAATGCAGTGGTGCAATCTCAGCTCACTGCAACCTCCGACTCCCTGGTTCAAGTGATTCTCCTGCCTCAGCCTCCCAAGTAGCTGGGATTACAGGCACGGGCCACCACGCCCAGCTTATTTTTGTGTTTTTGGTAGAGACAGGGTTTCACCATGTTGGCCAGGCTGGTCTCGAACTCCTGACTTCAAGTGACCTGCCCGCCTCGGCCTCCCAGAGTGTTGGCGATTATAGGTGTGAGCCACCACACCTTGCCACCAGCCACCGTGCCTGGCCAGTTCTGTTTGAAAAGTCTGAAGTTCTGTTTAAAAAGTCTTGGCTGAGAGTGGTGGCTCATGCCTCTAATCCTAGAAGTTTGGGAGTCCAAAGCAAGAAGATGGCTTGAATTCAAGAGTTCCAGACCAGCCTGGGCAACACGGTGAGATCCCATCTCTTTAAAAAAAAAAGAAAAAAATTAGCCAGGTGTGGTAGCAAGTGCCTGTAGTCCTAGTTAGTTGGGAGGCTGAAGTGGGAGAATCACTTGAGCCCAGGTGATCAAGGCTGCAGTGAGCTGTGATCATATCACTGCACTCCAGCCTGGGTGTCAGAGAGAGATTCTGTCTCTAAAAAGAAAAAAAATGTCTCATCCTCCTGTTTTTTTTTCATAATCTACATGCATGCAAGAGAGAGACTTCTTGTGACCTCATTAATTGAACTCCTCATCAGGGCATGAAAAAATTTATATTGATTAGTTTTCTAGATAACTAAGACTTATTGCTTTTGTGACAAAAGAAAAAAAAAATAAGCCGGGCGCGGCGGCTCAAGCCTGTAATCCCAGCACTTTGGGAGGCCGAGACGGGCGGATCACGAGGTCAGGAGATTGAGACCATCCTGGCTAACACAGTGAAACCCCATCTCTACTAAAAAAAAAAATACAAAAAAACTAGCCGGGCGAGGTGACGGGCGCCTGTAGTCCCAGCTACTCTGGAGGCTGAGGCAGGAAAATGGTGTAAACCCGGGAGGTGGAGCTTGCAGTGAGCTGAGATCCGGCCACTGCACTCCAGTCTGGGTGACAGAGCAAGATTCCATCTCAAAAAAAAAAAAAAAAAAAATTAAAAATTGTGATCATTTGGATGCAAATATCTAAAATGGGCCTGGCACCATGGCTCACGCCTGTAATCCCAGCACTTTGGGAGGCCCAGGCGGGTGGATCACCTGAGGTCAGGAGTTCGAGACCAGCCTGGCCAACATGGTGAAACCCCATCTCTACTAAAAATACAAAAATTAGCTGAGCGTGGTGGCTGGTGCCTGTAATCCCAGCTACTTGGAAGTCTGAGGCAGGAGAATCGCTTGAGCCCAGGAAGCGGAGGTTGCAGTGAGCCGAAATCATGTCACTGCACTCAAGCCTGGGAGACAGAGTAAGACTCTATCTCAAAAAAAAACAAAAGGAAGCTGTCTAAAATGTATTTGTGTGTCCCCAATTCTTAATAGCAGGTCCATGGCTCATTCAATGGCTCATTCAATTATTAGTGAATATGCTTAGGTGTCAGGATTCCTGGGACTCAGAAAATCAGGACAAGTGCTGTGATCACAGAGCTATATCAACAGTGTTGATTAATAGAGAATATTTGGTAACAGACGTGTTTAATATTAGATAAGGAGACTGCATCTGGACACTGAGGAAATCCTGGGCAACTTTAGCCAAATGAATTCATTCACCTCACTTGTTATGCCTGAGAACTGAGTCCTTTCTCCACGAAAACAAATACAGACCATCTACCACATGCCAGCAACTGCTGAGGATCTAGAAGTATAATGGTGAACGAGGAGGTTCCCATTCCCACCGAGCTGCACCCTAGTCTAAGAGATGTGCAAGAAACAAATGATTAAACAGAACTTTATAATCCGAGGTGTTAGTAAAAGCCATGAAGAGAAATAAAGCAGGATCGAGAGCTACTATTTTAAATCAGTGCTTCTGAAATTACCTGTGGTGAAGGACCAGATTTTCTTTTTTCAATCTGTTTTGGACATTTTTGTTTTTTTGTTTTTGTTTTTGTTTGTGTTTTTTTTTTTGAGAGAAGAAGTCTCGCTCTGTCGCCCAGGCTGGAGTGCGATGGTGCAATCTCGGCTCACTGCAACCTCCACCTCCCTGGTCCAAGCAATTCTCTTGTGTCAGCTTCCCAAGTAGCTGGGACGACAGTGTGCACAGCCACACCTAGCTAATTTTTGTATTTTTTAGTAGAGACAGGGTTTCACCATGTTGGCCAGGCTGGTTTCGAATTCCTGACCTCCTGATACAGAGCATAATATGGTTCTAAGCTATTTCTGCTTGGCTCTAAAATCATTTATAACAGAGAAACCAAAATCACAAGGTAATAGAAATAGAAGAAGAAATTTTGAAGCATTGGATTAAGCCCAGGATATTAATTTTTTCACTTTTCTGCAAAAGAAAGCAAGTGATGCTGTATTTTCAAAATGTATCTTTAATCATTCGTCAGTAGGCAGTCCCAACAATTTCTCCTGTAAAATTACAGGTCAATTTAAACTCTTTTTTGATGGAAAAAATATATTCCAGATCTAAGAATTTCCTATTTGTGTATCTTCTTTTGATGGAAAACAAAATTCAAAACATTTTGTCAAGTTCATAAGACATGTGGTGGTAAGTTTTGACAGATATGCAATATCAAGATTATCACCTATTTTACTGATAATTATGGAACATGTTATGACAATCTATAATCATAGCATCTGAAGGAATTGTACTGGCAAGCTTCTAACTTCCACTTTTGCCTTTTAATCTTTTGAAAAATATATTGTACTCCTTCCTTGCATGGAAATATTAAGATTACTCAAAATACTGATGATATCAAGTAAATCAGCAAGATTGTTTTTACAATATTTACATAATTTAAAAGGTGGAACCAAGGCTGGGTGCAGTGGCTCACATCTGTAATCCCAGCACGTTGGGAGGCCGAGGTGGGAGGACCAATTGAGGTCAGGAGTTCAAGGCCAGCCTGGCCAACATGGTGAAATCCCATCTCTACCAAAAATACAAAATTAGCTGGGCATGGTGCTGTGCTCCTGTAATCCCAGCTACTGGGGAACTGAGGCAGGTGAATTGCTTGAACCTGAGAGACCGAGGTTGTAGTGAGCCGAGATCGCACCACTGCACTCCAGCCTGCGAGATAGAGTGAGACTGCATCTCAAAAAGGAAGGTGGAACCAACCTAGTTTTTTATCCTTCAGAGGCACAGAGTTTGTTTCATAGTTCAAACATTCTTGACAGATGGCCTCCTTTTGACAAACATCATACCTCAACATGCATACATATTACATGTAATCAGCTTTCATATTGTTACATGAAGATAATTATCTTAATTTTAACACATTAGCTTTTATTTAATTCACAATTCTGATGATAATGCTAACCACATTGACTTTTTTTTTTTTTTTTGTAGTAAGACGTTATGAAGAAAGCAGTATGTTGGTTTATATTCCAGCGTAAAATCCTTAATCTGTGTATCTATTCCAGAAATCTTTTCTGTCACATTATGGCTACACCATCAGAACTCACTCCGACGTGAATCTTAAAGTGCAAACTACACTTAAGCCAACATAATCCTTCAGAGTTTTAAACATCTCGGAGCTACTTGTGTCTATAGCCAATTAAGTTGAAAGAAATAATTATTTGTTTGATAGCATTGTCTTCAAATCACACATATACTTTAAAAATTGCCATTGGCAGCCATGTGTGGTGGCTCACTCCTGTAATCCCCTCATTTTGGGAGGCCAAGGCAGGTAGATTGCTTGCACCCAGGAGTTTGAGACCAGCCTAGACAACATGGCAAAACCCTGTCTCTACAAAAAAAATACAAAAAAATTAGCCAGGTGTGGTGGCACACACTTTAGTCTCAGCTACTTAGAAGGCTTGAGGTGGGAGAAGTTGAGGCTGCAGTGAGCCATGATTGCATTGCTGCATTCCAGCCTGGGCGACAGAGCAAGACCCTGTCTCAAAAAAAAGAAAGACTGCCATTGGCAATATGTGTACATTAGTCAAGTTGCAATGAAAATACCAGCTTAATTTGTTCAGTTGGTTGGTTTCTGCAGTTCCTGAATACATTGAGCTATAATATCATAGGAAAATGGTACCTGAGCTACCTTCTCTGTCCAAGGTTTACCCATTTCCAAATAAACATTTTTTTTTTTTTTTTTTTTTGAGACAGAGTCTTGCTGTTGCCCAGGCTGGAGTGCAGTGGCACGATCTTGGCTCACTGCTATCTCCACCTCCCGGGTTCAAGCAATTCTCCTGCCTCAGACTCCCAAGTACTTAGGATTACACATGCCTGCCACTACACCCAGCTAATTTTTGTATTTTTAGTAGACACAGGGTTTCACCATGTTAGCCAGGTTGGTCTCAAACTCCTGACCTCAAGGGATCCACCCACCTCAGCCTCCCAAAGTGCTGAGATTACGGTCAGGAGCCACCGCGCCCAGCCCCAAACATCTTTGCTTCAATCTTTTACTAATGTCTCAGCAATTGTACTTTTCAATCTTAGCAATCCAAAGTGCTACTTCATAAGATACCTGCAAATTACTAATGTTTGTAATTGAAATATCAAGTGACTGCTTCCATCAGCTTTTTAATTTGCTAGTCTTTCCTTAAGAGGATTTTTTTTTTTGAGATGAGGTCTCATTATGTTTCCCAGGCTGGTCTCAAACTCCTGTGTCCAAGTGATCCTCCCGTTTCTGCCTCCCAAAGTGCTAGGATTATAGGAGTGAGCCACTGCACCCGCCAAAAGGATTATTTTGGTTTTGAACTGTTCATGCTTTCTGTGTAAATGCTGCTTAAGTTTTGATGGTTTCAAAACATCATTAGCCAGTACAGCTTTATAAATAACACATCATAGTTTTTAACAATTTGCCATCAATGATAGCTACAAACCCAACGTTGATATACAAGTGAATGTGTATCTGAGTAAAATTAGTATACATGATTTTGCTTTTACTCTATTGGAAATAACATCTGCTGTCATTATTTGGTTGACTACCACTGCTATTTTTGGAAAAAACAAGCCTTTTCTTGACAAAAATAATCCAATAACGCTTGTGTCACCATCAGTAAATTAAGGTAAAAAATTAAATACAGAAAACCGCTCACACCTGTAATCCCAACACTTTGGGAGACCAAGATGGGCAGATCACCTGAGGTCAGGAGTTTGAGACCAGTCTGTCCAACATGGCGAAACCCCATCTCTACTAAAAACACAAAAATTAGCTGGGCGTGGTGACCCGTGCCCGTAATCCCAGCTACTTGGGAGGCTGAGGCAGGCGAATCGCTTGAACCAGGGAGTCGGAGGTTGCAGTGAGCCGAGATTGTGCCACTGCATTCCAGCCTGGGCGAGGGCGAGATTTCATCTCAAAAAAAAAAAAAAAAAAAAAAACAGAATACAAAATCTTTTTTACAACTAATAATGTTAAACTTTAAATTGAAAGCAAGCCTAATTAAGGGCTAAAATTATGATAATGCAATAAATTATAAAAATGTAATGGTGGTCCTAACATGCATGACTAGAATGTAGTGCAGTCTACGTGTGACTCAGCACCTGAATTCAACACCCCCCAAACTCATCTATACCCTGGTCAGTGAGACAAGTCACGGTCTTGGATATTGCAGCAGAATTCTAGATGTGCACCTTCAAAATTTCTGGGCTCAACTTATGGCCAAATGGCAGCAAACTGTTCACAGACAAATTCCGGTCTGTTTGCCTCACTTGGAGTAGCACCATTTTAAAATGGCTGGTCAGGGATTGCCTCTGGATAGAGATGACATTTGAGCAGAAACTTGAAAGCAGGGAGGCTACCTGTCTTGTACATACTTGGGGGAAGGCCGTATAGGTAGTGGGGCCAGCAGGTGTAAAGTCCCTCAGGCAGAAACATGTTTGTGTGCTTTAGAAGTAGCCAGGGGGGCAGCGTGGTGGCTGCACCGTGGAGAAGGGGCAGGGTCACGTGGGATGGGGTTGGAGACACGTGGGCAGGGGCTAGAGGACACTGGGCTTTGTAGTCAAGATAACAACTTTTGGGCCGGACACGGTGGCTCATGCCTGCAATCCCAGCACTTCGGGAGGCTGAGGTGGGTGGATCACCTGAGGTCAGGAGTTCAAGACCAGCCTGCCCAACATGGTGAAACCCTGTCTCTACTAAAAATACAAAAATTAGCCAGGCATGGTGGCACGTACCTGTAATCCCAGCTACTCGGGAGGCCAAGCCACAAGAATAGCTTGAACCCAGGAGGCAGAGGTTGCAGTGAACTGAGATAGTGCCATTGCACTCCAGCCTGGGCAACAGAGTGAGACTCTATCTCAAAAACAACAACAACAACAAACTTGATTTTGCTTGGAGTGGGGGATTTGAGCTGGGGAGTGACATGTTCAGGTAAGTAATTTACTCCCAATTTAAACTTTCCAGGGTTACCCACAATTCCCCTGCATATGGCAAATCTTGCAGTAGATCAGGAGGGTCTGGGGTCAAGAAGAGGAAGCAAATGTCACTGAAGTGGCTACATTGTCTAGGGTATAAATCTGGGGTTTGGCTGGGCGTGGTGGCTCACACCTGTAATCCCAGCACTTTGGGAGGCCAAAGCGAGTGGATCACCTGAGGTTGGGAGTTCAAGAGCAACCTGACCAACATGGAGAAACCCCATCTCTACTAAAAATACAAAATTAGCCAGGCGTTTTGTATTTTGTAAAAATACAAAATTAGCCAGTCTCACAAGTAGCTGGGAGTACCCAGCCTGTACTCCCAGCTACTTGTGAGACTGAAGCAAGAGAATCATTTGAACCCGGGAGACTGTGACTGCGGTGAGCCAAGACTGCACCATTGCACTCCAGCCTGGGAAACAAGAGCGAAATTCAGTCTCAAAACAAAACAAAACAAAAAAACCCAGCGATCATTGTTGGGCACCAGAGTAATTTAATTTAGGACATGGACACACAGGAAGAGTTTAGGAGCAGAGGTTTAACAGTTGGAAGAGAAGAGAAAGAAAAACAGCTTCCTCTGTAAAGGAAGTGTGTCTGGAGTTGGTTCTTGCCAGTGGGTTCGTGGTCTCGCTGACTTCAAGAATGGAGCCGCAAACCTTCACGGTGTTACAGTTCTTAAAGATGGCACGGACCCAAAGAGTGAACAGCAGCAAGATTTATTGTGAAGAGCAAAAGAGCAAAGCTTCCACAGCCTTGATGGGAACCCAAGCAAGTTACTGCTGCTGGCTGAGGGTTGGCCAGCTTTTATTCCCTTATTTGTCCCCGCCCATGTTCTGTTTCTGTCCTATCAGAGGGCCCTTTTTTCAATCCTCCCACAACTGACGACTTTTAGACTCCTGCTGATTGGTGCATTTTACAGAGCACTGATTGGTGCATTTTACAGAGCGCTGATTGTTCCGTTTTACAGAGTGCTGATTGGTGCATTTTACAATCCTCTTGCTAGCTGCAGAGCGCCAACTGGTGCATTTTACAATCCTCTTGTAAGACAGAAAACTTCTCCAAGCCCCCACTCGACCCAGGAAGTCCAGCTGGCTTCACCTGGAGTCTCCGAGCAGAAAGGACTGGCTGATGGAGAATGCACCGAGTTTTATAGTTCAGTTTGAGGAGGCGTTGTCTGATTTACTAGGCCTCACAGATTGGTTCCATCAGGTATGATATTTACAAAGCTCTTGGAGAAGGCTGGTTGCCCTACCCTAATCTTCTTATGCAAATGGACTTTGCAGTTGATGGGGGGCCATTTTGTCTGCTTCTTGCTGTACACATGGCTGGCAGAGAAGGCAAGATGGAGCTGCCATCTTGAAAATGTCTAGTCCTTAGTTCCTGCTGGCATTCATCTGTGCAACAAGCTGTCAGGTTGTTTGTCTATGTCTGCAGCTCAACTTTACCAGCTGCTCTTTGTTAGAAAATGATTTGGGGCTGCTTTTCATTAAAAGGAAAGCCCTCCCGAGGACTCCCATGCCCTTGCTATCTCCCTAAGTAATTCCTTTTTAACTCCTATATCACTACAAGCCAGCTTTCCTGGGAGTCCCCTAGTTTGTCTCCAGGGCCTAGGTCACTTCCTGTCCCCACTGAATCTGTCAACATCTTTTTGGTGCATTCAGGCCTCCTAGCTCTCCTCCACAGTACAGCCTTGAATTAATCACCAGCTTTTCACATAGTGAACAGATGTAGCCATTCCATCAGTCAGGGTCTTCATCCCGAACCCAAATCACCATTCTGTGCTTTAAACGATATCTCCCTTGCAGTTTGGTGTGGGCATAGGACTAAATTCTGGCCAATGGGGCTTGAGCAGAAGTGATGCGTGCAACTTTCAGGTCATGCCCCTTGCCCCTTCGTTTCTTTCTGCAGGAGGGAATACAGATGAGTTGGCGGGATCAGGAGCAGCCATGTTGCACCAAGAGAAGATGAAAAAAGCATATGTTGCAGATTGCAAAGTAACTAGGTAAGCATTCGAGTCCCTAAAACTATTCCTGGTATTACTGGTAGCGGCATACTAGCTTGGACTTCTGTGTGTCAGAGAAATAAACCTTCATCTCACTTAAATCAGTATTATTTGGGGCCACTCTCCCTGTAGTAGAAGTGAAACTAGTATCCTAATTTAACTGTCAAAAGAAAAAAAAAGTGAGGCGAGAAAATAAGGAATCAAGGAACAAAAGTCAGGTTTTACTCACTTCATAGTTTGGCTCAAAAGCAACTTTGAATATGTGAGAAATGCAATAAATAATCATGCATACAGAGAAATTCCTCAAGTGACAAATGCTTTTACTTTCATTTCCTCTCTTGAGAATTGACAGAATAAGTTTCAGATGCATGTACTGACACTCATGTCAGTAACATCAGCTCAGGTTAAACTTTGGTTGTATTATCCTTTCGACTACCTAAGGGACTCATGGCCAGTATATTTTACAGCCCCCAGGGCCAGTTCCTGAATTCTCACCTGAGAATGAATTCCCTAAGTCTGTAATGTTTCATTATCTTGCAACACAGATAAGCCTGTGTTTAGAGCAGGCTTTTCCAGATGAGTCTCTTTCACATTGGGGCTGAGTAGAAGGTGATTGACCTGCCTGAGACTTCATCAGTTTGGAGTTTATGTTCCACGTGGTGTTGGAGGGAGCAATGGAGGCTGTGAAATCAGACATTGTGCTTTTTGACAGGGTTGTTTGATGACTCGCCCAAGCCATTTTTAATCTCAGTGCACAGTCTAGTTTCCCTTCTCCCAACAGTAGCCTGATGCAGCTGTGCTTGCACTGTCCTTACGCCTGTTGCTATTGTTATGTGGTGCCACTGAGCCCAACACTGCGTGTGTGTGTGTGTGTGTGTGTGTGTTGAAAGGAGTAGGAAAGTGAGGATGATTTTCAGCCACTAAACCCTCAAGGGACCATCTTCTGAAGCCTGGCATCATCATTTTTGTTCTCAAGAACATTTAAGTCAAAAATAACAAGGTTCCTTTTGCTCATCTTCAGATCATTCTACTTGTTTGATGCAACTGCTGGCAAGAAGGTCAATTCTTTCTGCTGCCATTTCATAATTCTAGTGTATTACAAAGAGATGGGGGCCAGGTATGGTGCTCATGCCTGTAATCCTAGCACTTTGGGAGGTCAAGGTGGGAGGATCACTTGAGGTCAGGAGTTCAAGACCAGCCTGAGCAACATAGCAAGGCCCCCATCCCTACAAAAAATTTTAAAAATTAGCTGGGCATGGTGACACCCACCTGTAGTCCCAGCTGCTTGGGAGGCTGAGGCAGGAGGATTGCTTGAGCCCAGGAGTTTAAGGTCGCAGTGAGCTTCAAGTGTTTATACCTTCAATCATACCATTTGTGGCTTAGGAACCCCTAATATATTACAGGGAGGGTAATGTAGACACCAAGAAAGTGATTGAAAACAATTTATGTCTAAATACATTTGTATTCTTTTTTAGAGAAACCTAGTAGACAAACTAAGAGCTACTAAGCAAATAAATCAAGGGACTGTATTTTACAAAACAACTCAATTTATGCATCATTTAAAGATTGTGGGTCCCTTGGGCACTTTAAACACAGTTGCATTAGTTAAACAGTTGCTTCATTCAGATCCCTCTAGGAACTTGGGCAGCACAGGGGAAGGTGGGCCTCTGTTCCTACTGTGCGGTCCTGGTGGTCTGTGTGGGTATCTTCTTTTACCGGGTTAAGTGATAAAAATGGTGTCTTGTGCTCTTTTATCCAAGTCCAAGGAGCATCTTTGTGGGTGTGGGGTTGCAATTGTACCTTTCCTCCCTGGGCTGAATCCACAAAGAAGAAGAGAAAACTCACATTTCTGGAGGCCTGGCTAAGCCCTGGAATAAAATGGTTGCCTGAGAGGAACTGCAAGTTTGGGAGGCAGGGACTCTTTTTATTGTGACCAAGAGTGGAGTCCTCCATTTCTTTTTCTTTCTTCTTCTTCTTTTTTTTTTTTTTTGAGACAGTCTCACTTTGTCACCTAGGCTGGAGTGCAGTGGCGCAATCTCGGCTCTCTGTAGCCTCTGCCTCCTGGGTTTAAGCTATTCTCCTGCCTCAACCTCTCAAGTAGCTCAACCTCTCAACCATGCCCAGCTAAGTTTTTGTATTTTTAGTAGAGACAGGGTTCACTACGTTGGCCAGGCTGGTCTCGAACTCCTGACATCAGGTGACCCACCCACCTCGGCCTCCCGAAGTGCTAGGATTACAGGCGTGAGCGTCCTCCTGCATCCTCCGTTTCTTTTACTTTCCCTTAGTCAATCATGGAGACAGTGAAGGCATAAAAGTGTTCATGTTAAAGACCTTTTTGAAAATCCAGCCACTTCCTGTCTGTTACACTCCAGCTGCCTATGTCCTCATCATGTAAAGGGAGGGTCGCACTAGAAGAGCAATGGGCCACCTACTGTCTAATGTCACCATCCTCCTGCTGAGCTTGGGGAAAGCATCACTCTTTGCTCTGAACCCAGACCTAACCTCTGGATCTTGCTCTATGCCATGCTCCAGAAAGCCACCACTATCAATCTGAGTTGCCACAAAAATTCCATTTTTTGTTTAATAGACTTAGGATCTTCAGTGAAACTTACGGCCATCCCCAATGGTCACTTCCATCTCTAACATCTCATGACTTTATGAAAATAAAACAACCAGCTATAATCAGGGAGAGAACACAGTTAGGAGTTAGTGGATGAGGGTGAGGGTCATGGGTGAGTCACTTCCTTCTCAAGCCCCCTACTCTGTCCTTCAGATCTACATGTTACTGTCTCAGGGCAGGTTCCCTGACCCTCTTGTTTGCAGTGACAACTGTACCTCCCACCTCTAAGTACTCCCTACTCCACTTCCCGTTTTATATCTGATCATTAGCATTTGTGATGGTTAATTTTATGTTTCGTCTTGATTGGATCATGGAGTTCCCAGATATTTGGCGAAACATCATTTCCGATTCTGTCTATGAGTGGATCACCCTCCTCAATGGGCTGTTGAGGGCTGTAAGGCAGAGGAAAGGAGAATTTGGTCCTTTTTCTTTTTCTTTTTTTGGAGACAAAGTCTCACTCTGTCACCCAGGCTGGAGTGCAGTGGTGCGATCTTGACTCACTGCAACCTCTGCCTCCTGGGTTCAAGCGATTCTCCCGCCTCAGCCTCCCAAATAGCTGGGATTACAGGCACGTGCCACCATGCCCAGCTAATTTTTGTATTTTTAGTAGAGACAGGGTTTCACCATGTTGGCCAGGCTGGTCTCAAACTCCTGAGCTCAAGTGGTCCATCTGCCTTGGCCCCAAAAAGTGCTGGGATTACAGGTGTGAGCCACATCGCCCGGCCCTGAATTTGGCCCTTCTTTTCTGCCAGACGACTTGAGCTGGAATATCAGTCTCTCCTTCCCTCAGACTGCAATTCACGTCGTCAGCTCTCCTGGTTCTCAGGCCTTTGGACTCCGATTGAATGACACCCTTGGCTTTCCCCAGCTGCCAGCTTGCAGATGGCAGATGGTGGGACTTCTCAGCCTCCATAACCACATAAGCCAATTCCTTATAATAACTCTCCTTCTCTTTCTCTCCTCTCCCCTTTCTTATTTTGAGCTGATTATTTTGGGAAACTGCAACCACAGGAGAAGCTCTGAAAACAGTGGAAGTTACCCTATCATCCACATTGTCCCAGGAAGAGAGGATGACTCTAAGTCACTGGAGACGGTTATACGTTATTGATGGAGCAGGCACTGACTTAAATCTCCATAACAAATCTTACTCTTATTTGCCAGTTTTTCCTGAGCATAACCAACTTTCCCTGCACCCTTCTTTTTGTTTCAGTAGACATGGTATTTAAGTCTGAGTTCAAAGCCACCGCTTCAAAATTTACCAGTTTCTCTGGGTGTCTCCCCTAATATATACTACACGAGGTATACATGTTTATAATCATCTCTTTATCTGTCTCTTTTTAATCTGTTTTTTTTTTTTTTGTTACAGTGACCCATCCCAACTAAGACCTATGAAAGATGGAGAGAAAATTATCTACTTCCCTACACTGATAGTAATGTAAAATAGTATAGCCACTCTGGAAAATATCAGTTTCTTAAAAAGCTAAACACTTGGCCAGGTGCAGTGGCTCACACCTGTAATCCTAGCACTTTGGGAGGCCAAGGCGGGCAGATCACCTGAGGTCAGGGGTTTGAGACCAGGCTGGCCAACATGTCAAAACTCTGTCACTAGTGAAAAACAAATATTAGCTAGGCATGATGGCAGGCACGAATAATCCCAGCCACTCAGGAGGCTGAGGCAAGAGAATGGCCTGAACCCGGGAGGGTGGAGGTTGCTGTGAGCCAAGATCGCACCACTGCACTTCAGCCTGGGCGGCAGAGTGACACTGTCTCAAAACAAAAAACAAAAAACAAAAAAACTCTGATCCCTGAATGAATGCTCGGGGAGACTGCTTTTGAGTAATAATGAAACTCTGGTCTCCCACACAGACAGCTCTGCATGAATGACTCTTTCTCTATCGAAATTCCCCTGTCTTGATAAAACAGCTCTGTCTAGGCAGTGGGCAGGGTGAACCTGCTGGCCAGTTACAGCATGAGGCAGCCTTGTAGTGATGGCACAGTTATGTATCTCAATTGTGTTGGTGGTTACAGGAAGCTACACTTGTAATAAGATGGTATAGAAGTACACACGTGTGTGCTTATAAAACCAATGAAATCTGAATCAGCACTATGGAGCATTTCAATGTCAATTTCCTGATTTTGATTTTGTACTGTAATTATTCAAGATGTTAACCACCACTGAAGGAGGCAAGGTATAGGGTACACTGGGCGTCCCTGAATACTTTCTTTGAACCTTCTGGTGACTCTATCATTATTTCAAAATGAAAAGTTAAAAAAAAATTGTAGTTGGCCCTCAAGCTTGGCATTTGGTCAGTGGGGACCCACATGGCTTCAACATGTGTTTCAAGAAGTGTTATTTCTGCTCAGGGCCCATCTACCCTGGCCACAGCATGATGTTCATCCGCAACAATTGCAAAGTGTTCAGATTTTGTAAATCTAAATGTCATAAACATTTCAAAAAGAAGTGCAATCCTCACAAAGTTAGGTGGACCAAAGCATTCCAGAAAGCAGCTGGTAAAGAGCTTACAGTGGATAATTCATTTGAATTTGACAAACATAGAAATGAACCTATCAAATACCAGCGAGAGCTATGGAATTAAACTATTGGTGCAATGAAGAGAGTTGAAGAGATCTAACAGAAATGCCACGCTAAATTTATAATGAATAAATTGAAGAAAAATAAAGAGCTACAGAAGTCCAGGATATCAAAGAAGTCAAGCAAAACATCCATCTTATCCAAGATGAAGCCTAATTATGCTGGACTGTTTCGACTAGCTATCAGACTGTTAACCTTTCTGATAGCTAGTTGTGGATGTTTGGCATGAGAATTGAATAATCTTTGCCTGGAGTGACACTACACTCTAGAAATTCCACTTTGGAGAATACTCAGTTCTAACTTGTGATTCCTGGTAGAAAAAACTTTATTTTTCTAACCTAGCAATGATCTAGAAGCAGAGGAATCCCAGTGCCTTTTAAAAGTTATGTGGTTTTCTTTTAAAAAGCTCCTGTTTTTGGAAAGTAGAATTTATGGGTACAACATCTGCTCATTATTTGCACATAAAATAAAACCATTTAAAAAGAAAAAAGTTGTAGTTGGACATAAAATAATTTTTAAATTTAAAATTACCTCAGGATATACACATGTATAGAACTAATATTTTATACATAATCTTAATTTGCTTTGGTCAGTGTATCTACTTGTAAATGTGTCTCACCATTCGGTTCCCTGTGTTCTGTTGCTAAATATGGTGCTATAGCACTTTTGGTATGATAACCATGGACTGTTCTGTGATTTTCTCCATTTTTTGCTAATGATGTGTAACTATGACATGTGGATAGTACCTGGATGGCCTGGTTTAATCACTGTGGCTACTTTTGTAAGCATCTCATGGCAAATCTTGTCGGAGCACAGATAGATTCTGTGAATCTGCATGGTCAGAGTAAGCTTGCTCTCCTTGGGTGGCTGGATGGTTATGAGTATTTTCACAACTGTCACTTCCTGAACTTGACCTTTGGTGTACTTTCCAGATTTGCTAATGCATCTGCTGTGCTTGAGGCATGGCTTTAAAATAATATAACTTTTCCAACCAGGTGCGGTGGCTCATGCCTCTAATCCCAGCACTTTGGGAGGCTGAGGCAGGCGGATCACTTGAGGTCAGGACTTCAACACCAGCTTGGTCAACATGGTGAAACCCTGTCTGTACAAAAAATACAAAAATTAGCCTGACATGATGGCGCGTGCCTGTAATCCCAGCTACTCGGGAGACTCAGGCACAAGAATTACTTGAACCCGGGAGATCATGCCGCTTCACTCCAGCCTGGGCAACAGAGCAAGACTCTGTCTCAAAATAATAATAACAATAAATAAAATAAAATAAATAAATTAGGCTAGGTGCAGTGACTCACGCCTATAATCTCAGCACTTTGGGGGGCTGAGGCAGGTGGTTCATTTGAGCTCAGGAGTTGGAGACCAGCCTGGCCAACATGGCTGAAACCCCATCTCTACTAAAAATACAAAAATTAGCAGGGCGTGGTGCTGAATGCCTGTAATCCCAGCTACTTGGGAGGCTGAGACATGAGAATCACTGGAACCCAGGAGGCGAAGGTTGCAGTGAGCCCAGATCATACCACTACACTTCAGCCCGGGTGACAGACTGAGGGTCCATCTCAAAATAAAAGATACCATTTTGATCTCCTATTATGTACTAGTTGTTACATGTATTATCTTATTTAGAACTTATACTAATCTAGTGAAATATATGTTTTTTCCTTGTAGAACATAAACAAGAGAAATTCTTTATCTGAATAAATGTTGTTCCTGAGCACCGTTATTCCAGCAGTGCTGTTGTGGTTCACAGCCCAGTTAAATGTGTCTTTTAGGCTTGTTTTCTGACTCTGTAGCACCCTTTCGACTGCACTCAGTTGTGGAAAATTTTCATCTTTTAAAGGTTAGGCACCTGTAGTCCCAGCTATTTGGGAGGCTCTGCTGGGAGAATCCCTTGAGCCCAGGAGGTAGAGTGAGCTATGATCGTGCCATTGCACTCCAGCCTGGGTGATGGAGCATGACCCTGTCTCAACAGGGTCTCAACAAAACGACAACAACAACAACAAAACCAAACCAGCCAACCAAACAAAAATAATAAAGTTTAGAATTTGTCTACTTACCTACCTACCTGTATCTATCATCAAAAGTCATTCAGCACAAATTAAAATAAGGAAGTATTTTTCACTTACAGGTTATAGAATGCATTTCCAATGCCACCAAAGACGCAGAGAACCCTCTGTTTACTGGGGTGAGTGTGAATTGCTACTACTTTTTAGAAAGTATGTTGACAATATATTATGTGCACAGCCTTTAAAAATGTTCACACCTTTTAATGAGTCATTCTACTTTTGGGCATGTATGGTATATTTTGAAAAATTTGTACCAATTGACATCCACTGCAGCCACAGTCTAATGGAGGGAAACGGAAACCCAGTCCACCACCTACACAATCTATTCCAACCCCAATTTACCATAAGGTTTTACTTCCGTTATTTTTTTTTGCATGCATTTTTTTAAACATGTTGGCTTTCTTGGGGATGTAAAGTTTTTTCGAGAACTAAGTGTATTTTCAAGAACCCAGCACATAATAGATGCTTGAATAAATTTTATTCATTGGCTTACCATAAACCAGGGTTGTAGAGATATTAACTTATTTCAAGACATCAAAACAACCCTATATAGTAGGCTTTTCTTTCATATTTTATAGGTGAGGAAACTTGAGGCACAGAGAGAATAAGTAATTAGCCCAAGGTCATACAGCTAGTAAGAAGTAGGGTAAAGTGGGAAGCCAGGCAACCTCTCTTGAGCTCTAGGCTCTTAACTGCCTCTCCAGTGTGAGCAGATAGTCACACAATGTGCCAGGACTGCACCAGTTGCTATACATGTTAATTAAATAAATATGAACCCAGGACAACACTGATAAATAATCATGAGAAAATTAGAGTGCATTCTCTTAGTGAAACATTATATAGCCATTGACATCATACTTTCAAAACTTACACGTTAGTCTGGTTAAATGCTTTTAATACTAAGCAAAAATCAGGAGTCAGAAGTATATGTGCAGCATGGTTATACATAACACAAAATGACTGGAAAGAAACACATCAAAAGTGTCAAGAAGCTGCAAATCAGATGGGCATTCATTAATGAATGCTTTTCACTGTTAATTTCCATTTTCCTTTAATCGGCCTATTAGTTTGCTACTGCTGCTGTAACAAAGTTCCACAAACTGGGTGACTTAAAACAGAAATTTATTCTCTCACAGGAGCCCAGAAATCTGAAATTAAAGTGTGGATAGGGTTGGTTCCTTCCAGAGGCTGTTGGAGAGAATCTGTTCTTGCCTCTTTTAGCTTCTGGTGGTGGCTATCATCCTTGGGATTGCCTGGCTTGTAGCTGTGTCCCTGAAATCTCTGCTGCTGTCTTCACATGCCCTTCTTCCCTGAGCGTCTTCATATGGCCTTCTTGTAAGGAGTCAGTCATTGGATTTGGGTCCAACTCTAACCCAGTATAACCCCATCTTAACTAAGTATATCTGCAAAGATCCTTTCACCAAATAAGGTCACATTCTGAGGTTCTGGGTAGACATAAATTTTGAGGGGATACTACTTACCCCAGTATAATAAGTATTTTTTTATTATTTTATTTATTTATTTATTTATCTATTATTTTATACTGGAAAAATGTAAACATTAAGAAAATAGAAGCTTGAACCAGGTCTATGAAGTTAGATGGATGATTAAACAGGATCAGAATAGTTGTAACTAAGTGATGGTACAGCTAAAACACTTTTTCCAACATGGTCGCAGACTTAAAGCAGCATGGCAGCTTAGTACAAGTGCTAGATCTAGAAACTTCAGCCTGGGTTAGAATCCCGCCTCCCCACCTGCCTTGTGTGCCTTTGGGTGAAGGGCTCAAACGTTCTGAACCTTGACTTCCACTCCGGTACAGAAAGAAAACTATGGGTATTTTAGACTTCACCTGTTTCTAGCCAGACAACTGGACCTTCCAAGAGGTCCAGCATAAATAATTTCAGTGGGAAGTAAACTTTTTCCTGTCTTTTTCCTCTCACTGGGGCTGGAGAGAGGGGAGAAAGGAGTAAAAGAGATTTTAAAGCCTTGGTTGTTCCCCTGGGAGGCCAGGGTGCAAGAACAGCTCATGAATGGATATTTGGCTGAGGTGTAACCTGGAGTGTTTTGCACAATGAAGCAAGGCTGGTTGAGCTGGTAGAGATCAAAGGAAGGGGGCTTGAGGGATGAGGGAGTCTGTGATGGGGGCGAGGAGCAAGAGGTCACAGCCACGTGGCGGAAACCTTGCAGCCTGTGGAGGAAAACCCACCTAGGGGGTGAAGGTTTGCCAAGAAATTCTCAGGACTGAAGGAGAAGGTGCGCACCGTTCAGTGTTAGGCTGTTTGCCCAGGAGTGCCATCGCATTCCCCAATGTGATAACGGCCATTTCTTGGTCATTTCCTCAACCTTTGATGAACACTTATGACACTGTGGGGAGAGACGGAGAGAAGGACGTTGTGTTCTCATCTGGGGCGTCATGCTGGGGCACCCGAACCCAGAACCCATGAGTGAGTCTTGAAGGGGTCAACTGAGCCAGAGGTGGCTGGAAGAGCTGCACCACTCCTGTCCCACCGAAGGTGGGATAGAGTTCCTGCTAATTTCATTTACATTTGCACCTCAAAGCACGAAGTAGTTTAGCTGACTCTGCTCTTCATGAAGGGCCCAGCTCACATCCTTTAGTAATAATTCAAACATTCTGACTTGCCCTGGGCAGCATGTTTATCATAAATGCAAGGACTGCTACTTTGGTGTAAGAAATTATTTAAATGTGTAAAGTCTCATATACTAATTTGCAAATCAAACTCTTTTGAAGGCTTTATTTCAATGTCATTGTTAGCTTTTTTTGCCTATTCTCATTTTCCCACTAGTTTGCTTGATTGCACATTATAGAAAATTCACCATTCTCATTCATTCTGATCCCACATTTAGACTTCTCTTTCAAGGACTTGAAAGAATTTATAAATATTTGCAATACAGGATGCAAATTAATCCTTATACACACTTGGAAAGGACCCTGCAATATCTTCCCCCATCTATTACTCACCCACTGTTTATTGCCCTCTGAACAATGTCCAGCCTAGTTCCTTTCTTATTTTGTTACATACAAAAGATCATTGCTTCCCATCCACAGTCTCTCCTTAGAAATGCTGCCCTTTAGCCGGGCACGGTGGCTCACGCCTATAATCCTAGCATTTTGGGAGGCCGAGTAGGGCCAATCACCTGAAGTCAGGAGTTCGAGACGAGCCTGACCAACATGGAGAAACCCCATCTCTATGAAAAATACAAAATTACCAGGGCATGGTGGCACATGCCTGTAATCCCAGCTACTCGTGAGGCTGAGGCAGGAGAATCTCTTGAACCCAGGAGGCAGAGGTTGCGGTGAGCCGAGATTGTGCCATTGCACTCTAGCCTGGGCAACAAGAGCGAAATTCCCTCTCAAAAAAAAGAAAAAGAAAAAAAAATAAAGAAATGCTGTCCTTCCCACAGCTACCCTACCTATGCTACCCTACCTGCCACATTACTACAAACTGCACCACCAGTGAATGTAACTCAAGTTGCAGTAAATTAAATATCTCCTAGAAATTTGGAGTTGGCACAGAGGGACCGAGCTACGTATCATCTGTGAAGGACCAGACTGGAGAGAAAGGAGAGAGAGAGAGAAAAAGACAGAGAGAAACTGCCTGGAGTTGCTACTCCCAGTTCTGAAGTTCAGTTGGGTTTCTTAAGATTTATCTCTTTATAATAAATCTCCCTTTACATGAATTAGCATGAGTGGGTTTTAGTTAATTATACCTTTTTTTTTTTTTTGAGACGGAGCTTCACTCATGTTGCCCAGACTGGAGTGCAATGGCACCATCTCCCCTTACTGCAACCTCCACCTCTTGGGTTCAAGCAATTCTCCAACCTCAGCCTCCCAACTAGCTGGGATCATAGGCATGCGCCACCATGCCCAGCTAATTTTTGTATTTTTAGTAGAGATGGGGTTTCACCATGTTGGTCAGGCTGGTCTCAAACTCCTGATGTCATGTGATCCGCCCTCCTCGGGCCCCCAAAGTGCTGGGATTATAGGTGTGAACCACCACATCCGGCCAACCAAAAAATTCTTGAGTCAGATTTTCAGAGGGAGTCTTCAAAACAAAGTTTATAAAATCAGTGAGTACGTATTAACCATATTAGGAGCTAATCTCATTCATTTTTATTTCCTTTTCTATTTCTTCTTTTAAAAATGTGAAATGTATCATCCATACAGAAGAGTGAGCAAAATTTACATATATGGTTTAAAGCAACCCCTGGTTGAAACCATACATATATGTTGTATGCACTCTTCTCGGCCTGATAGTTAGTATTTTTAGCTTTGCAGGATACATAGTCTCTGTCAAAACCGCTCTAGCCTGCTATTATAACATGGAAGCAGCTATACGAAATATGTAATGGATGAACATGGCTGTGTTCCAACAGAACTTTATTTATAAAAACAGATACTGGGCTGATTTGGCCCACAGGTCATAATTTGCTGATCCCTGGCTCGAGGAAGAATTTTAAAGCAAAGGTCTGTATAACCACCACTCAAACTGACACAGACACAGACGCATCCCTGTGTGTCCCTCCTAGGTGAGAATGCTTCAGTCCTCTCTAGACTGGGCCCCTATCCTGACCCTTGGGATGAACATTTTCTTGAGTCTCTTTATAACTTTGCCATGTATGTATGCATTTCCAAACAGTATAGCTTATTTTGTCTTATTTTTTGAAAAGAGAACTGTATTTAATGCATGCATCCTTTTTTCTCCACCTCTTCCTTCTTGGCTTGCTGTTTTATGTTTGTGAAATTCATACACAAGTAGCTATAATTTGCCATTTTATTACTGTACAGTTTTTCATTGTATAAGATACCACAATATTTGTTTGTTTGTTTCTTAAATAGATTCCACTGCTGATTAAAATTTGGGCTGTTTTCAGTTGGGGAGCAATAATGAACAATGTAGCCATGAATGTTTCAAATGTCCTCTGAAACCCAAAACCTATTAGTCACCACCTTGCTATTTGGCAGAACATAGAAGCTAGCAGATAAGGGAGCCTTGGTGACACAGTGAATACAGATTAGCCCCCAGCCATTCAGAGCAGAGAGGAGAGGGTGGAGAGTAACTCTCAAGGGCAATCCAAGAATATGCAGCACTCATGCTTCAACGAATTTCAAAGGATTGAAAGAAGTCACAGCATCTTCTCTCACCAAATGCAATTTAATAGAAATCAACAACAAATTTATATAGAAAATTCTCAGGCTGGGCTCCATGGCTCACACTTTTAATCCCAACACTTTGGGAGGCCAAGGCGGGCAGATCACTCGAGGTCAGGAATTCGAGACCACCTGGCCAACATAGTGAAACCCCGTCTCTACTAAAAATACAAAATTAGCTGGGTATAGTGGTGCATACCTGTAGTCCCAGCTACTCAGGAGGCTGAGGCAGGAGAATTGCTTGAACCTGGGAGGTGAAGTTTGCAGTGAGCCAAAATTGTGCCGTTTTACTCCGGCCTGGGCAACAGAGTGAGACTACATCTCAAAAAAAAAAAAAAAAAAAAAAAAATTTCTCAAGGCCAGGCATGGTGGCTCACATCTGTAATCCCAGCACTTTGGGAGACTGAGGCAGGTGGATCACTTGAGCCCAGGAGTTCAAGACCAGCCTGGGCAACATGGCGAAACCGCATCTCTATTTACAATTTTTAAAAAAGGAGAAAATTCTCGTATGTTCAAAAATTAAGAAATTGTTTTAAGAACCCCACAGATTAAAGAATAAGTCCTACTGAAAATTAAACATAATTTTGAATGAATGATAATGAAATACTACATATTTAGATTTGGGGGTACAGCTGAAGTAGAAAATAGCTGAAAATTTATAGCCTCATATTTGCATGTGATACACAGTTTAAAATAGACTAAGATAGTGTATTAGTTCATTTTCATGCTGCTAATAAAGACATGCCTGAGACTGGGCAATTTACAAAAGAAAGCGGCTTATTGGACTTACAGTTCCACGTGGCTGGGGAGGCCTCACAATCATGGCAGAAGGCAAGGGGGAGCAAGTCACATCTTACGTGGATGGCAGCAGGCAAAGAGAGTGTTTGTACAGGGAAGCTCCCGTTTTTAAAACCATCAGATCTCATGAGATCTGTTCACTATCACGAGAACAGCATAAGAAAGACCTGCCCCCATAATTCAGTAACCTCTCACTGGGTCCCTCCCACAACGAGTGGGAATTATGGGAGCTACAAGATGAGATTTGGGTAGGGACACAGAGCCAACCCATATAAGATAGAAATGATGAAAGGCTGAAAATTAATGAGCTAAGTATCCATCTAAAGAACTTAAGGAGCCACAAAATAAGCCCAAAGAATAGAAAATAAGTAAATACATAGTAGTAACAAGAAAGAAAATATAAAGTAAGTAGTAGAAAGGTAAGAATAGAAAACAATGAAATAGAAAACAAATATACTGCTGGGTGCAGTGGATCACGCCTGTAATCTCAACACTTTGGGAGGCTGAAGCAGGGGGACTGCTTAAGCCCAGGAGTTCAAGACCAGCCTGGATAACATAGCGAGACCTCACCTCTATAAAAAAATAAAAACAAAATTAGCCTGGTGTGGTGGAATGTGCCTGTAGTCTCAGCTATTTGGGAGGCTGAGGTGAGAGGATTGCTTGAGCCCAGGAGGTTGAGGCTGCAGTGAACCATGATTGTGCCACTGCACTCTAGCCTAAGTGACAGAGGGAATCCTCTCTTAAAAAGAAAAAGAAAAGAAAAGAAAAGAAAAGAATCATAAGTTGATTCTTTCATGAGAATAACAAGATGGCAAAACTCTGGAAAGAGAGTGAGAACACAAATAATGTTATGAATGAAGAAGGAATATTATAAGCCAGGCACAGTGGCTCATGCCTGCAATCCCAGTACTTTGGGAGGCCAAAGTGGGCAGATTGCTTGAGGCCAGGAGTTTGAGACCAGCCTGAGCAACATAGCAAGACTCTGTCTCTACAAAAAAAAAATACAAAAATTCGTTGGGTGTTGTGGCATGCACCTGTGGTCCCAGCTACTTGGGAGGCTGAGGTGGGAGGATTGCAGGAAGTTGAGGCTGCAGTGAGCTGTGATCACACCACTGCATTCCAGCCCGGGTGACTGAGCAAGATCCTATCTCAGAAAAAAAAGAAAGAAAAGAAAAAAGAAAAAGGAACATTACTTAAGTGCCACAGACATTAAAAAGATATGAGTAAGTTGTGAACAACTTTTTGCCAGTTCATTTGAAAAATTAAGTTAAATGGACAAATTCATATAGGCATATATTATATAGGAATCTCTGTTCTAATAAGTGAGTACAAAGTGAGTAATTGTAATGCTAGAATCTAGGGAGGATGGAATCTCAGGGAGGGGAGCTGCATTTCCACTGATGTTTGATGATCTAGGAGAGGGTGCCTGAGAGGCTGAGAAATGCTTTTGGACAACCTTGCAGGGATTACAGGACGGGGTGCACTGGCATCCTGGAGTCCAGGGCTGCCAAGAAGGTGAGGCCCTGATGAGTACCTTTTGCTTTGTGTTAGAACCCTGAAGGGCTACACACTATGAATAGGGGTGAACTAGAAGTTAACACACTATTGTTGGGACTGCAGCTCAACCTCAAATCCTCTCAGTCTCTCAAATTGGATTGCTAGTGTTCCAGGCTCCTGGCAGGGACAAATTTCTCTAGAGAAAGATAGCATCAAACTAGGCATCAAATTATTTCTAGAAACAATTTTGCAAATATAAAGTCCAGCAGAGAATAAAAAACAACCAGGCAGCCAGGCACAGTAAGTGGCTCACGCCTGGAATCCTAGTCCTTTAGGGGGCTGAGGCAGGTGATCACTTGAGGTCAGGAGTTCGAGACCAGTCTGGCCAACATGGTGAAACCCCACCTCTATTAAAAATATAAAAAATAGCCAGGCGTCCTGGCGTGTGCTTATAATCCCAGTTATTCGGGAGGCTGAGGCAGGTGGATTGCTTAAACCTGGGAGATAGAGGTTGCAGTGAGCCAAGATCTCACCACTGTACTCCAGCCTGGGCTACAGAGTGAGACTCCATCTAAAAACAGAAAAGACAAAAAAAAAAAAAAACCCAGCCAGGCCACATGTGGAGTCAAAACACCACATGAGTAAAAAAGAGCAGAACTAACAAAAATTGAAACAGACCTAAAGGAACTCCAGATATTGGAATTAGCAGACTATACTTGCTTATCATATTCAAGATTAAAAACAAGACATAATTTCAGCAGAGATCTGAAAACTACAAAAAAGAACCATTACAAGAAAGGATTATTCCAGGCTAATCTCAGTCATGAACATAGTTGTAAAAAATCCTATGCAAAATATTTACAAATAGAATCCAGCAATATGCAAATAGACAATAAGTAATGATCAAGTTGGGTGTTTTTTCCCCCAGGAAAAGAAGATTTATTTAATATTCAGAAATCAACCATTGTAATTATCTATATTACCAGAACAGAGGAGAAAAAAATGTAAATCACATCAAAAGATGCAGAAAAATTTTGATCACATTCAGTATCCATTTATTGTCAATGAAAAAAATAAAACTTCCTTAATTTGATAATGAGTATCTACAAAAAGCCTATTGTAAACACCGTAATTTATTAGTTAAATGTAAAAAAAATTTTTTTTTTTTTTGATTTGTGGAATAGGGAAAGTATGT
>NC_045451.1:21703957-21723078 GCF_002776525.5 Piliocolobus tephrosceles | reverse complement strand
ACCCTGTCTCAACAAAAAATAAAAAATTGCCCAGGCATGGTGGCACATGCCTGTAGTCCCAGCCACTTAGAAGGCTGAGGTGGAAGAATTGCTTGAGCCCAGGAGGTTGAGGTTGAAGTACGCCATGCTGGTACCACTTCACTCCAGCCTTGGTGACAGAGAGAGACCCTGTCTAAAAAAATTAAAAATAATAAATAATAAATAAAAATCAGGTATCAAGAAATACAATTTAAAAATGATGTGCAAGAGCTTTACACAGAGAAATGTAATACATTATTAAGAGAAATACACACACACCTCCTGCAAATAAAAGAAGAAACAAACATGTTCACAAACTGTTAGAATAAATATTGCAAAAATGTCACTTCTCTGTATTGATCTACGGATTCAATACAATTCTATTTGCATTTTACAATTTTTTTTTAGAGACAAGGTGATTTAAAATTAAGAAGTTGTATACATTTTCATGTTTCTTAGCTACTGGATATCACCTTTTATAAAGCACATATTCCAGTTGCTTGCCTATTTTTCCATTTATTGGCTGTCTTTTTCTTATTGAATTATAGAAGTTCTATGTATCTTCCAAACACAAGCCCTTCTCATCATGTGTATTATAAATATCTTTTTCCAGTTTGTGGCTTGCTTTTCACCCTCTTAAGGAAATGTTTTAACTTTTTTCTTTATGTTAAATGCATTGTATGTCTTGTTGAAGTAATCTTTCCTATCCCAAGAACATGAGGGTATTATCTCTTATTATCTTCCACAAACTTTATTGTTTCACCTTGCACATTTAAGTCTATGATCAACCTGTTATTAATTTTAGCATACAGTGTGAGGTAAGGTTGAGTTTTATTTTTTTTATATGAGGGTTCAATGTAAACTGGGTATTCTGGGCCAGGTGTGGTGGCTCACACCTGTACTCCCAGCACTTTGGGAGGCTGAAGTGAGCAGATTACTTGAGGTCAGGAGTTCGAGACCAGCCTCGCCAACATGGTGAAATCCCGTGTCTACAATAATACACAAATTAGCCTGGCGTGCTGGCACGTGCCTGTAATCCCAGCTGCTTGGGAGGCTGAGGCAGGAGAATTGCTTGAACCCGGGAGGTGGACGTTGCAGTGAGCTGAGATAGCGCCACTGTACTCTGGCCTGGACAACAGAGTGAGATCTAGATCTATATCTGTATCTGTATCTATATCTATGGCATTCTGTATATGAATGTTGTAATAAGTTCTGTTATTTAGTAAAGTGTGTCTGCCCACTTTATTCCTCAAGAATACCTTGGCTATTCTTGGTCCTTCACATTTCCATATAAAATTTTAGAACCAGTTTATTAAATTCCACTAAGTAAGAGAAAGAATAAAAAACCTGTTGGAGTTCTTATGAGAATTATATTGAAGCTGGGTGTGGTAGCCTGCGCCTATACTCCTAGCTATTTGGGAGGCTGAGGCAAGAGGATTGCTTGAGCCCAGGAGGTTGAGGCTGCAGTGAGCCATGATCATGCCACTGCACTCCAACCTGGGTTTAGGGAGATCAAGGCTGCAGTGAGCTGTGATTGCACCACTGCACTCCAGCCTGCAGTGAGTGCCAGAGTGAGACCCTGTCTCAAAAAACACATTCAAAAAGTAAAACAACTAAAAAGAATACACCATCACTTGCATAGTAATCCTTCCATTTTTGCACAGCCTGAGCTTAGTCATGAGGAAACATCAGACAAACAAGAATTGGGAGATATTTACAAAGGAACTGTATTTTTCACAAATGCCCGTGTGATGCAAGATAAATAAAAGCTGAGGAATTGTGCCATTATGAAGAAGACTAAAGACACATTAGAATAAAATGCATTGAGTCTTGGAATGGATTTCATACCAGAAAACATAAAAATTGCTATAGAGGACATTTTTGAGACAATTGGTAAAATTCAAAGAGGGTCTGTACATGGGACAATAGTGTTGTTTCAATGTTAAATTTTCTGATTTTGGTAACTGTACTGCGGTTATATAAATGTCCTTGTTCTTGGGAAATAAACATACCTAATCATTTAGGATTAAGGAACCTGATGTCTGAAATTTAGCCTTAAATGTTCAGAAATATAGAATATGTAACATGAATTACATAAAATAAATATAGATAGATAATAAAACAAATGAGGCAAACGCTTTTCATAGAGTAGATTGTTCAAAGACACTGTACTAGGCTTCAATGTAACCTATAAATTAACATTGATTTATGCAAAACAAGGCTGTGAAAGCCCATGCAGCTATTCAATATACCTGGTCTCAGGTGTATGACCTCCCTCGCTTCCTTTGCAAATCTCCATAGGCCCCTTCTATGGCGGGATACCAACTGCTTCTTAGACATTCTAGAAGTCCAGAGGTCTCTCCCAATTCATTAGTCTCATTGTGAATTGTAGAAAGCATATTACAGAGGGTCAATAAATTTTGGCCAATGGTAGTGATATTTGTAAGCAATAAAAGAAGGTTGGGTTGATCAGTCCGTTATAGAAATCATATGTGATAACAGTAATCTTGCTTTGTAAATCTGGCTTAATGGTTTCGAGCCACAATTTAAAGCTGTTCATTCATATCATCAACTGAAGGTTAGAAGATACCATGGCCCACATAAAGGTAATCATTAATATCATTTTCCTGTACTTGTACTTGTCAGAGCCTGCCACGTCCATGTCCCATTTAACCTTCACACTCACAGATGCAGATTCTCTGTCTCAGCTGAAGCACCAGGAAAAACAGTTCAGCGTTATATTTTAAACTAATGGTCTATTGACTCCTAGTACTAGTTAATAGGCCGGGCTATCTCTACTTTTGCTGAAGAATAAAATCATATAAAGTTCACTATAATATTTTCTTCTTACAACAACAACAAAATTCTGTAGAAAGATCATTCCCACCTGATATGGTGCTCTTTAAATGGTCCACAGCTTAAAATGTATATGAGGTCCTATACATTTGTATTTACCTAAAGAAATTCTGGGAGAATAGACCCAAAACTAATAAATAAAAGTAATTCATTATCTGTGAGGGCTGGAGAGATGAAAACTCTAGAGATGAAGGATTTTAAAAAGTATTCGCTGGGAGACATTTTCTAGTTTTAAATTCATGAGCTATGTGAATATGTTAACGATTGAGAAAGAAAAATCCCTGGCTATCTAGGCAGACTTCCCAAAGGGCACCTTTGACTTTGGAATCGTTTAGCTGTAGTTTTCTGCTCCTGAAAGCCTCTTTTGTTATCCCGGGTCCATCCTGCAGGTGTGGTTGATAACAGATGGCAAAGGATAAGTGAAAGTTTATGAGGTTAAGTGCAAATAATGAATATGACCCTCTTTGTGGTTCTTCCTCAATCTTCCATTCAAACACAAACTCAGTTCATGAAGAATGAAGTTTGTGGCATTGCTCAAGAAAGGCAGGATTCAATAAAATTTTTTTAGGGCCAAATGGAATTTTTTCAAATTTAATGATTTTTTTTTTCCATTAATTATGTTAAAGGAAGCCCCAGAATCTCTTTTTAAAAAGTATTTGTAGCCTGGGCAACATGGCAAAACCTCATCTCTACAAAAAATACAAAAAGTTATCCAGGAGTGGTAGCATGCACCTGTAGTCCCAGTTATTCAGTGAGCTGAGGGTGGGAGAATCATCTGAGCCCAGGAGGTCAAGGCTGCAGTGAGCCACTGCACTCCAGCCTGGGCGAGAGAGTAAGACGTATCTCAAAAAAGAAATCAAACTATTTTTTGTATCATTTTTCTGATTACAAAGGTAAATTTGTTTGTTGTAGAAACTTCGGAATACATAAAAATTAAAGAGGACTAGTTCATTAATACATAAGTCATAGTTTAACAAGTCTAAGTTAGACTTCCATATTTTGAACCCATTTACAAAATAAGAAATACATTCCAATTCGTTTGTAATGTGATGGTTTATGTTTTCTTTAGACAGGATGTGATGTACCAATCTGAGTGCTAGGAGCAACTACAGCCTCTCTTTTGAAATGGAAGATCGTCAGCCCAAACTATAAACATGTTAGTCCGAAATTCATCTGGAATTTTGTTGTTTGGGATGCAGAACACAATATTCCCATAGAAACAATATAAAAATTATGGCTAGATTCTAAGGCAAGACAACAGACGTCCATGGAATCCAGTGACTCAGAGCTCCAACTGCCCAACTGCACTTCATTTGCACAGAAAAAGGGAGACTAGAACATGTCTTTCCCTCAAAAAAAGCAAAAACAAAGTTTATGCAGAAAGTATTTTGTTATAGTGATATGATAAATATATAATGAGATAAACTTTTATCAATGATTTACCTACAGTGACTTTATTTCTTATTTACTCCATTACTAGCAGGTTTATAGGCTTTTCCTCTCACCTTTATTCACAATTTCTATTCCGCCTTTACTATTTGTTCTCAACCCTAATTTTGAATTCAAATAAATCACCTTCAGTTTCATTTATGGAATTTAAAAATTTTAAAACATCTTATGTCATTATTTTTGCCGTTTTCCTGAGAGTCTCTGAAACTTCTGGGCTGTAGAGTGGTCTGAGTGTCTCCTCCTTTGAACAATAAAAATCATACCAACATGACCACCACCAAAAACAAAAGCAGTAACACAGCGATGACAATAACCAAAAATTGTAGTTGTTCCTGGTAGTAGATTCCTGACTCTGTTCCAGGTATTATGTTTTGTTTTGTTTGTTTTTTGAGCTGGAGTCTTGTTCTGCTGCCAAGGCTGGAGTGCAGTGGCATGATCTCGGCTCACCACAACCTCCACCTCCCAGGTTCAAGCAATTCTCCTGCCTCAGTTTCCCAAGTAGCTGGGACCACAGGCATGCACCACCACACCCCGCTAATTTTCCTTTGTGTTTTTAGTAGACAGCGGGTTTCACCATGCTGGCCAGACTGGTCTCGAACTCCTGAGCTCGGATGATCTGCCTGCCTTGGCTTCCCAAAATGCTGGGATTATAGGTGTGAGCCACCATGCCCAACCCATGTACTATGTCCTAAAAGGCACTTTTTTTGGCTTAAACAGCAGGAAGTTATTGTCTCCCAGTTGCGAAGCCTGTCGGTCCAAGATTAGGCTGTCCACAGGCTTGGCTTCTCCTGAGGCTTTGCCTTGGCATACAGATGGCCGCCGCCTTGCTGGGTCCTTATAAGGTCTGCCTTCTGTGTGTGTGTGCAACCCTAGTGTCTCTTCGTGTGTTCAAATTTCCTCTCCTTAGAAGGACACCAGTTGAATTGGATTAGAACCCACCCATATGATCTCATTTTCACTTGCTTACATCTTCAAAGGCCCTTTCTCCAAATATAGCCACATTCTGAGGCGCTGCGGCTTAGGGCTTCAACATATGAATTTAGGAGTGGACATGGTTCAGCCCATAATGGGTGGTATAATCTTGCACTTCATCTCCACATCAAAACCCAATCCCTTTATTTAATTAATTAATTTATTTGGAGACGGAGTCTGGCTCAGTCGCCCAGGCTACAGTGCAGTGGCGCAATCTTGGCTCACTGAAACCTCTGCCTCCCAGGTTCAGGCGATCCTCTATCTTCAGCCTCCCAAGTAGCTGGGATTACAGGCGCACACCACCACGCCTGGCTAGTTTTGCATTTTTAGTAAAGACGGACTTTCACCGTGTTGGCCAGGCGGCATCTCAAACTCCTGAGCTCAGGTGATCCATCCATCTCAGCCTCCCAAAGTGCTAGGATTATAGGCATATGCCACCGTGCCCGGCCCTCCAACCCTTTTAAATAGCTGATTAAATGCATGGCCTAGGCTGGATCCTCTGGGAGTCTGGAAACAGGAAGAGATACTGCCTGATCTGTGCTGATGGCTTAACTGGGTGAAGAATAAAACTGAGTTGGGTCTGTGTGTTCGAGGCAGGTCCACAGATCTATAGCAGCAGCAGAACTTATTATGTGGCAGGCACTGCTCTAAGTACTTTAAATGTATAATTTTCTTTATTTCTCCCAATAACCCTAGGAGGTAAGTTTTTTTTTTTTTTTTTAATTTATGGAACTTAATGGTAGAAGAGGTAAGTATTATTATTTCCTCCAATTTATAATTATGAAAGGAAAACAAAGAGAAGTTAAATAATTTACACAGTGTCATAAAATGCTTGCTTTACATAAAGAAGCAGAGAAAACTGTAAAAGAGAGATGAAGAAGAAGGAGAAGGGGGAGAAGGGGAAGGAGAAGTAAGAAGAAGAAGGAGAAAGAGGAGGAGGAGGAGGAAGGGGAAGTGAGGGAAAGAGAGAAAGAGGCTGTGGGTATTACACAAATTCACAGAAACCAGATAGGGCAAATCAGAGAGAGGAACAGACAGCTAGCAAGGTAGACACTGCTCTTCTATTTTAAGGTAGACTAAGCTGGTGGTGTGGGAGAAGTGGGTGTTCTCAATCATGACAATTTGGGTAATAATGAGTGTCCTCAGTTGTAGTCACTAGCTAGTGACATCTAAGCGTGCCTGGTGATGGGTATGATGTGCTTGTCACAATGCCCCATGCAAAATAAACACTCAGCGAATAAATGATAATATGATTGCTTTTCACTCTTCTTGAGCTGCTTAAACTAAGGAATCAGAAAAGTTAGGCGTATAGTCTTCCATTCGACAAATATTGAGTATGAACTCTGTGCCAGGCCCCGTGCTAGGTAGTGGGAATAAGCCCCTCAGAAGGCTGACTCACTCTCTGGGCTGCTGGAGCTCTCAGGCTTGAGGCCTAGGGGAGACAGAGAGAAGGAGATAGGCAATTACCCCTCGGTGTGAGATGGGCCAGGGAGGCTGAGATGCGATGGGAGTGCCCAGGCCAGCACCTTCCAGACTTTGGGAATTATGGAAAAGCTCCCTGGCAGAAGAGACTTCCGTTATGAGCCTCAAAGGACATGTAGACTTTTACTTGTTTGCTGGTTTAATTTTCATGTATTAATTAAGAACCTCAAGTCCTAGGCATTGTCCTCAAGCTAGGAATGCAACAGCAGCAGAGAAAGTGTAACCCAGCCCCAATGAGACATACATGTATTGAGGGGGAGACAGACATTAAACAAGTCATTCATTATTCCAAGGGTGGCTGGGGAAAGGAGGAGGCTGTTCCAGTAGAAGAACAAGAGACTGCAGCCCAGGGTGGGCGGAGCTGCTGCAAGTCTCTGCTGAGCAGTGGTGAGAGATGAGCTGGAGAAGCAGGTTTAGATCAGGAGCAGCATGAAGCCCTTTCGTGGGGTTTGGGCTTTATCCTGCCGTGGCCGCAGGGCTGGGGTGGTGGTGATGGCAGTGGTGGTGGTGTTTTCCTTTAGGGAGCAATCAAACCTGCATTTTACTTTATTTTATTTTATTTTATTATTTTATTTTATTTTTTGAGACAGAGTCTTGCTCTATCGCCCAGGCTGGAGTACAGTGGCACAACCTCGGCTCACTGCAACCTCCACCTCCTGGGTACAAGCAATTCTCCTGCCTCAGCCTCCTGAGTAGCTGGGATTACAGGAATGCACCACCACACCTAGCTAATTTTTGTATTTTTAGTAGAGATGGGGTTTCACCATGTTGGCCAGGCTGGTCTCAAAGTCCTGACCTCAGGTGATCCGCCTGCCTCCATCTCCCAAAGTACTGGGACTACAGGTGTGAGCCACCATGCCTGGCCTAAACCTACATTTTAGAGTTCATCAGGACTGCTCTGTGCATGCTGCTTTGGAGGAGGGGGATCAGTTGGGAGACTGTTGCAGCGGGCCGGGTAAGAAGAAGGAATCCTGGGCTGCACTGCCCAAAGAGGATGGAGTAGAGAATTATCTTCTCCCACTCCACCCTCCTATAAGAAGGGATTCCTCCTTCTCTTCCTCTCTTTCTCCTATTCCCTCACAACATTCAAATGAAGAGGGTCACCCGCTTTGCCCCACTCCTGGGCAGCAAAGACTTTGTGCCTCCCTCCTGAGCCTGGGACAGAAAGACTCCTCTCTTCCCCTTTCTGGCAATGAGAGGGGATTCCTTTTGCCTTTAATTCTTCTCCCCTTCGTTGCAAGAGCATCAAACTTGGGGTCAGGAGACAAAAGCAAATCTTAGGTACAACCTTTATTGTAGCTCCTTGACCACTGAAATGGGTACAGCTGGAGAAGAAGGGAGGGGCGTCCTGGGCTGGCAGCTAGAGACCTGGGTTTTATTCCCAATGCTACCATGCTACCACCCAATCTTCTTACTTTTTTTTTTTTTTTTTTGAGACAGGGTCTTGCTCTGTCATCCAGCCTGGAGTACAGTGGCACAATCATAGCTCGATGCATGCAGCCTCAACCTCCTGAGCTCAAGCGCCTCTCCACCTTCAGTCTCCCGAGTGGTTGGAACGACAGGCATGCACCCCCATGCCCGGCTAATTCTGTAGAGATGGGGTCTCACTTTGTTGCCCAAGCTGATCTCGAACTCCTGGATTCAAGGGATCCTCCCACCTTGGCCTCCCAAAGTGTTGAGATTACAGGTAGGAGCCTACCCAATCTTCCTAAAAAAGGCACAACAATTTCCCTATTCCCCAGTTAACTCTTTGGCAAAGGCAGAGGATGTGTGAAAAGCTTGTGGCCTGTAGACTAGATATCAGAATTGATCCACAGAAAAGAACCTCTTTTCAGAAGCCGTGTTTACCTTGGGGTTTGATAAAGAACATAAGAGGCTGGATTGGTGCTATTTAATATTTGTTCCAGGACTGGTATTAGCATTTACAGTGAAATGACTTGATGCACATTATTTACGGTTAACTCTGAAGCTCAGGGGAAGGGGAATAATCCACTGAGTTAGAAGGCAGATATACCAGACTGATCATGAGTAAAACAAAGCCCAGGTGATCAGCTGTTCCTCTTATTCGCTAACTGTATCTAGTGAAAATGGTTGCATTTTCAAGTGGATTTTTAAAAGCTATTCTCAATGCTTTAAAAGGTTTTACAACCTCGGGGAACAATGCAAGCAATTGAACCACACAATAAACAGTAAACACAATTGCCCCCCCACTGAAAAGCTAATGGTCTTTGAGAATACTCTACAACAGACTCTACTTAGCAGCTAATAGTCTCCTGCTAATGGTCAATTCACTTTCAGCAATAAGAACCCAGGCAAACGGCCTCATAAATTTTAAAGAACAAAGGGTGCAATAAATGAACTGCAAATCGCCACATTCTCTGTAAGCAGCACTCTCAGGAGTGAAATTTCCAATCGCTAATGACCAGCATATTGGACAAGTGGAGATTTTCCTACTGAGGGACCAGAGAAAGTGACAAAAGATAATGGTTTTCACAAAGAGGACTAGAAGCTGGGGAAATTAAGTCCTTGGGTCTGTAGCACAGTTGGAGCTGTGACAGTCATTATGACCAGAAAATTGTCTAGCCTTCTCTGTGGTAGCCTGAGAAGCTGCTATCAGATTGCTTGCTGTTTGCTTTAATGGTGTATCGAGATCAGAAGCACACACACTGCTAGAACCAAAAATCCTGGATAGATTTAACAAAATCCTCCAACCTTTCAGGGAGGATACATAAAAACACCTTTTTTTGCATTTTGATCTTGTGGGTACTTCAGAAATGCCATTTGATTCATGATGGTAAATAGCCTAAACAAATGCAATAATATGTGAATTGATTAAATTCTGTATCAAAAAGATATAAATTCTGTATCTAAGAAAGGAATAACAAGAATAGGAAAATAGAAATATTGTGAAAACGTTTTTGCAATAGACTGAATATGTTTTCCCAAAATCCTTCCCCTTCCCTTCCCTTCTCTCCCCTCCCCTCCCCTCCCCTCCCGTTTCACAGTGTCTCACTCTGTTGCCCAGGCTGGAGTGCAGTGGCACGGCCTTGGCTCACTGCAACCTCCGCCTCCTGAGTTCAAGCAATTCTCGTGCCTCAGCCTTTCTAGTAGCTGGGATTACAGGCACCTGCCACCGTGCCCAGCTAATTTTGTATTTTTAGTAGAGATGGGGTTTTACCATGTTGGCCAGGCTGCTCTCAAACTCCTGACCTCAGGTGATCCACCCCCCTCGGCCTCTCAAAGGGCTGGGATTACAGACGTGGGCCACCAAGCCCAGCCTGCTCCCAAATTCATATGTTGAAATCCTTCCCCCTAAGGTGATAAGATTAGGAGATGGGGCCTTTGGGAGGTGATTAGTTCATGAGTGTAGAACCCTCATGAATAGGATTAGTGCCCTCATTATAAAACGGATCCCAGAGAACTCTCTTGCTTTCTCTCTACCATATGAAGATGAAAAGACTGCAGTCTGTTACCCAGAAAAGCACTCATCAGAACCCAATCATGCTGGCACCTTGATGTTGAACTTCCAGACTCCAAAACTATGAGAAATAAATTTCTGTTGTTTATCAAGCACCGTGACCTGTCTATAGTACTTTGTTACAATAGCCTGAATTGACTAAGACAATTATGGAGCTAGAAAGAACTGTGAGATCCTCTTATGGTCAAAGGAGCTGAAACTTAGGCTTTGCCCTGAAATTTCCCTCTTCTTTCCCCTGAATCATTAGTTATTAATTTTCCCTTTCTTTGATCCTAGGTTAAAGAAAATCCTCTCTTCACCCTATATTCTGCTCCAGTTGTGTCTCATTTTTCTGTTGTCCTTTACATCAAAACTCTCCCCAAAGACTTGTTATGCTTTGTCTTGGCTTCCTCTCCTTTTCTCTCTCTTGAACGTGCTTCACTCAGACATCTGACCCAAAACTCCACCAAAACTGCCCTTGTCAAATCCACTAGGCAATCTTTAGTCCTCATTTTATTGACAAGTCAAGAGCATTTCAACCAGTGGATCACTGCCTCTTTCGTGAACTGCTTTCTTTGCTTGGCTTTCATGATAGCTAATGCAAAGTCCAGGTAGATGGCAAGTGCTTTGGTTTGAAAGTGTCCCTGGAAGATGGTGTGTTGCAAACTTCATTGCCACTGTGGTAGTGTTAAAAGGTGGGGCTTTCTGGAGGTGACTGGGTCATGAAGGTGGAGCCCTCATGGTGGATTAATGCCATTATTGTGGGTGTTTGGCCCCCTTTTCCTTTCTGTCTCTCACACTCTCTTCTTCTCTCACTCTCACCCTCTCTCACCCTTCCATCTTTTGCCCTGCCAAGGGACAACTTTCCAGATGCCAGCACCACAGTCTTGGACTTAACAGCTTCCAAAACTGTGAGAAACAAATTTATTTTTAAAGTAAATTACCCAGTCTTGAGTATTCTAAGACAACCACCAATGACTCCTGCTTTCTTTTCCATTAAGAAGAGCTCTTTTTGGGGTATAGAAGTCATAGGCCTTGCATTTCCCAAACCTTTTTCTCCCTAGGCAGGGGTAACAGAATTTGAAGTTAGGTGGTTAAGAAGTGCCTTCTTTACTCTTCCCCATCTGGCTCCAGGTGGATGACCAGGGTGACTTTGGAAGCCTCTGTCAGCCTGGGTACCTGAATAACTGTGTGGAGCAGAGCCCCTTGTGGTGTGTCAGATGAACTTCAGATGTACAGCACAGCATCCGAGTTTCTCCTTCTGCTCATTGATGAGCATCTGCTTCAATCTTCCTTATTGACAAACCAGCTGTCTTTGCTTCTCAATCCACATAGTAGGCAGCCTACAAAGTGGCTAACTGTAGCACCTAGGGTCACATGTTTCAGCTCCAAAACATTTAATTGACTGAATTCCTAATTCTCAGAAAAGAATCTGCTTGGTCCAGATAAGGTCAAGTGTCTACCTCTGGTCCAATCAGCTATGACCAGAGAGATGTCCCCGAAATATCATCTTGGTGGTTGAATATCTGCTCTGTGACCTTGTGCATCAGAGCATGGGGAGAGGTTTCAAGAGTTTCTGTGTGAGTGGGCAAACTATTAAGTGCCTTCTCTACATCCCAATATTTCACTGTTTTTCCCTTTCTCTAGCCCCATCTACCATCCCTCTACACTCCACCCCATCCACCCTAAGTACTCTTTTACTTTCTTGAATCCTCTTGGGATGTCCTGCAACCCCAGTAGTCTTCTCTGGTCAATTTTGCATATTTTCCTATATTCAGTGCCTCAGAGTCAGATCTTGGAATCCTCTGATGTCTCCAGACCGTTTGTCTTCTGTCCTTGTATAAAGTCATCAGCTCCTTTGAGGTCTACATCAGTTGGCTATGCCTTTCTCTCTCTTCTCTTTCTGCTATCTAACCACCTCCCAGGTATCCACTTTCATTCATCACATATTTTACCACCTGTCTCAAAGCTTCCTCTTCAATTTCAGCTCCTGTTCTCTTCTGGGTGACTTCAGCTTTCAGATGGCAGGTACATCCCACACCTTGCATTCTCCATGTATTGAACACCTCTACTTTATGACCTTCTTGTCCTCTCCATTTTAGTCTACTACATCCACGGCCACGCTCGAACTTTGTTCTCATCTGAAATTGTACCTTGGAAATCTTGAACATCTCAGTCTGTAATGGCAGGTTTCTGATTTTGAAATTCTTGCCCTTGGTTCCTCTCCACAGAATTGTTTTCGGTTTTGCTCTGCTCCACCCTTGATTTCTTTCCTTACCCACTTTAGACTCCATGAACCATCATTTCAACCACTCTCTTTTCAAAACCTTCAGCTCCTTTTCTCCTTCTTCCATTTTACCAGCTTTGAAAATCCCCAAATCTGGATGAATACAAGAAGGTGTCCTCTTCCCACCAACCCAAATATAATGACTTTATAGCAGATTTTTGCCTGCTTAATACCCCGCAGATGCCTCAGGATAATGTTTCAATTCAACATGGTGGCGAAGCTCCCGAAGACCTGGCCTCTACTTATGGCTCCAACTTTGTCCCTCACTTTGTTTTCTCCACTCCAATTGCACTGAGATCTCTCCTGTATCTTCCACACCCACATCTCTGCACTGGCTTTCATACCTACCTGGAAATCTTTTCTCCCAGCTAATGCTAACTCTTCCTTCAGTTCTTAACATAAACATAATTTTCTCCTTAGTCTTTCTCCTGAGGTTTCCCAAAGTGCTGGGATTGCAGGTGACAGCCACTGTGGCTGACCCTGATTTTAAATTTTCAATGTGAAGGAAAAGTGTTTGGCGTTTTTTTCCCCTTTGATAGTCATAACTCTTAGAGCAGACAGGATGCCAGACCCTGCATCTCCTTCTTTGAACTGCGTAACAACCCTGTGTTATGTTCAGCCTTCCCATTGTATAGGTGAAAAGTGAAATTCAGAAAAAATGACGGTTTGCTAATGATCGCAAAGCTCATAAAGTTCTGCCAGACACTGGATATATTCATTTCCATAAAAGTTATCCATGTGTTCATTTGCAAATGAATAAATATTTGCTTATTCAGCAAGTATTTACTGAGTCATATGCTTTCCTTAACACTGAGAACACAAAAATATACAGACTTCACTACATACCAGTATGAGAATATCACATGTACCCCCCAATATAGACAACTATTATATATCAATTTTTAAATTTAGCAGAATAAAATATTCATGACAAATAATAAGAGTAGCCTCTTTCTCCTTCCTTCCTTCTTTCCTTCCTTTGCTTTCTTGTTTTCTTTTATTTCTTTTTCTTTTTTTTTTTTTGAGACAGAGTCTCACTCTGTTGCCTAGGCTAGAGTGCAGTGGCGTGATTTCAGCTTGCTATAACCTCTCAGGTTCAAGCAATTCTCCTGCTTCAGCCTCCCAAGTAGCTGGGACTATCGGTGCCTGCCACCACGCCTAGCTAATTTTTGTATTTTTAGTAGAGACAGGGGTTCACTATATTGGCCAGGCTGGTCTTGAACTCCTGACCTTGTGATCCACCCGCCTCAGCCTCCCAGTGCTGGGATTACAGGTGTGAGCCACCGTACCCGACCTATTTCTCTTTTTTTGAGACAGGGTCTCACTCTGTTGCCCAGGCTGGAGTACAATCTCTGCTCACTGCAACCTCCGCTTCCTGGGCTCAAGCAATCCTCCCACCTCAGCCTCCCGAGTAGCTGGGACTATAGGCTTGTCCCACCATTCCCAGCTAATTTTTGCATTTTTTGTCGAGACAGGGTTTCTCCATGTTGGCCGGGCTGGTCTCACACTATTGGCCTCAAGCAATCCACCTGCCTCAGCCTCCCAAAGTGCTAGGACTACAGGTGTGAGCCACCATGGCTGGCTAGCCCATTTCAAAACATTCCCAGTCTTTCAAAAATTAGGAAGGCCTGAGGCGAATAGAAAAGATCCAAACCCTCCACAAATTAATTTTGATAAATCCTTGACTGTCTACTACTACTAATCTTATTTTTGCTAAGCACATCTTTTTTCAGTCCACAATCAGAAAACATTCCTTTGACAACTTTTATGACTATTCATATTGAAGGAAATACTGAAAAAGAATCCTAGAATAAGCAAAATTCATTTTTAAGAAAAAGAGAGAGGCAATTAGAATGGACATTTATGCTTCATAAAGCTTTTCTTTTTCTATTTTTTGTTTTTTTTTTTTTTTGAGACAGAGTCTTGCTCTGTCGCCCAATGCAGCGTCGCAATCTCGGCTCACTGCAACTGTTCCTCAGCCTCTTAAGTAGCTGGGATTTACAGGTGTGTGCCGCCATGCCAGGCTAACTTTTATGTTTTTAGTAGAGATGGGGTTTCACTGTGTTGGCCAGGCTGGTCTCAAACTCCTGACCTCAAGTGATCCACCTGCCTCCACCTCCCAAAGCGCTGGAATTACGGGCGTGAGCCACCGTGCCTGGCCCCAGCACAAAAATTTTTGATAGCTCCATGTTCCTTTATAATCTTGAATGATAATACATAATTTTACAAAACTGTCATGAGTATGTATACAATTTGGTGATATATTAAATGCAACACATTTTCACCAACAGTTTTCTAAAGTGTGGTGGAATACACAAGTGTTTTGCTTTTAATACTACACAATGTTGCCGGGCACAATCACTTAAAAAAAATACTGACCCAGGAAGTTTAGCTCCTGAAGTTTCCTTAGAGAATATTTGGACCTAATGTACTATTGTGTGCTTGAGGAAGCTGAAGACTAGAACTTGCCCACACCTCGTGTGGGGCTCATTCCCTGCACACTGCTTCTGAAAAGAGGATGAGAGCCTGGTGAGTTTGACTTCCCTGAACTGGGCCTGAAGCTGGAGGTATGATATGGAGAGAGGTAAGGAACTTCAGTAGTGAGAATTCCGGGATCATCCGTACTGTGGCTCTGCAGCTCTTGCTGCAAATTCCCAGTTCATTTAGATAAGAAAACAGCAGTGGAACAGGTGAGATGTCCACACAGGGTCAGGATTCATGGCAGAGGCAGAATATATTTGTTCACCTTTTCCTGGGTGCCCTTCGAGGTATGCGACAGTTGTTAGATGAAGGGAGAAGTTCTTCGTTGCTCAGGAACTTCATTCTCTCTAACCCTCAACTGTGTCTGAAGACTCACAACATCATGGAATTGTAGCTGGGGGAGATGTTGGAATCAGGGCAGGAGGAGCAGGTAGCTCTGTGGCTTCCAAAAGCTACTGTAGAGGATCAATCAGCAGGTTTGGGGTGGAGCCCCAGAATCTAGAGTCTAACTTTCAAAGGCTCTTTAAGTGATTCTGATGAGAAACTGGTTAGGAAAACAGTGAAGTAGACCCTCCACCCTCCCACCTAGGCAGGGAGTCACTTCCATTCAGTGGAAAGCCCATGGGGATGTGAGGAGGGATTAAATATTTCCAATGACAGAGAACTCCAGTTTCTGAAACTTAGTCCCCGTGGGAATTCCCCCACCCCACACGAAAAAAAAAAAGTTTTCCTTTTATTCCAGTTTAGCTATGGCCAGTAGTTGTTTGAAAGGAATTTATACCTCTGCAAAGAAGTTACTAAAAACTGTCTTACAAATACTAAAATCTACTCCTTGAATCAGTTTAGTAAAATGCCTTAGAAATTGCTCATACCCTTTGACCTGATAATTCCATTTCTGGGATATTATCCTAAGGAAATAATCAGAAATATTTTTAAAAGGAAATCATTTATGAACAGTTTTGTTTATTGCACCATTATTCATACCGGAGCAAACAACAACAATAACAACGACAACAGCTCTATTAGAAACCTGTTAGGTAACTGTAGAATGGTTAAGTAATGTTTGGCATGTCAACTCAATGAAATATTATGTGATCGCTTAAAAGGATTTGACAGAGTTTGAAACTATGTGAAAAATAGCTTCTCTTACCCTGAGTGAGCCATGATTGCGTCACCGCAATCCATCCTGAGTGACAGAACAAGACCCCATCTCAAAAAATAAATTAATAAAATAAAATAAAATAATTAAAAAGTAAGACAAATTTGAGACCAGGTCCAGTGGCTCACACGTGTAATCCCAGTACTTTGGGAGGCTGAAGTGGGAGGATCACTTGAGGCCAGGAGTTCAAGACCAGCCTGAGAAACATACTAAGACCCCCTCCCGCCCACCCCGTCTCTATTAAAAAAAGAAAAAAAAAGCAGGATGTGGTGGTTTATGCCTATAGTCCTAGCTACTCGGGAGGCTGAGATAGGAGGATTGCTTGAGCCCAAGTGAGAGGTTACAGTGAGCTCTGGTTGCACCACTGCACTCCAGCCTGGGTGACAAAGTGAGACCCTGTCTCATAAAGAAACTTTAAAAATCACCCAGATGATGAGACTTTTTTGAATAGAACTTTAGAGTATTCCATTTATAAATGATATCCTAGCTGGGCACAAAGGCCCATGCCTAAAATCCCAGCACTTTGGGAGGCTGAGGCGGGCAGATCCAGAGGTCAGGAGTTTGATACCAGCCTGGCCAACATGGTGAAACCCTGTCTCTACTAAAAATACAAAAATTAGCAGGGCATGGTGGCAGGCTCCTGTAATCCCAGCTACTCGGGAGGCTGAGGCAGGAGTATCGCTTGAACCTGGGAGGCAGAGGTTGCAGTGAGCCAAGGTCGCGCCACTGCACTCCAGCCTGGGTGACAGAGTGAGACTCTGTTTCCAAAAAAAAAAAAACCAGAAATGATGCCCCAGAAAATAAATGTACACTGAGATGAGAAAGTTGTGAAAATGTCAAAGTGTTAGAAGAGAAGATCATCTAGATCTGTGGATCCTGACTCTGGCTGCACATTGGAATTACCTGGTAAGTGGCTGTAAATCTTGATTCCTGGCCACACCTAAACAATCAAATAATAAAAAATTTTAAATTAAAACATTTGAATAAAACATATGATAGAAATTCTGTAAAATAAATACAACTCCATAAATGAAGGAATTTCTTTCTTCTTTTCTTTTGATTTCTTTCCTTTAAAAAGAAATCAAAATATAAAAGTGGTTGATTTGAATGACAGGGATGTAGGCAATTAGTTTTTGTATTCAAGGGCTTTCTTTTCCAAGTTTATTTGCTAAGCATTGCTGAGATAATAAAAATGATATAACAGGCAATTAATAAAATTGCCATGTAGAAAAATTCCAACTTTAATAAAGTATACCTTAATTTATTAATTAAGGGTGTGGTGCGAGCCCTTCCAGTGACCGGCTTCCTCTCTGAAACTAACATCCTGCTCTCTCAACCTTGCTGACCTGCTCTCTGTGCTTTCTTGCTCCTCTCATTGCTTTTTGCTTTTGTTTTGTTGTTGTTGTTGTTGTTTTGGGTTTTGTTTGTTTGTTTTTTGAGACAGAGTCTCGCTCTGTTGCCCAGGCTGGAGCGCAGCAGTGCCATCTCAGCTCACTGTAAGCTCCGCCTCCTGGGTTAAGCAATTCTTGTGCCTCAGCCCCCTGAGACTCAGGGGCTGAGACAAGTAGCTGAGACTACAGGCACCTGCCATGACGTCCAGCTAATTTTTAAAATATTTTTAGTAAAGACAAGGTTTTGCCATGTTGGCCAGGCTGGTCTTGAACTCCTGGCCTCAAGTGATCCACCTGCCTTGGTCTCTCAAAGTGCTGGGATTATAGGTGTGAGCCCCCACACCCGGCCAGGAACATTGTTAAAAGCCCACTCGCAAAGTCCAGTATTACAGAGCCAGCCTAATATTGAGGCTACACCAGGGCAACAGAGAACCCCTCCTAACCCCCACCATGAGCCTAAGAGCATGTACCAAGCAGTAATACTCTATGACTAGGGGAAGGACAAAAGCAAGCAGAAAGGTCCTCTCTGTGGCTCAGTTGGCAGAGATACCTAAAAGATGAAGGTGGGGCAAGAATATCCCCTCACCTCCCATCTGAATCACAGCCCAAGTTAGAAGAATTTGAAACTGGTTTGTGCACTGAAGGAATCCATAGCAACAACAAACCCAAACCCCCTCAACTCCTGACTGGACTGACTCAACCCTCCACACTAATGACCTATCATAAAAGGTGTGCCCATTTCAGACATAAATACTACTTACTTCAGTGTCTACTGTCCTATAAATGATGCCAGGTATTCAATAAAAAATTATGAGATATTAAGGAAGCATTAAACACAAAAAGCAAACAAACAAAATCCCAAGAGATAAAGCAATCAATAGCAAGAGATTGATATATGAGCGATATTTTGAAACTATCAAGCGAGAATTTAAAATAATTAGGATTAATGGGTTAAAATATCTGATGATAAAAAATGAACAACATACAGGAACAGATGGGGAATTTCAGCAAAGAGATGGAAATTATAAGAAAGAGTCAAGAAGGAACAGCTTCAAAACAGCAAAGCAAGGAACTCCAAAATTTCACTACTCCATTAAAACAATGAGAATATTGTCAAAATAAACTTTTATAACTGTGAAAATTAACTAAAGGCTTGCAACATGCTGAGAACTGAAAATATTGAGAAGCACCTATTTAAGAAAAATGGCTGAGGCTGGGTGCAGTGGCTCATGCCTATAATCCCAGCCCTTTGGGAGGCCAAGATAGTGAATCACTTGAGGCCGGGAGTTTGAGACCAGCTTGGCCAACATGGTGAAACTTAGTCTCTACTAAAAATCCAAAAAAAGAAAGAGAAGGAAGCAAGGAAGGAAGGAAGGAAGGGAAGGAGGGAGGGAAGGAAGAAAGAGAGAAAGAGAGGAAGGAAGGAAGGAAGGAAGGAAGGAAGGAAGGAAGGAAGGAAGGAAGGAAGGAAGGAGAAGAAGGAAAGAAAAAAGGAAAGAAAGAAAGAAAGAAAGAAAGAAAGAAAGAAAGAAAGAAAGAAAGAAAGAAAGAAAGAAAGAAAGAAAGAAA
>NC_045451.1:21703692-21703947 GCF_002776525.5 Piliocolobus tephrosceles | reverse complement strand
AAAGAAAGAAAGAAAGAAAGAAAGAAAGAAAGAAAGAAAGAAAGAAAAGAAAAGAAAGTCGGGCATGGTGGTGCACTCCTATAATCCCAGCTACTTGGGTGGCTGAGGCAGGAGAATCGCTTGAATCTGGGAGGTGCAGGTTGCAGGGACTCGAGATCACATCACTGCACTCCAGCCTGGGCAACAGGGTGAGACTCTGTCTCAAAACACACACACACACACACACACACACACACACACACACACACACACACA
>NC_045451.1:21637407-21703682 GCF_002776525.5 Piliocolobus tephrosceles | reverse complement strand
ACACACACACACACACACACACACACACACACACACACACACACACAAAAGCCCACCTGCCTGGTGGAGTGTTCAAGGCTTTGTGTCCAACACAGATATGGGGACACAGGCTGGGAGACTTGTTGATTCTAAGAATTTAAGGAAAACTGGGGGGCGGAGCAAGATGGCCGAATAGGAACAGCTCCAGTCTCCAGCTCCCAGTGTGAGCGACATAGAAGACAGGTGATTTCTGCATTTTCAACTGAGGTACTGGGTTTAGCTCACTAGGAAGTGCCGGACAATTGGTGCTGGTCAGCTGTTGCAGCCCCACCAGTGAGAGCTGAAGCAGGGCGAGGCATCGCCTCACCTAAGAGGCACAAGGGGGAAGGGAATCCCTTTACCTAGCCAGGGGAACTGAGACACACAACACCTGGAAAATTGGGTAACTCCCACCCCAATACTGAGCTTTAAGCAAACGGGCACACCAGGAGATTATATCCCACACCTGGCCGGGAGTGTCCCACGCCCACGGAGCCTTCCTCATTGCTAGCACAGCAGTCTGCGATCTAACTGCAAGGCAGCAGCGAGGCTGGGGGAGGGGCGCCCACCATAGCTGAGGCTTAAGTAGGTAAACAAAGACCTGGGAAGATCGAACTGGGTGGAGCTCACAGCAGCTCAAGGAGGCCTGCCAGTCTCTGTAGACTCCACCTCTAGGGACAGGGCACAGCTAAACAACAACAACAACAACAACAAAAAAAAGCAGCAGAAACCTCTGCAGACGCAAACCACTCTGACAGCTTTGAAGAGAGCAGTGGATCTCCCAACACGGAGGCTGAGATCTGAGAACAGACAGACTGCCTGCTCAAGTGGGTCCCTGACCCCTGAGTAGCCTAACTGGGTGGACCGACACCCCACACCTCACACGGTGGAGTACACCCCTGAGAGGAAGCTTCCAAAGCAAGAATCAGACAGGTACACTCGCTGTTCAGCAGTATTCTATCTTCTGCAGCCTCTCCTGCTGACACCTAGGCAAACGGGGTCTGGAGTGGACCTCAAGCAATCTCCAACAGACCTACAGCTGAGGGTCCTGACTGTTAGAAGGAAAACTAACAAACAGGAAGGACACCTATACCAAAACCCCATCAGTACGTCACCATCATCAAAGACCAGAGGCAGATAAAACCACAAAGATGGGGAAAAAGCAGGGCAGAAAAGCTGGAAATTCAAAAAATAAGAGCGCATCTGCCCCTGCAAAGGAGCGCAGCTCATCGACAGCAATGGATCAAAGCTGGACGGAGAATGACTTTGACGAGATGAGAGAAGAAGGCTTCAGACCATCAAATTTCTCAGAGCTAAAGGAGGAATTACGTACCCAGCGCAAAGAAACTAAAAATCTTGAAAAAAGGGTGGAAGAATTGATAACCAGAATAATTAATGCAGAGAAGGCCATAAACGAACTGACAGAGATGAAAACCATGACATGAGAAATACGTGACAAATGCACAAGCTTCAGTAACCGACTCGATCAACTGGAAGAAAGAGTATCAGCGATTGAGGATCAAATGAATGAAATGAAGCGGGAAGAGAAGTCTAAAGAAAAAAGAAGAAAAAGAAATGAACAAAGCCTGCAAGAAGTATGGGATTATGTAAAAAGACCAAATCTATGTCTGATTGAGGTGCCTGAAAGTGAGGGGGAAAATGGAACCAAGTTGGAAAACACTCTTCAGGATATCATCCAGGAGAACTTCCCCAACCTAGTAGGGCAGGCCAACATTCAAATTCAGGAAATACAGAGAACGCCACAAAGATACTCCTAGAGAAGAGCAACTCCAAGACACATAATTGCCAGATTCACCAAAGTTGAAATGAAGGAAAAAATGTTAAGGGCAGCCAGAGAGAAAGGTCGGGTTACCCACAAAGGGAAGCCCATCAGACTAACAGCAGATCTCTCGGCAGAAACTCTACAAGCCAGAAGAGAGTGGGGGCCAATATTCAACATTCTTAAAGAAAAGAATTTTAAACCCAGAATTTCATATCCAGCCAAACTAAGTTTCATAAGTGAAGGAGAAATAAAATCCTTTTCAGATAAGCAAATGCTTAGAGATTTTGTCACCACCAGGCCTGCCTTACAAGAGACCCTGAAGGAAGCACTAAACATGGAAAGGAACAACTGGTACCAGCCATTGCAAAAACATGCCAAAATGTAAAGACCATCAAGGCTAGGAAGAAACTGCATCAACTAACGAGCAAAATAACCAGTTAATATCATAATGGCAGGAGCAAGTTCACACATAACAATATTAACCTTAAATGTAAATGGACTAAATGCTCCAATTAAAAGACACAGACAGGCAAACTGGATAAAGAGTCAAGACCCATCAGTCTGCTGTATTCAGGAGACCCATCTCACGTGCAGAGACATACATAGGCTCAAAATAAAGGGATAGAGGAAGATCTACCAAGCAAATGGAGAACAAAAAACAGCAGGGGTTGCAATAGTAGTCTCTGATAAAACAGACTTTAAACCATCAAAGATCAAAAGAGACAAAGAAGGCCATTACATAATGGTAAAGGGATCAATTCAACAGGAAGAGCTAACTATCCTAAATATATATGCACCCAATACAGGAGCACCCAGATTCATAAAGCAAGTCCTTAGAGACTTACAAAGAGACTTAGACTCCCATACAATAATAATGGGAGACTTCAACACCCCACTGTCAACATTAGACAGATCAACGAGACAGAAAGTTAACAAGGATATCCAGGAATCGAACTCATCTCTGCAGCAAGCAGACCTAATAGACATCTACAGAACTCTCCACCCCAAATCAACAAAATATACATTCTTCTCAGCACCACATCGCACTTATTCCAAAATTGACCACATAATTGGAAGTAAAGCACTCCTCAGCAAATGTACAAGAACAGAAATTATAACAAACTGTCTCTCACACCACAGTGCAATCAAACTAGAACTCAGGACTAAGAAACTCAATCAAAACTGCTCAACTACATGGAAACTGAATAACCTGCTCCTGAATGACTACTGGGTACATAATGAAATGAAGGCAGAAATAAAGTTGTTCTTTGAAACCAATGAGAACAAAGATACAACATACCAGAATCTCTGGGACACATTTAAAGCAGTGAGTAGAAGAAAACTTATAGCACTAAATGCCCACAAGAGAAAACTGGAAAGATCTAAAATAGACACTCTAACATCACAATTGAAAGAACTAGAGAAGCAAGAGCAAACACATTCAAAAGCTAGCAGAAGGCTAGAAATAACTAAGATCAGAGCAAAACTGAAGGAGATAGAGACACAAAAAACCCTCCAAAAAATCAATGAATCCAGGAGTTGGTTTTTTGGAAAGATCAACAAAATTGATAGACTGCTAGCAAGACTAATAAAGAAGAAAAGAGAGAAGAACCAAATAGACGCAATAAAGAATGATAAAGGGGATATCACCACCGACCCCACAGAAATACAAACTACATCAGAGAATACTATAAACACCTCTATGCAAATAAACTAGAAAATATAGAAGAAATGGATAATTTCCTGGACACTTACAGTCTCCCAAGAGTAAACCAGGAAGAAGTTGAATCCCTGAATAGACCAATAGCAGGCTCTGAAATTGAGGCAATAATTAATAGCCTACCAACCAAAAAAAGTCCAGGACCAGATGGATTCACAGCTGAATTCTACCAGAGGTACAAGGAGGAGCTGGTACCATTCCTTCTGAAACTCTTCCAACCAATAGAAAAAGAGGGAATCTTCCCTAACTCATTTTATGAGGCCAGCATCATCCTGATACCAAAGCCTGGCAGAGACACAACAAAAAAAGAGAATTTTAGACCAATATCCCTGATGAACATTGATGCAAAAATCCTCAATAAGATACTGGCAAACTGAATCCAGCAGCACATCAAAAAGCTTAGCCACCATGATCAAGTGGGCTTCATCCCTGGGATGCAAGGCTGGTTCAACATACGCAAATCAAAAAAGGTAATCCAGCATATAAACAGAACCAAAGACAAAAACCACATGATTATCTCAATAGATGCAGAAAAGGCCTTTGACAAAATTCAACAGCCCTTCATGCTAAAAACGCTCAATAAATTCAGTATTGATGGAATGTATGTCAAAATAATAAGAGCTATTTATGACAAACCCACAGCCAATATTATACTGAATGGGCAAAAACTGGAAAAATTCCCTTTGAAAGCTGGCACAAGACAGGGATGCCCTCTCTCACCACTCCTATTCAACATAGTGTTGGAAGTTCTGGCTAGGGCAATCAGGCAAGAGAAAGAAATCAAGGGTATTCAGTTAGGAAAAGAAGAAGTCAAATTGTCCCTGTTTGCACATGACATGATTGTATATTTAGAAAGCCCCATTATCTCAGCCCAAAATCTCCTTAAGCTGATAAGAATCTTCAGCAAAGTCTCAGGATACAAAATTAATGTGCAAAAATCACAAGCATTCTTACACACCAGTAACAGACAAACAGAGAGCCAAATCATGAATGAACTTCCATTCACAATTGCTTCAAAGAGAATAAAATACCTAGGAATCCAACTTACAAGGGATGTAAAGGACCTCTTCAAGGAGAACTACAAACCACTGCTCAGTGAAATAAAAGAGGACACAAACAAATGGAAGAACATATCATGCTCATGGATAGGAAGAATCAATATCGTGAAAATGGCCATACTGCCCAAGGTCATTTATAGATTCAATGCTATCCCCAACAAGCTACCAATGAGTTTCTTCACAGAATTGGAAAAAACTGCTTTAAAGTTCATATGGAACCAAAAAAGAGCCCGCATTACCAAGACAATCCTAAGTCAAAAGAACAAAGCTGGAGGCATCACGATACCTGACTTCAAACTATACTACAAGGCTACAGTAACCAAAACAGCATGGTACTGGTACCAAAACAGAGATATAGACCAATGGAACAGAACAGAGTCCTCAGAAATAATCCCACACATCTACAGCCATCTGATCTTTGATAAACCTGAGAGAAACAAGAAATGGGGAAAGGATTCCCTATTTAATAAATGGTGCTGGGAAAATTGGCTAGCCATAAGTAGAAAGCTGAAACTGGATCCTTTCCTTACTCCTTATACGAAAATTAATTCAAGGTGGATTAGAGACTTAAATGTTCGACCTAATACCATAAAAACTGTAGAAGAAAACCTAGGGAATACCATTCAGGACATAGGCATGGGCAAGGACTTCATGTCTAAAACACCAAAAGCAATGGCAACAAAAGCCAAAATTGACAAATGGGATCTGATTAAACTAAAGAGCTTCTGCACAGCAAAAGAAACTACCATCAGAGTGAACAGGCAACCTACAGAATGGGAGAACATTTTTGCAATCTACTCATCTGACAAAGGGCTAATATCCAGAACCTACAAAGAACTCAAACAAATTTACAAGAAAAAAACAAACAACCCCATCAAAAACTGGGCAAAGGATATGAACAGACATTTCTCAAAAGAAGACATTCATACAGCCAACAGACACATGAAAAAATGCTCATCATCACTGGCCATCAGAGAAATGCAAATCAAAACCACAATGAGATAGCATCTCACACCAGTTAGAATGGCAATCATTCAAAAGTCAGGAAACAATAGGTGCTGGAGAGGATGTGGAGAAATAGGAACACTTTTACACTGTTGGTGGGATTGTAAACTAGTTCAACCATTATGGAAAACAGTATGGCGATTCCTCAAGGATCTAGAACTAGAAGTACCATATGACCCAGCCATCCCATTACTGGGTATATACCCAAAGGATTATAAATCATGCTGCTATAAAGACACATGCACACGTATGTTTATTGCAGCACTATTCACAATAGCAAAGACTTGGAATCAACCCAAATGTCCATCAGTGACAGACTGGATTAAGAAAATGTGGCACATATACACCATGGAATACTATGCAGCCATAAAAAAGGATGAGTTTGTGTCCTTTGTAGGGACATGGATGCAGCTGGAAACCATCATTCTCAGCAAACTATCGCAAGAACAGAAAACCAAACACTGCATGTTCTCACTCATAGGTGGGAACTGAGCAATGAGATCACTTGGACTCAGGAAGGGGAACATCACACATCGGGGCCTATCACGGGGAGGGGGGAGGGGGGAGGAATTGCATTGGGAGTTATACCTGATGTAAATGACGAGTTGATGGGTGCTGACGAGTTGATGGGTGCAGCACACCAACATGGCACAAGTATACATATGTAACAAACCTGCACGTTATCCACATGTACCCTAGAACTTAAAGTATAATAAAATTAAATAAATAAATAAATAAATAAATAAATAAATAAATAAGGCTAAGCATTACTTGCCAAACATTAAAAAAAAAAAGAATTTAAGGAAAACTGTCCAATTATTAGCCAACTACTAAACTAACCAAGAAACAGTAGGGGCCATACATAACAAAAAAATACAGACTCTACAGAATTAGTACAGGAAAGAAATTAAACAGCAGCAGTGGCAACAACAGCAAAACAGAAATGACAACAGAGAGGGGAAGCTCTGATTTCCAAAGTTGTCACACAATGTTGTATAAAATATCCAGTTTTCAAGAACAAAAAATTAAGAGACATGCAAAAAATAAGGAAGTATGGTAATTGGCCTTTTTTTTTTTTTTTTTTTTGAGACGGAGTCTCACTCTGTCCCCCAGGCTGGAGTGCAGTGGCACAATCTCAGCTCACTGCAAGCTCCACCTCCCGGGTTCACGCCATCCTCCTGCCTCAGCCTCCCAAGTAGCTGGAGCTACAGGCACCTGCCACCATGCCTGACTAATTTTTTGTATTTTGTTTAGTAGAGACAGAGTTTCACCATGTTAGCCAGGATGGTCTTGATCTCCTGACCTTGTGATCCACCTGCCTCAACCTCCCAAAGTGCTGGGATTACAGGCATGAGCCACTGCACCTGGCTGGTACTTGGCTGTTTTAACTATGTTCAAAGAACTAAAAGAAGGTGTAAGAGTTAAAGGAAAAAATGAGAATGATGTCTCATCAGATAGAGAGTGTCATTAAAGACATACAGTTTTTTTTTTTAAAGAATAAAGTAGAAATTCTGGAGTTGGAAAGTACAATAACAGAAATAAAAATTCACTAGAGGGGGCACAACAGCAAATTTAAATTGACAAAAGAAGGAATCAGCTTGATGACAGGCCAATTGATATTACATGAAGAAAATTTTCTTTTTCTTTATTTCTTCAAAAAAAAAAAAAAAAAAAAAACCCCAGAATACATGTGCAGAACATGCAGGTTTGTTACATAGGTATACATGTGCCATGGTGGTTTGCTGCACCTATTGACCCATCCTCTGAATTCCCTCCCCTTATCCCCCACCCCCAACAGTCCCTGGTGTATGTTGTTCCCCTGTGTGTGCCCATGTGGTTCTCAATGTTCAGCTCTCACTTATGAGTGAGAACATGCAGTGTTTGGTTTTCTGTTCCTGTGTTAGTTTGCTGAGGATAATGGCTTCCAGCTTCATCCATGTTCCTGCAAAGGACATGATCTCATTCCTTTTTATGGCTGCATAGAATTCCATGGTGTATATGTACCACATTTTCTTTATCCAATTTATCATTGATGGGCATTTGAGTTGGTTCCATGTCTTTGCTATTGTAAATAGTGCTGCAATAAACATATGTGTGCATGTATCTTTATAGCAGAACAATTTATATTCCTTTGGGTATAGACACAGTAGTGGGATTGCTGGGTCAAATGGTATTTCTGGTTCTAGATCCTTGAGGAATCGCCATACTGCCTTCCACAATAAATGAACTAGTTTACATTCCCACCAACAGTGTAAAAGTGTTCCTATTTCTCCACAGCCTTGCCAGCAGCTATTGTTTCCTCACATTTTAATAACTGCCATTCTGACTGGTGTGAGATGGTATCTCATTGTGGTTTTGATTTGCATTTCTCTGATGATCAGTGATGTTGAGCTTTTTTTCTTATGTTTCTTGGCCACATAAATGTCTTCTTTGAGAAATGTGTGTTCATATCCTTTGCCCACTTTTTGATGGGCTTGTTTTTTTCTTGCAAATATGTTTAAGTTGCTTGTAAATCCTGGATATTAGACCTTTGTCAAATGGGTAGACTGCAAAAATTTTCTCCCATTCTGTAGGTCGTCTCTTCACTCTAATGATAGTTTTTTGTTTGTTTGTTTTGGTATGCAGAGCTCTTTAGTTTAATTAAATCCTATTTGTCAATTTTAGCTTTTGTTTCAATTGCATTTTTGTCATGAAGTCTTTGCCCATGCCTATGTCCTGAATGGTATTGTCTAGATTTTCTTCTAGGGTTTTTATGGTTTGGGGTTTTACATTTAAGTCTTTAATCCATCTTGAGTTAATTTTTGTATAAACTGTAAGGAAGGGGTCCAGTTTCAATTTTCTGCATATGGCTAGCCAGTTTTCCCAGTACCATTTACTGAATAGGAGATTCTTTCCCCATAGCTTGTTTTTGATAGGTTTGTCAAAGATCAGATGGTTATAGATGTGTGGTCTCTGTTCTGCTCCATTGGTCTATATGTCTGTTTTGGTACCAGTACCACGCTGTTTTGGTTGCTGTAGCCTTGTAGAATAGTTTGGAGTTAGGTAGCATGATACCTCCAGCTTTGTATTTGCTTAGGATTGTCTTGGCTATGTGGGGTCTTCTTTGATTCAATATAAAATTTATAATCTTTTTTTAAATTCTGTAAAAAATGTCAATGGTAGTTTCATGGGAATAGTATTGCATCCGTAATTACTTTGGGCAGTATGGCCATTTTCATAATATTGATTCTTCCTATCCATGAGGATGAAATGTTTTTCTATTTGTTTGTGTCCTTTCTTATTTCCTTGAGCAGTGGTTTGTACTTCTCCTTGAAGAGGTTCTTCACATCCCTTGTGAGCTGTATTCCTAGGTATTTTATTCTCTTTGTAGTGATGGTGAATGGGAGTTCATTCATAATTTGGCTCTCTGCTTGCCTTTTGGTGTTAAGGAATGCTTGTGCTTTTTGCACAGTGATTTTTGTATCCTGAGAATTTGCTGAAGTTGCTTATCCATTCAACAAGTTTTTGGGCTGAGATGATGGGGTTTTCTAAATATAAAATCATGTCATCTGCAAACAGAGACAACTTGACTTCCTCTTTTCCTTTTTGAATACCCTTTATTTCTTTCTGTTGCCTGTTTGTCCTGGCCAGAATTCCTTTTTTTTTTTGACAGAGTTTCACTCTGTCACCCAGGCTGGAGTGCATTGGCATGTCTTGGCTCACTGCAATCTCCACTTCCTGGGTTCAAGCTATTCTCTTGCCTCAGCCTCCCGAGTAGCTGAGATTATAGGTGTATGCTACCATGCCTAGCTAATTTTTGTATTTTTAGTAGAGACGGGGTTTCATCATGTTGGGCAGGCTGGTCTTGAACTCCTGACCTCAGGTGATCCATCCACCTTGGCCTCCCAAAGTGCTGGAATTACAGGTGTGAGCCACCATGCCCGGTCCCTCAGAACTTCCAACACTATGTTGAATAGGAGTGGTGAGATGGCACATTCTTGTCTTGTACTGGTTTTCAAAGGGAATGCTTCCAGCTTTTTCTCATTCAATATGATATTGACTGTGGGTTTGTCATAACTACCTCTTATTTTGAGATATGTTTTATCAACACCTAGTTTATTGAGCGTTTTTAACATGAAGGGATGTTGAATTTCATTAGAGGTCTTTTCTGCATCTATTGAGATAATAATGTGGTTTTTGTCTTTGGTTCTGTTTATGTGATGGATTATGTTTATTGATTTGTGTATGTTGAACCAGCCTTGCATCCCAGGGATGAAGCCAACTTGGTCATGATGCATGTTTTTTGATGTGCTGCTGGATTTGGTTTGCTAGTATTTTATTGAGGATTTTCGCATTGATGTTCATCAGGGATATTGGCCTGAAGTTTTCTTTTTTTGTTGTGTCTCTTCCCAGTTTTGGTATCAGGATGATGCTGGCTTCATAAAATGTGTTAGGGAGGAGTCTTTCCTTTTCAATTGTTTGGAATAGTTTCAGAAGGAATGGTACCAGCTCCTCCTTGTATTTCTGGTAAAATTCAGCTGTGAATCCATCTTGTCCTGGGCTTTGTTTTGGTTGGTAGGCTACTAATTACTGCCTCAATTTCAGAGCTTGTTATTGGTCTATTCAGAGATTCAACTTCTTCCTGGTTTAGTCTTGGTAGGGTATACGCATCCAGGAATTTATCCATTTCTTCTATATTTTCTAGTTTATTTGCATAAAGGTGTTTATAGTATTCTCTGATGGTAGTTTATATTTCTGTGGGATCAGTGGTGACATCCCTTTATCAATTTTTATTGTGTCTATATTCTCACTCTTCTTCTTTATTAGTCTAGCTAGTGGCCTATGTATTTTGTTAGTTTTTTCAAAAAAAGAGCTCCTGGATTTGTTTATTTTTTTTTAAGATAAAACAGACACACACACAAAAAAATCCCCAGAGCCTCAGAGACCTGTGAGAAACCATCAAATGTACCAACATATGCAAAGTGGAAGTCCCAGAAAGACAGAAAAGGGGAAAGGAAACAGAAAAAAAATCTTTGACTTTAATGGCAAAATTTGAATATGTGCACTCAAAGAGACCCAAACTTGGACACACCATAGTCAAACTGCTGAAAGCTAACCACAAAGAAGATGTCTTGAAAGCAGCAAGAGAAAGTGATCCATTATATACAAGGATTCTCAAGAATATTAATAACTAACTTTTAATCAGAAACAATGGAGGCCAGAAGCAATGAGATGACATTCAAAATGTTGAAAGAAAGATTGTCAACCAAGAATTCTTTATCAGCAAACCTTCAAAAAACAAAGGGGAAATTAAGACATTTTACAGATGAACAAAAACTGAAAGAAGTCATTTTTAGCAGACCTGCCCTACAAGAAATTCTGAAAGGAATCCTTCATGGTAAAATGAGAGAATCCTACATGTTAAATCCACATGAAGAAATAAAAAGTACAGTAAAGGTAACTACATAGGTAAATGTAAAAGACAGCAGAAATGAGTTTTTATTTTTAACTCCTTTCTTTTCCTCTCTTATTTAAAAGACAACTGCATACAGTAATAATTATAAAACTATGTTGATTTATAATGATTACAAACCAACTATGTTTATAAACCAACTTGGTTTATAATGTATAATTAATATGACAAAAATCACACAAAAGTGGCATGAGAGAATGAAGCTAAATTGTAGCAAAAAGTTTGTATACTGTTGAAATTAACTTGGTATTAATCCAAACTATATTACTTTAAATTAATATATTAATTGTATTCCACAGGGAAACCACCAAAACAATAACTAAAAACATAAGTAAAAGAAACAAAGGGATTAAAATTATATACTAGATAATAGCCATTAAGCAAAAGAAAGCAGTAATGTAGGAATATGGAAATAAAAAATATATAAGACATAGAAAAACAATAGCAAAATGGCACACAAATTTAAGAATGAAAGACTAAATGTTTTCCCCTTAAGACTAGGAATAACACCAGGATGTCCACTCTCAACACTTCTATTTAATGTTGTACTGAAGTTTCTTGTCAGAGCACTTGGTTAAGAAAAATAAATAAAGGAACCTAGATTACAAAGAAAATGAAATGATCTCTATTTACAGATAATATGATTTTGTATCTAGAAAATCCTAAGAAACCTAAAAAAGAATTGTTAGAACTAATAAACAGTTAAGCAGGGTTACAAGATACAGGGTCAATACACAAAAAGAAATCATATTACTATACATTAACAATAAATAACAAAAAATAAAACTAAGGAAACAATTGAATTTACAATACCATCAAAAAAGAATAATATACTTAATGATAAATTTAACAAAATAAGTGCATAACTTGGACATTGAAAACTATAACACATCATAGAAAGAAATTAAGGAAGGCCTAAATAAATGGAAAGAAACCCATATTTGTGGATTGAAAGACTTAATATTATTAAGATGGCAATCCTCCCTAAATTGATCTACAGATTCAATGCAATGCCTATCAAAATTCCAGTTGGCTGTTATTTTTTTCTTGCAGAAAATGACAAGCTGAGTCTAAAATTCATATGAAAATGTGATATGGTTAGGCTTTGTGTCCCCACCCAAATCTTATCTTGAATTGTAATCGCCATAATCCCCACGTGTCAAGTGAGAGATCAGGTGGAGACAACTGAATCATGAGAGTGGTTTCCCCCATGCTATTCTTGTGATAGTGAATGAGTTCTCACAAGATTTGATGGTTTTATAATGAGCTCTTCCCCCTTCACTCAGCACTTCTCCTTGCTGCTGCTTTGTGAAGATGTCTTGCTTCCCCTTTGCCTCATGCCATTATTGTAAGTTTCTTGAGGCCTCCCCAGCCATGCAGAACTGTGAGTCAATTAAAACTCTTTCCTTTACAAATTACCCAGTCTCAGGCAGTTCTTCATAGCAGTGTGAAAATGGACTAATAAAAAATGCAAAGGATCCAGAATAGCCAACACAACCTAGAAAAAGAAACAAAGTTGAAAAATTCACACCTTCAGATTTCAAATCTTACAAAGCTACAGTAATCAAGACAGTGTGGTACTAATATAAGGATAGACATATGGGTCAATGGAATAGAGTTGAGAATCCACAAGCAAATTCATATTTATTTATTTATTGAGATGGAGTTTCATTCTTGTCACCCAGGCTGGAGTGCAATGGTGTGATCTCAGCTCACTGTAACCTTTGCCTCCCAGGTTCAAGCTATTCTCCTGCCTCAGCCTCCCGAGTAACTGGGATTACAAGGGCCAACCACCATGCCTGGCTAATTGTTGTATTTTTAGTAGAAACAGGGTTTCACCATGTTGGCCAGGCTGGTTTCAAACTCCTGACTTCAGGTGATCCACCCGCCTCGGCCTCCCAAAGTGCTGGGATTACAAGCGAGAGCCAGCATGCCTGACCAAATTCATACATTTATGGGTGATTGATTTGTACCAAGACAATCCAGTAGGAAAAGAATAGGCTTTTAACAAACAGTGTTGGGACAACTGGATATCCACATGCAAAAAGAATCAAGTTGGACTTCCTCCTCATGCCATTTTAAATAAACTCAAAATGAAGCATAGACCTAAATAAAAGAACTAAAACTACAAAACCCTTTGAAGAAAACAGGTATGAATATTTGCAACCTAGAATTAGGTAATGGCTTCTTAGTTATGACACCTAAAGCATAAGCAACCACAAAAAAAGAAGGGTTGCTATTTTATTTTCTCATTGATTTGTGGGGGTTCCATGTATCTAGGGAAACAATCCTTTTCTCAGTTTTAGGAATTTCAAATATCTTTGACCATTCTGTTATCTCTCATTAATTTTGTCCATGATTATCCTTTTTTGATCTTAAATATTTACCTTTGCCTTGTCCTTATGCTTTTAAAGTTTTGCTAAAAGTGTCTTTTTCATCCTTAGGTGACAAAGATATTTTTCTGTATTTCCTTCTGTTAACTTGGTTTTATCTTTCATGTTCAGGCCAACAATCCATCTAAAATCCACTTTTACATGTATTTTCATTTAGGGATCCAGATTCATTTTTCTGCATACAGTGAATTTATTTCCCTCAAAGTGTATACTGTATAATCATTTCCCATTGTTGTATGGGCCCCTCTTTATCATAAATTCAGTTTCAATATGTAAATGGATCTATTCCTGAGTCCTATACCATTCCATAGATCTATATGTTTGTTCTTACACCAACATTATTAAAAAATTAATACAGCTATTAGAAAAGTAGGACTAGAAGGACATTTTCTTTCTTTCTTTTTTTTTTTTTTTACATTTTATTTTTTTTTTTTTTTTTTTATTTATTTATTTATTTTGAGACAGAGTCTTGCTCTGTTGCCCAGGCTGGAGTGCAGTGGAGCGATCTCGGCCTACCGCAACCTCCACCTCCCAGGTTCAAGCAATTCTCTGCCTCAGTCTCCCAAGTAGCTGGGATTACAGGCATGCACCACCACACCTGGCTAATTTTTTTTGTATTATTAGTAGAGATGTGGTTTCACCATGTTTGCCAGGTTGGTCTCGAACTCCTGACTTCAGGTGATCCACCCTCCTTGGCCTCCCAAAGTGTTGGGATTACAGACGTGAGCCATTGTTCCCGGCCAGCTACACTTATTTAAAAACAAAAAAGGTAGCTTTTTAAGACCATGAGCACCAGAATCAATATCAAGGAGAATGGTGACAGCCTGCCCTTCAAGACATACTTATTTATTCTTGCTACAAATGAGTATATAAGTTGCTATGGTGATGGTTGTCAACTGGACCACAGAGCTGGACTGGACATTCAGCGGGGTGAAAAGTAGGTACCCCCTGCTGCCTGTGAGAGGTAAGACATCCAGCATCTCATCAAACTTCAAATTTCTCATCAAAGAAAGATTTTCTGCTCCCTGTAACGTAAAAGGATTTTACTGCATAGGTGTATCAGTGAGTGCATTTAGGTCAACAAACAGTTCTACTCAACAACCACACAATATGTAGAGCTTGCTCAAGCAAATTGTGTGATAACCTTTTGCTTTTATAAACAATGTAAGTCATTGCTACATATTATTTGTAATGATTGCTGGCTTGTTTAGTGCGGTTCCTGGTCTTTTAATCCCTTCACATATGACCCCAAATTTGAGAATTTGTCAGATATCCAAGTGGCGATATCTGGTGGACAGTAGGATGTGAGTCTGGTGCTTGCCAGAGAGGAAATTGTGAGTTTGACCGCCGTCAATTCTGTATCTCCTTGGGACTGGAAGAGATCACTTACAGGAGGAGTGTAGATATAGAAAAGGAGAAGGATGAAGACAAAAGTCCTCAAGAACATCAATATTAGAGGTTGGGGAGCCAAAAAGGAATTAGGCAAGGAAGAAAGGCCAGTGTGGTGGGAGGAGAGTCTCAGGGCCTAGAAGTGTTTTGAGAGTGAGGGAGAACCCACGTGTGTCTATTGCTGCTGGCAGATCTAGTTAGGTTAAGATGGAGAACTGACTTTGACATGGGTCACCCTGTAGCATGAGAATAACTCTAAGAAGGGCCATTTTGATTGCATGTTGGACACTGCAAAAGCTCAGTTGGAGAGGGTTCAAGAGCCCATGGAAGGTGGAAAGTAGCAGGTAAAAGAGGTAGTGGCTGGAGTGAATCAAGAGAGAATACTTTTTAAAGACATACGAAATCTAATCATGTTAATTTGCCAATGGGAATACTTTGATTGAGGGAACAATCAATATGGCATGAAAGAAGGAGATATTTGCAAGGGCAGAGTTCTTGAGAGCAAAAGGGGATTGAAACTCAAAGCACAGGTGGAGGAGTGGCCTTCTTCATCCCTACCAGGAGGGAAGGTGGATTTTGCAGTTACAAGCCCAGGTAAAGTGATAGACGCAGTGGTAGGGATGGAATGGTTCTTTTTGACTGTCCACCTTTCTATGATATATTGGACAATGCTGTTGGCTGAGATGGGATGGGGTGAGGGGCAGGTGAGGGTGATTTGAGGAGAGAGAAGGAAGAGTGGAATTTGCATCCCAGAAAGTAAGAGGGAAATATTTTCCGGAATTGTAAGTGAAGTGACAGACATTCCTAGGTGCCATGTGAGAGTTGTGGTCGTAATTTTGAAGTAAACCAAGTTGGCTTGGTTTGTATGATTTTTTAAAAGTATTCATCTGTTTAGGTGTGAGTAGAGAGTCAAGAAACAGTCGAGCTAGATCAGGGTTTGGTGTTTCCTAAGTGTATCGATTAGGATGTTTTTCATTGTGAGTAACAGAAAACCTCTCTCAAGCCACCTTCAACAATAAGAAAATGAATTATTTAACTTAAAGGAAGGTTCAGATATAGGTCAAGCTCCAGGGTTGTTGATTCAGTGGCCCCGTGAGTTCATCAAGGACTCAGGTTCTTCTTCCCTGACTCTCTTTTGGATTCTTATCCTGAAATTCAGGATCCATGAATGTATTCGAGAGAGGCTAAATCTCCTGGAATTATGTGTATATTTCTTCACACAATTTTCTGTATACAATTGCACACAGTTTTTTTTTTTTTTTTTTGTCATTTTTGTATGTTTATGACATGTTAGGGGCATAGAAAGAGATTGGGTCCACAGTTTTTATTATTTCTCAAGTTTGTGACCTCAAAAAACGTTGAGTCTTTTTTTTTTTTTTTTTTTTTGAGACGGAGTCTCGCTCTGTCTCCCAGGCTTGAGTGCAGTGGAGCAATCTGGGCTCACTACAACCTCTGCCTCCTGGGTTCAAGCGATTCTCCTGCCTCAGCCTCCTGAGTAGCTGGGATTACAGGCGCCCGCCACCATGCCCGGCTAATTTTTTTGTATTTTTAGTAGAAACAGGGTTTCACTGTGTTGGCCAGACTCTGGTTTTGAACTCCTGACCTCGAGTGATCCACACAGGTCAGCCTCCCAAAGTGCTAGGATTACAGATGTGAGCCACCCCACCTGGCCCAGTCATTTTTTTTTTTTTTTTAAGAGAAAAATACTCAAGCCTTTATAGGGTGTCTAGATGAAAAACTGCCTTTAAGGGTATCTGTTGTTGTAGTTATACATTTTAATTTTATTTTATTATTCTATTTTTATATTTTAGTTTAGACAGGGGCTCACTCTGTCACCCAGGCTGGAATGCAGTGGTGCCATCATGGCTCACTGCAGCCTCAACCTCCCAGGCACAAGTGATCCTCCCATATCAGCCTCCCAGGTAGCTTGGACCACAGGTGTATGCCATCGTGCCCAGTTAGTTTTTAAATTTTTTTCTGTAGAGACAGAATCTCCCTGTGTTTCCCAGGCTGGTACGTCTCCATTTTAGATGAAAAGAAAGGTCCCTTTGTCTTTGTGGTGATGTAAGAAATACTGTATTATGGAATTTTGTGGGATAATAAATAAAAGGGGGCTGGTATATGGAACAAAAGGAAATTAATTTTGTACCTTAATAAATCTATGTCATAAGAGAATTTTAACCTCCATAGAACACTGTCTTGGAAACTGAAAACTAAAAACAGGAAAAGCATCGGGGGGTGCGGTGGCTCACGCCTGTAATCCCAGCACTTTGGGAGGCCGAGGTGGGTGGATCATGAGGCCAGGAGATCGAGACCATCCTGGCTAACACGGTGAAACCCCGTCTCTACTAAAAATACAAAAAATTAGCCGGGCGAGGTGGCGGCCGCCTGTAGTCCCAGCTGCTCGGGAGGCTGAGGCAGGAGAATGGCGTGAACCCGGAAGGCAGAGCTTGCAGTGAGCCGAGATCACGCCACTGCACTCCAGCCTGGGCGACAGAGCGAGACTCCGTCTCAAAAGAAAAAAACGAAAATCATCATAATTTTTCTCTTTAAAAAATTCTGTTTTCTCTCTCTTTGTTCTTTTTTCCCTTCCTTCCTCACTCCCTCCCTCTCTCTTTCTTTCTGGTTAATCTTAATCCTGGATATTTTCAGATTAACAGGCAAAAGTCTTCATTAGAGTTATAGTTACAACATGAAAATTACAGGACAAATTTAACTGTGTTACCAAAAAATGCCAAACGCAGATGGAAAGTGTACAATTCTTGTCTGTCTGACCTTTCCCGCATTCACCACGAGAGGGAGCGCCACACCACGGAGACAGCTCCCTTCACTACCCGCCTAACTGTCTTAATGGTCCGCTATGTGAACGTTTTGCATCGTATGCACAGAGGTCAGCAAAATCATGGAAGAAGAGGGCCTTGCTGATTGGTATACATGCCATGAGGGGCCCCAGCAGACCTCAGCTGTGTGTTGAGGTCAGGAAGCTGCAGCTGACCAGAGACAGAGCAGCTCCCAACCACACCCTGACGTGCAGCCTGCGTGCTGCTGCGGGGCAGGTCCTGAGGGCTCCACCGACTCCTCTTTTCTAGAATGGCAAAGTGAAACTCAGTTCCTTCCTCTACAGGTGACAAAGCTGGTAGAGTAATCGATGAGCTAATAAGTGAGAAGATATGTTAAAGCATTTATGAGATCTATTAGGATCTCCTGGGAATGATAGGAAAGTGATGCTATAGATGAGAAACTGACATCAGATTCGTTTATTTTTATTCACAATTTTCTGTCAGCAGCTCTGTGGTGGTGGTTGTATTTGAAGTGTATGGACTCAGGTATTGATGACAGCTGGAGGGAGATCCTTGGAGGCTGGCCTTCAGGCTCTTTTGGTTTTTATTGTTTTTAATTGTGGTCAAATATACATAAAAATACCCCTTTTAAACGTGCAGTTCTGTGGCATTGTGTCCATTCACATTATTATGCAACCATCACTACAGTTTATCTACAAACCCTTTTCATCTTCTCAGATGGAAACTCGGTGCCCATAAACCAATAACTCCCCATTCTTCTCTCCTCCCAGTCCTTGGTAACCTCTGTTCTACTTTCTGTCTCTGACTCTATGAATTTACCTTTTCTATTCTAGGTACCCCTTATAAGGGGAATCATACAATATTTGTCTTTTTAAATCTGGGGGATTTCACTCAGCTTGTCTTCAAGATTCATCCATGTGGTATATATCAAAATGGCACTCCTAAATGTGGTATATATGTGAGGAGTTATTATTTATATTGTATATATTCCACACAATGGAATATTAGCCATTAAAAAAAAAAAAAAAAAGAAATCCTGTCCTTTGCAGCCACACTGAAGGAATTGGAGGTCATTATGTTTGGTGAAATAAATGAATAAATAAGCCAAGCACAGCAAAAGCAAGTGTGGAATGTTCTTACACATATATGGGAACTAAAAACTCTGAATCTCATAAAGACAGAGAGTAGATTGAGTAGATTGGTGGTTACCAAATGCTGGAAAGGGTAGGAGAAAGATAGGGATGAAGAGAAGTTGATTAATTGGTACAAATATTTAGTTAAACAGAAGAAATAAGGCCTAGTGTTCAATAGGGCAGTAGGGTGATGATACTTAACAATAATCTGTTGTATATTTCAAAATAGCTATAAGAGAATAATTCAAACGTTTCTAGCATAAAGAAAAGATAAGGCCTGGTGCGGTGGCTCACGCCTGTAATCGCAGCACTTTGGGAGGCCAAGACGGGCGGATCATGAGGTCAGGAGATCGAGACCATCCTGGCTAACACAGTGAAACCCCGTCTCTACTAAAAATACAAAAAAATTAGCCGGGCATGGTGGTGGGCCCCTGTAGTCCCAGCTACTCGGGAGGTTGAGGCAGGAGAATGGCGTGAACCCAGGAGGTGGAGCTTGTAGTGAACCAAGATAGTACCACTGCACTCCAGCCTGGGCGATAGAGTAAGACTCCATCTCACATACACAAAACAAAACAAAACAAAAAAAAAAACAAAAACAAAACACACACACACACACAAAGAAAAGATAAATATTTAAAGTGGTGGATGTACCAATTACCCTGATTTGATCTTTACACATTAATGACTGCATATGATGTGTGTATATAATATTTAATGTACATAAACATGTACTACAAAAATATGTACATCTATTATGTATCCATAAACTTAAAAAAAAAATGGTCATTCATTTTTAAGGCTGAATAATATTCCACTGTATGTATATGTCTTATTGTGTTTAGTATTATCATAATAGAATACCTGATTCTGGGTAATTTATTTTAAAAAGAGGTTTATTTAGCTCATAGTTCTAGATCGGGATGCTCAAGGGCATGGTGCTGATTTTTGGTGACGGCTTCCATGCTGTGTTATAACATGGCAGGACAAAGGAAGAGCAGGCATGTTCAATATCACAAGAGCAGTGATATCACTTTAGAAGAACTCCTAGGTGGGCACTGTGGCTCACACCTGTAATCTCAGCACTTTGGGAGGCTGAAGAAGGCAGATCATGAGGTCAGGAGTTCCAGAGCAGCCTGGCCACTATGGTGAAACCCTGTCTCTACTAAAAATACAATAAAACAAAAATTAGCCAGGCATGGTGGCACACGTCTGTAGTCCCAGCTACTCAGGAGGCTAAGGCAAGAGAATTGTTTGAACCTAGGAGGTGGAGGTTGCAGTGAGCTGAGATCACACCACTGCACTCCAGCCTGGGTGACAGAGTAAGACACCATCTAAAAAAAAAAAAAAAAGAACTCCCACTTCGAGGAAGTAATCCATTTCCGAGCAGGTGGGAACTCTCTCATACCTGTAAGACAACATTAATCTATTCATGACGATGGGGACCCGTGAACCAAACACCTCCCAATAGGCTCCGCCTCCCAACACTGCCATATTGAGAATCAAATTTCAACATGAGTTTTAGGTGGGGATAAATCACATCTAAACCATAGCAGTATACACGACATTTTGTTTAGCCATTCATCCTTTGATGGACATCTGGGTGGCTTCTAGCTTTTGGCTATTGTGGGTAATGCTGCAATGAATATTAACGTACAACTATCTGTTCCACTCCCTGCTTTCAATTCTTTTGGGTGTATACCCAGAAATATAGCTCCTGATAATTCTATGTTGAATTTTTTGAGAAACTACCATACCGATTTCCTCAGTGACTGTCCCATTCTGCATTCTCACTAGCAATGCACAAGGGTTCAATATTTCCACATCCTTACCCGCACTTACTGTTTTCTTATTTTCTTTTTCTCAGAATAGCCTACTGGGTGTGAAATAGCCATCCTAATGGGTGTGACTTGTCTTGTTCAACAGTTTTATCAATGATTTAGATGGCAACAAAGAAAAGTTGCTTATCTGATTTGTTGAGCAAAGGAAGGTAGAAGCCAATGTACTATATGTCACAACTGGGAACCAAAATAAAGTTGCTCACTTACACAGGGATTGATAAACTATAGCCTATGGGAGAATCTGGCTTGCTGCCTGTTTTTATAAATAAAGTTTTATTGGAACATATCTACATTCATTTGTTCATGGATGTCTATGGCTGCTTTGTGCTATAATAGAAGAATTGATTACTTGTGACAGAGACTGCATGGCCTATAAAGCCTAAAATATTTATTATTTGGCCCTTTTCAGAAAAAGTTTGTTGACTTCTGGATTATATGTTTTTTAAAATTCTTTTTATTTATTCATTTATTTATTTTGAGATGGAGTCTTGCTCTGTCACATAGGTTGGAGTGCAGTGGCACGATCTCAACTCACTGCCACCTCCACCTCCCAGGTTCAAGCACTTCTCCTGACTCAAACTTCCAAGTAGCTGGGACTACAGGTCACCACCATGCCTGGCTAATTTTTGTATTTTTAGTAGAGACGGGGTTTCACCATGTTGGCCAGGCTGGTCTCTAACTCCTGACCTCAGGTGATCCACCCACCATGGCCTCCCAAAGTGCTAGAATTACAGGCATGAGTCAACATGCCCAGTCTGGTTTATATGAAAGAGACCAATTTAACCAGAAAATATTTAATCTCTATAAGTATAAAATATTTGTATGTAAGTAATTAAAACAATAAAGAATTGGGAACTGGCTGGGTGTGGTGGCTCACTCCTATAATCGTAGCTTACAGGAGTGGAAGGCTGAGGCAGGAAAATTGTTTGAGCTTAGGAGTTTGAGACCAGCCTGGGCAACACAGCGAGACCTCGTCTCTGAAAAAGAAAAAAAAAAAAAAAAAAAATAGGAGTCAATGGCTTTATACCATGTAAAAAACAGACATGGTGTTTTGTTTTTTAACAGTAGACTAAATATGACTCAGTCTTGAATTTAGTAAAAATTGTTTGTAATTTTATACCACATTAACAGGAGTAAGCATCTATAACAGTGATTCTCAAGTTTGGCTGAATACTGAAATCACCCAGATTTGAAAATAGTGATGTCAAATACCTGGGGAATTTGATGTAAGCGGTCTGGGTGTGACCTGGGCATTGGAGTTTTTAAACCTCCTCAAGTGATTCCAATGGACAGTTGTGACATTCCCCTCTGCTGGGCTCAGGGCAGTCTCACCTATGGCTTCATTCCATTTCATTTATTTTCTTTTTTTTATTTTTTGAGACAGCGTCTCACTCTGTTGCCCAGGCTGGAGTGCAGTGGTGCAATCATAGCTCACTACAGCTTTGACCTCCAGGGCCCCCACCTCAGCCTCCTAAGTAGCTGAGACCACAGGTGTGTGCCACTTTTTTAAAAAATTTTTGTAGAGCTGAGATCTCGCTATGTTGCCCAGGCTGGTCTCAAACTCCTGGCCTCAAGCAACCCTCTTGCCTTGGTTTTCCAAAGTGCTGAGATTGTAAGCATGAACCACCATGCATGGCTGTGTCCCATTTTAAAGGAAATAAAGACAAGCTGTTTCCTTTTCAAGGAGGAGGAGTCAGAATTGTAGGGGAAAAAACCCCAGGAATTCATTTTTATAAGAGGAATGATTGCAGAAAGTACAAGTGTGAGGATCCTGGAGAGACAGTGAGATGTTTCTAGCTGGCATTCTGCATTTGAGGGCTGCCTCGCAGAAGAGGAGTCTGACTGCTTTTGTATGACATGACCCAAGGATAAAAGCTGGGAGCAAGGAGTAGAACTGCCCCGCTGTTATTATGACTTTTCTTGTAAAACAGTACAATCCAAAGAGGGATGCTGCCAGGGGGTCCGCCCATTCCCCAGATCACCAACAGGGGTCCCATGGAGCAGGTCCGGGAGTGAAATGGCTGATAGTAATGGTCAAGATAGCCCAATCCCAACAGTGTGCATCTATTGGTGCTTTCTCGTGCCAGGCACCATGCCCAGACACTGCGTTTTCTGACTTGTGAGTCCACACCATTCCCACGGGGAAGGTGCTATGATTTTTCCAGGTCATATTTGAGGAAGCAGAGGTTCTGAGGCTTGTCCTGTGTCATGTGTGGTGGCAGAGCTAGGACCCATTTGCAAGAATTAAATCTGTCCACAGAGAATGCGTATTGCCAACACTGAGGGATTTATAAAGAAGGAACTTTTGCTTCCAAATTGTTTGATGGATGGTTTTCCAGCCTGGGCTTCTCTGATTCTAGAAAATACAATGTGTGAATAACTGGAAATATGAGGCTGAGTCTTAGCAAAAATGAGGCTGTATTTAAACCAAACCCTCCGGCAGTGACCCATGCAGATGAGAGGTGGGATTCAAAGCAGTCTCCTTGGAAAACTTGATCCTTAGAATGTGGCATGTCAGGGGTCCAAGGAAGGCAAGGGATGATCTAGTCCACACCCATCTCCCAATTTACAGATGAAGAAACAAGTCCAGAAAGGGTCTGGGGACTTGTCCTGGACTACATATTTAATATTTAGAGAGTAGTGTTCTTCCTCTTGCTGACTTCATCAAGCAGTCCTACCCTTGCACTAAACAGTGCCGGGGCTCGGCTCATCTCAGAGTCCATGCAGCAGGCACCGGACAGAATCAATTCCTTCACTTAGTGATACGTTTTGACTTTGATTCAAAACCACATTACTGAGCACTCTGCACTCTTTTCATGCTCCAGACTTAACTCTGAATGACTCGTGACTATCTGCAACAATTAAATCAGCCTAGAATGAATGCAGATTGTCACCACCAAGGGATTGACAAAGAAAGAACTTTTGCTTCCAAATTGCTTGAAAAGTAATTTCCAAAGAAGAGTTGCCAAGGAGCTGTTGTGCACGTCAGTGTCATGGACAGGGCATTCCTGCCCACCTGCCCAGGGCAACTCCACCGGAGAGTCCAGCAGGCCCTGCTAGGTGCATTCTGGTATGCGTGCCACAATTCAGCCACTGAATAGCTTTCACAGAAGCTGCTCCCAAGAGAGCAGCTCCCCTCTGGGAAAAAGCTGCTAAGCTGGGGTGACATTTCTCAGCACCCCACCCCCATCTACCCACTCAGATCTTGCATCCAGGTCTCCACCACTGTAGCCAGTGAGTAGAAGGGCTGCATGTGACTTCTGGGGCAAAGGTGTGTAGGAGAAAAATGCACCTTCTCTTCTGCTCATTTCCCATCAGGGAGCTGCATGCAACTACCTCCTATGCCCCAGGGAGCGAGCGCCACAAGAGGGAAAGAAGCTGGGTCAGAACCAGTTTTATACTTTAGCTGAACAAGAAATAAACATTTATTTGTTAAGCCTTTGAACTATGGAGGTTGTGCAGCAGGTAGCATAGCCCTAATGTGGCTGCCCAGGTCAGATTTTACCAAAACCTAAACAGAGACACAGTGGCTAACATGGCGCCTGCTACACATTTAATAAATGTGTTGGTGAGTAAATAAATGAATCTAAAGGATGTGATTAATAGTTTATTTAGTCAAAAGGAAGTTAAAGAATGCTAATAAATGACTTTTAGGTTGCAGAGTGTATTTTGCTACATGCTGAACCCTGGTTTTCCCAGCTGCAGTCAGGAATAAATTAGGGGAAATGAATTGTAATTGCTACGAAGAGATCACCACACCCAGGAATGGATTTCTGAATCAAATCAGGTCATTTTAATGCATGGAGAGCTCAGAAAACAAAGTAAGGAGCTCCTCTATTAGGTGAATTTAGGGTTCTTGGCTGGCTTGTGGGTGTGGACATGGAGCCACGTCCATATACTGTGTCATTACCTTGAAATGCTGTATCCTGAACGTCAGAGCTGGAAGTGATCACAGAGTACTTGGCCTCTTCTTCATGTCACAGATGAAGATGCCAAAGCCAGGGAAGTGGACAACTTGCCCAGGGTCCCTTGGTCATCAGCAGGCCCACACTCTAGGCAGGATGGTGTGGATTAAGGGTGGGGACAGTGGAACACAGTTGCTAAGCTGGATTTTTTTCTAGGTCACTTTGCAAGTCAGGGATCTTCAGCCAGTGACACACCACTCAGACCTCACTCAACCACACTACCTGCTACAGGAGATGGTCCACCCATTTGGACCACCTAGGCCGAGTCTGGCTTGTGCACTGGTTCCCAAGTTCCTGTCCCATACCCAAGAAGAATGAGGATGCACTGACAATTAAAGAGAGAGCAAGTGGGGAGTTTTATTGAGTGATGAAACAGCTTTCAGCAGAGAGAGGGTGTGGGAGTGTTCCCCCTACCCAAAGGCAGGAGTGTCCCCCCTAATATGGTTAAGTCCGGGGCTTTTATGGGCTCAGAATAGGGGAAGGGCAGGCTGTAGGCAGTATTGGAACAGGCAATATTTGATTGGTGAAAAGGCATTATTCAGAAAGAATAAATTAGGAAAGGGTGGGCAAACAGGAACAGGAGTTCTCACTTTGGGACGCAGGTTTCATCCAGGACCAGCAGTCCGGTCTTTCAGCCTTCAGGCTGTTTTTGACTTGAAGGTAGGGTTTCACCGGGCACCCACCCCTATCTTCCAAGGCATTTGGCTGCCTCCTGTCACTATCAGTTGCCTGGAATCAAATCCCATCTTTGCTTCTTGCAAATTGCTTAACTCTTCCACACTTGTTTCCTTACCTTTAAAATGGGGATAATTGGAATAGTTACTTCATGGCCCTGTCATGAAGATTAAATGAGTTAATATATTTAAGGTGCTGAGGATGGGACCTGATGTGTAGTACCATGTAAGTGTTAGTGGTTGTGGTTGCATTATTGTGATTATTATTAATGAACTCAAATTGCCCCTTTCCTGTGTCACCGTTCTCAAGCTTCAAAATAAAGATATTAAACACCATGGAAAATGGAAAGCCACAGTGAATCAGAGGATGCCAGGAACTCCTATACCAAGTTCTCAGAACACACAGCTTAAGAAACCAAAATTTGTTATAAAATAAAGTGTGAATTGATATTTGGCACACATGGAGTTATTCATTAAGAGTAGAGAATTCAGGCCTTATTCATGTCTCAAGAATGGTCTAAGGACAGTATAAGTACACCATTGTTCTTAACTGTAGAAAGGAAAAGAAAATATGAGTGTAAAATTAATCCTAGGCAAGAGAGAGAATGGAATATGAGAAGCAGCCCAGAAAACAAACATGGTCAGATGCTGCTTTTCTGTGGTAAGATTCCAAAGACATTGATTTTTGTGGATTTAATATTGCAAAGAAGTTTATCAGGTTTGGGGAATCCTAGAATGTCAGGCTTTTAGAGAACTGCCTAGAACCCAAGAGGGCTTCATTGAACCAAGCACACACATCCTCTCAAGTTCTCCTGGCCCAACCTTCATTAGATGGCAGATCTCCTTAATATATCCACAGCAGATGGTCGGCTGACTTCTGCTTGGATCCTCTCCTGATGGGAGGCTCAGGGCACCAGGGGCCACCCACTGGTTACCAGACAGCTCTGTTAGAGAATTCTTTCCTAGACTGGGCCAACAATCTGCTTTCCTGAATGTTGGCTGATTATCCCTACATTTATCTTTTGATGTAAAACAAAATAAATCTTGCTTTCTCCTTTTTGATGGTGGAGAGTGGCATTAGAACTTCTGGTAGAATGCTGGTTCTGACATTCACTTAGCTAAGAGACCTCAAACTTAAGCTCTCAGTGTCTTGCCTTGCTTTGCTTTACCTTATTTTCATAAGGAACTTGTGAAGGTTGAGGTGAATAAGCATGATGTAGATAAAACATGGAGGAGAAAGCCTGTTACTGTTAATCCAATACATGATAGTTAAAATTATCATTATGTGAGTTCAGTTCTTGGGACTCCCAAAGCCTTCTCTAAGCTAAATATCCCATTTTCTCTATGATACGATTTGGCTGTGTCACCACCCAAATCTCACTTTGAACTGTAGTTCCCACAATTCCCACATCTCATGGGAGGGACCCGGTGGGAGGTAACTGAATCATTGGGGCAAGTCTTTCCCATGCTGTTCTCATGATAGTGAATAAGTCTCATGAGATCTGATGGTTTTATAAAGAGGAATTCCCCTGCACATGTTCTCTTGCCTGCCGCCATGTAAGCCATGACTCTGCTCCTCATTCACCTTCCACCATGATTATGAGGACTCCCCAGCCATGTGGAACTGTGAGTCAATTAAACCTCTTTCCTTTATAAATTACCCAGTCTCAGGTTGTCCTTATTAGCAGCCTGAGAACAGACTAACACACTACAGCTGTTCCTACGTGGCCTGGTGGCCAACCCCCACCCCATTCTGGTTTCTCTCTTGGATTACTTAATTCAAGGTTTCACTTCTCCCTCCACTTGTCCCATCATCATCAGTCCTTGTCCAATAAACAGAGACCCCTCAATGAAGAGGGACTCAAGTATGGGTGCAGCTGGCTCCTGAAGAAAGAGTGAAAATATTCTAACTTGAGGGGCTGAGACATTCTAGTGGAGAGGGGGCCTTTGGTGTGCCCCAGGAGGAAGTCAGGTCAGGGCACGAACCCAGAGGTGGCTGCTCCAGGGTTGTGATGTGGGCAGAGAGAAAGCTAAAGGGGAGATTTCAGCTTTTCTCCCAGAATGTTCAAGCCATCTCCAAGGAGCAAGAAGCCAGTTAGGATTCAGTGAAGATCTGTCCACAAATAAGAAACTATGACATTGGAAAGCACTTGCTTTATCTTGTGTCCCTCAAGACCCTGAGCTCAGTTAATGGGGTGCAAGAGGTAGCCTCTTGCTAAATTAGGTTTATTTATCACCCTTGATCTGGGCACTACAATATCACAAAAACTGCCTAAATTCATGCCCCCTTTTTGCAGCCACACGTGCTAACAATGTTACTCACTTACTGAGCTTGTGGTCACTAAAACCTTTAGATTTTTTATCATGAGAACCACCTGCAGAGTTTTTTTTCCATGCTGAGTGTGTGTAGCTGACTTTGGAAATCAAATAGGGAAATTTATAAGCTGCCAGCACAGTGTCTAGCTTGTTGTAAGCACTGAAAGAATGGTAGCTTTCTTATTAGTAGTAGTAGTATTAATATTATTCTTGTTAGGTTTCATTTTCCTGGTTTCAACAGCTTTGCTTGTTGAGGTTATTTTGAGTACCAATTCTGTTTCTCTCTCTCTCTCCCCAACCCCCTCTCTCCTCCCAGCCTAAAGCTAGGCTCCAGTCTGACCAGGGTGCTGTCTGAGTCTATCTTGGGGATTAACTTAATGATATAATCTGATACAGCCTGACACACACAGCATGCACAATTAGAAACAGTGCTGCTACTTCACTCCTTCTTTTCATCCAGAAATAGATCCCTTACCAATGTCCAAAATTTTACAATGAGAAAATTTCTTACCTGGGTTTAGCATTGTCCTTCTTTCTGTTATTCAAATGTAAAATGCAAATGTCTGTGGAAAAACTACTTATTAACTACCTAGGAACTTAGACAGAATTAGTTGATAAATATGAGGATCCTGGGTTATGGGGAGATGGTGGAAGTAGAAGGGGGTGTGACATAACAAAATTATATATATATATTTTTGGTCTCTGTCTCTAGTTCCTGGCATAGAGTTCCTAAACCCTGTAAATTCCTGAGCAATTGGGGTGCTAGGTATATCTTTTGTTCTACTTTTTTTTTTTCGAGACAGAGTTTTGCTCTGTCTCCCAGGCTGGAGTGCAATGGCGCAATCTCGACTCACTGCACCCTCCACCTCCCAGGTTCAAGCAATTCTCCCACCTCAGTCTCCTGAGTAGCTAGGATTACAGGCACCTGCCATCATACCCAGCTGCTTTTTGTATTTTTGTAGAGATGAGGTTTCACCATATTGACCAGGCTGGTCTTGAACTCCTGACCTCAGGTGATCCTTCAGCCTTGGCCTCCCAAAGTGCTGGGATAATAGGCGTGAGCCACCACACCCAGCCTACTACTTGGTTTTTAACCCGGTTTTCTGAAACAGAGCTTCTAATCCTTGAGGTTTCCTGGGTGATGAGAGCATCTTTTGTTCTAATGAGGTGCCTCCTGGTGGCTCCTGGATGGCAGCTGGTCACCAGAAAGACCATGCCATGATTAGAAGCATAGAACTTTCAGTCCCATGCCCCCATCCTCCGGGAAGGAGTGAGGGGCTGGAGATGGAGTTGAATTCATAATTGCTCACGTCTATGTGAGGAAGGCTCCCTAAAAATCCCTGAACAAAGTTCAGAGAGCCTCCAGGTTACTGAACAGGTGGAGGTGCTGGGAGATTGGTGCACCCCAGAGGGCATGGAAGCTGCATGCCCCTTCTCCCCTATACCTTGCTCTAGGAGTTTCTTCTATCTGGCCGTTCCTGAGTTGAGTTGTATGCTTTTGTAATAAACTGGTAATCAAGTAACAAATTGTTTCCCTGAAGTCTGTGAGACAATCTAGAAAATTATCAAACCCAAGGAGGTGGTTGGGGTCAGAAGCACAGGTGACATCTTGGACTTGCCAATGGCGTCTGAAGAGGGGGCTGTTTTGTGGGACTGAGATCCTAACCTGTGGGGTTTGCACTGATTTCAGGCAGATAGTGTCAGAATTGAATTGTAGGACACCCAGTTGGTGTCTGCAGAGAACTGGAAAATTACCTGGTGTGGGAAAAACCCATACACATCTGGTGCCAAAAGAGAGTATTATGAGTGAGTGTAGAAGGAAAAGCAGTGGCTGGGCGCAGTGGCTCACGCCTGTAATCCCAGCACTTTGGGGGCTGAAGCTGATGGAATACAAGGTCAGGAGTTCAAGACCAGCCTGACCAAGATGGTAAAGCACTGTGTCTACTAAAAATACAAAAATTGGCCAGGCATGGTGGTGGGCACCTGTAATCCCAGCAATTGGGAGGCTGAGGCAGAGAATTGCTTGAACTCGGGAGGCAGAGGTTGCATTGAGCAGAGATCGTGCCACTGCATTCCAGCTTGGGCAACAGAACAAGACTCCATCTCAAAAAAAAAAAGAAGGAAAAGCAATGAGTTTTCCCATACAGAGTGTAAAAGGAGATAAACCTGTGAGGAAAGGGATGAACAGGCCAAACACACACTTTATTTACATCCCACACTTGTTCTTGGGAAGTTTTCATGAAGCTATGCACCAGGAGAATGGTAGCTATTTTATTAGTGGTATTATTAACCTTGTTATGTTTCATTTTCCTGGTTTCACCAATTTAGTTTGTTGAGGTTATTTTTCCCTTGCAGAGAGGGGCAAAATCTTACACACAGAGATTGTAGTGAGTTGAATGGTGGCACCCACCCCAAAGCAAATACCCACATCCTAATCCCTGGAAGCTGTGGGTGGGACCTTATTTGGAAAACGGATCTTTGTAGATGTAAGTAAATTAAGGATCCTGAAATGAGACCATCCTGGATCATCCAAGTGCACATAAATCCAACAACCAAGTGTCTCAAGTGTCTTTTTTTTTTTTTTTTTTTTTTTTTTGAGATAGGGTCTTACTCTGTTGTCTAGGCTGAAGGGCAGTGGCATGACCACAGCTCACTCCAGCCTCGATCTCCTGGGATCAGGTGATCTTCTACTTCAGCCTCCTGGGTAGCTGGGATTATAGGCCCACACCACCACACCATGACTAATTTTTGTATTGTTAGTAGAGATGGGGGTCTTGCCATGTTGCCCAGGCTGGTCTTGAACTCCTAGGCTCAAGGGATCCTCCTGCCTTGGTCTCCCAAAGTGCTGGGATTATAAGAGTTATCTGCCCACCCGGCCTTAACAAGTGTCCTTTTAAGAGAAAAGCTGAGGGAGGTTTGAGATGGAGCGGAGAAGCCATGTGAAGATGGAGATGGAGTTTAGGGTGATGCATGGAGGAAAGCCAAGGACTTGCTGGAGCTGCCACCAGAAGCTGGGAGTGGCAGGAAGGATTCTCCCCTAGTGCTCACAGAGGAGGCATGGCCTTGCTGACACCTTGATGTGGAACTTCTGGCCTCCAGGGAGAATAAACTTCTTTTAAGTCACCAAGTTGGTTTGTGATAATTTGTTACAGCTACAGCAGAAACTAACACAGAAGGTATTTTCCTCCTCAGAGTCTGAAGGACCTGCCCAGGGGAAGAAGTAAACCACAAGGAACCACAAGGAAATAGGAAGTGAGGCCTGGTAGGCAGAGGGAAAACTCAAACAGGTGATTAAGGAATTAACCTGTCACTTGAAGGATAATGCCTCGGTGAGCAAGAGGCATCCCGAGTTCATAGCAGACAAGGAGGCCTGACAGCTCTGGGGGTTCCTGACAAGTCTGACACCCACAGGGAAGCCTGAGGGGAGGAAGTTGGCCTGGGTGACAGGCGCCATGTTGGATCCCAGGGAGGCAGGAAGGCACCAGGCAACGCCCCTGACTGGGAGTCGTCCCAGGCCAGCGTCTTCCTGTTTGCTCAGGAAGAGACATTCATTTTCTCTGGCCTCAGCCTCCTAAACTGAAAAAAATAATGTTGTTCCACTCTAAGAATACTGCTGTGGGCTAATTTATTCATGGCTGTGACACACATAGCTTTCTTTAAAATAAAGTCCCTGGTGCCATTTTTAATAGGGTCATAAATGCAACTGGAAGAAACTGTCTTTTTGCATCTACCTGTGATTGCTTCTTTGTGTCAGTCAGGGTAGTCTGGGTTATTCTGTGGAAACAGGCAGCACCCAAATCTCAGTGGTTTAAAACAATGAAGGTTGTTGTAGGCTGAACTGTGTCTTCATATATGGTCATGTTCTGAGGTGCATACGGATTTTTGAGGGGACACAGTTTTTAAGGGGACATTGGTCATTGAGGGAACACAGATCTTTAAGAGGCAATTAAATTCAAATGAGGTCATTAGTGTGGGCTTTTATCCAATATAACTGGTGTTCTTAGAGGAGAAAATGTGGACACAGACACAGAGGGAAGATGATAGGAAGATAAAGGGAGACAACGCCCATCTATAAGTCAAGGAGAGAGGCTGGGAATGGATCCTTCCCTCATAGCCTTCAGAAGGAACCAATGCTACGGACACTTTGATCTCAGACTTCTAACTTCTACAACTGCAAGACAAGCAATTTCTGTTGCTTAAGCCACCCAATCTGTGGTACTTAGTTACAGGAGCCATAGCAAACCAGTTGGCTTAGAATGGGTGAATTAATCCATTCTCACACTGCTCTAAAGAAATACCTGAGACTGGGTAACTGATAAAGAAAAGAGGTTTAATTGGCTCATGGCTCTGCCAAGTTGTACAGGAAGCATAGTGGCTTCTGCTTCTGTAGAGGCCTCAGGAAGCTTCCAATCATGGCAGAAGGCAAAGGGGATGCAGGCACTTCACATGCCTGGAGCAGGAGAAAGAGAGAGAGAAGGGGGAGGTGCCACACACTTTCAAATGACCAGATCTCGCGAGAACTCACTATGGCAAAAACGGCACCAAGGGGGAATCTGCCCCCATGATCCAATCACCTCCCACCAGGCCCCACCTCCAACACTGGGGATAGCAATTCGACATGAAATTTGGGCAGCGACACAGATCAAGCCATATCTATGAGGAATAGAGATTTTTGTGCTTTTTGGTCATTGCTTTCTCCCTGGTTCCCAGAACAGGATTATGTTCTAGATGCTTAAGAAATATTTGCTAAATTATGTTGAGTTAATCTTATAATAACATAATTAAGGTCAACATTGGCTATTTGTGTGATGTTAGTTTCTTCAAAATAATGTCTTCAAATAATTTCTCTGAAATAATAATTGCTGAAGTGGGAGAAGTTCTGCTTACTTGTGTCACTGAGTCCTCAGTACAATTGCCTGGAGCTGAATGTGGTCCTGGCCCTGGCCCTGCCGTGTAGCAGAAGATCGATGCTCTTGGAGATGCTGCGATATAAACCAACGCAAGCTGGTTTCGAGAATGCAAGGATTTCTTTTTTATTTTTTCCCTAAGGAGTTAACAACAAAGTCATGGTAAGGGTAGGGGGTCCTTCTGGGCCACAGAAACAACTAGAAGCAGAGTTATTGATTTATTGATTTATCTAATTTTATTTTATTTTGAGACAGAGTCTCGCCCTGCCACCCAGGCTGGAGTGCATTGGTGCGATCTCAGCTCGCTGCAACCTCTGCCTCCTGGGTTCAAGTGATTCTCCTGCCTCAGCCCCCTGAGTAGCTGAGATTATAGGTGTCTGCTATAATGCCCAGCTAATTTTTGTACTTTTAGTAGAGAAGGGGTTTCATCATGTTGGCCAGGCTGGTCTCAAACTCCTGACTTCAAGTGATCTGCCCGCCTTGGCCTCCCAAAGTGCTGGAATTACAGGCATGAGCCACTGTGTCTGGGCTAGAATCAGGGATTAAAAAAGCACCAGGAATCTCTCTCTCTCTCTCTCTGAATTCTGTATGTGCTTCTTTCTTTGTAGCAACTTCTTTCTTTCCTACTGTGTCATGCTGCACAGTGGCGTCCTCTATATGGCTGGCACCTGGCTGTTGGATTCTTTCCTTAGCTGCAATTTGGAAAACTTTGGAGAAACATTCTGATTGGTCTAGCTTGGGATGGGTGCTACCTGGAGAAACATTCTGATTGGTCTCCTTTGGGATGGGCCCTCTCTCTGGTCCCATCAACTGTAGCCTGACGACCGTGTACTCTTGCCTAGTGTAGTCAGGTGTTTACTCTAACTCTATTAGCTGTGGTCAGGGGACAGTCTATAGCATAGACACAGCCACCGGACACCATTGTTTTAATACTCATTGAAAGAAAAACTAGAAACCCATCACTGTTTATGCAGACCCTCTGTTTTTCTTGGGTTCCTGTTCCTGCTTCGTAGTTGATTCGCTGGTCACTCATCACCGCCTGCACTCAGGAATCAACCGTGTTGTACTTTATACTGATCCTTGTTAAGGAATCTGTCAAAGTCTCAGAAATGCCCAATTCTGTAACAAAGCCAGACCACCTCTACAGGTCAGGGCCTGTGCCCACCGCAGGCTAAACAGTCTAGATTTGGCCAAAAGCAGGGATTGAAGAAAGAGGCACAACACAGCTGGGCACCCAGTAGGCATCAGTACACTGTGTTGGATGAAAGGTTCTGAGCCAGAGCCCTGAAGCAAGTACCTGGGCAGGAACAATCACAGGACTTTCACCTCTCTAGCTGGGACCTGGGCCTGAGCTCAGTCCCCATGATGGCCCTTGGTGAACTTTCTCATCATACCCCTTTCTTCTCCTTTGGTGACTTCCTATGGCTGAATTCTACCTTTACTGTGTACAGGATTGCTACCTATCTCAAGCCCCTCCCTGTCACCTATCATAAGCTCCATAAGGCAGGCAGTCTTTTTCATTCTGCATGCCTGGCATCTAGCTCACTGCCTGGCATATAGTAGGTACTTGAATATATGAATAGGGTAATGGGTGATCAGGGCCTGGAAGAAGGTAGCAGGGGAATCTATACTAGACCCAGAGCCAGGAAAGGCATCCCCAAGAAATGGCATTAAATCTAGGGCCTGATGCTAGGGTGAGAATAGTCTGGGAGGAGGATAGGCACAGAGCTCCAGGGACTCTCCTTTCTCTTTCTCTGCCTAGGGACCCGCTGCAAGCTGGTAGCACAGACACGGCCACTGGAGAACAACTTGCAGCATGTCCCTGGACAGGGAAGGAAATTAGTGGCAGAGCCAGGCCTAGACTTTGACTGTCCACACTCGCTGTCACAGCCAGGAGAGTCCCTGGTTTGGTTCCATTCCAGAAGGATTATAGTAAGTTGATGCTTTCTTGAACTCCAATCATCACCAAACACTTGTACCCAATCGGAGGACTCCTACTGTTTGATAGTCCATAGACTCTCAAGAGGAAACTATAATTGCCTATTAGTCATTTTGCAGCTGGTACCAAATTATGAAGGACAGCACACTCGTGTGTGTGTGTGTGTGTGTGTGTGTGTGTGTGTGTGTGTGAGACAGAGAGAGAGAGAGCGAGTCAAGAAGTGGATACTAAGATAATGCAGAATGGCTTAGAATAGTTGAGAAAATAAACAAGTGAAAAGATTGGTAAATAAGAAAACCATTGAGTCATTTATTTGAATTATACAATTGATTCAGAATAGATTAAACACCACAAATGGATAGAGCTGATGCTCTTAAACCCCAAAAGAAAATGCTTTATCCACAGTGTTGGCAGTGTTGGTTCAACGTTAATCCAAATACGATATGAAGCTACCCAAATTCGAATTAAAGAGTTCTTAGTACAGCAAAAGCCAGGACAGAATAACGAGAATCCACCATCCACCCAAAGCTAAAAAAATGCTGTGCGTGGCTGAAACCCTTCTTTCCCAAGTGGAAACACCAATGCATTAACAAATATTTAATGGGACTTTCCATGTGTGAGGTACTCAGAGAAACTTCCAAACTTAGCAACCCATTTTGTGGCTGTCCTGAGAGATCCTTTCACATTTACTAATTGCACCTCAGATCCATTTGTTGATGAAAAGCACCATGCAGATGGAGGTCCTTTATCAAGATTTTACATCCCCGCCCTCTTGCTATTCGGCTTTCTTTTCCAACAGCATCCAAAAATGGGGCATGAGCTCATGTTCCCCTCTGCTGCCCCTTGTTCCCTTCTTCCCTTTCTCCTGCCACCATTCAAGGGGTAGGTTTAGGTGATTTGGCTACAGATTGTTCAGCCCAGTTGGACCCCTTTAAGAGTTCTCCTCACCCTTTTACACTGTTGGTGGGAAAGTAAATTAGTTCAACCATTGTGGAAGACAGTGTGGTGAGTCCTCAAAGACCTAGCACCGGAAATAATACAGTTTTACCCAGCAATCCCATTACCGGGTATATACCAAAAGAAATATAAATCATTCTATTATAAAGACACATGCACGTATATGTTCATTGCAGTACTATTCACAATAGCAAAGACATGGAATCAACCCAAATGCCCCATCAGTTATAGACTGGATAAAGAAAATATGGTACATATACACCATGGAATACTATGCAGCCATAAATAGGAACAAGATCATGTCCTTTGCAGGGACATGGATGGAGCTGGAAGCCATTATCCTCAGCAAACTAATACAGGAACAGAAAACCAAACACTGCGTGGTCTCACTTGTAAGTAGGAGCTGAACAATGAGAACACATGGACACAGGGAGTGGAACAATGCACACTGGGGCCTCTGAGCAGGTAGGAAAACATTAGGAAAAGTAGTTGACGCATGCTGGACTTAATACTGAGGTAATGGGTTGATAGGTGCAGCAAACCACCATGGCACATGTTTACCTATATAACAAGCCTGCACATGGACCCCAAAAAGTAAAATAAAAATTAAAAATTAAAAAAAAAGACTTGTCCTCTGCCTGAGCAACACAGGAGACCCCGTCTCTAAAAAACACTTTAAAAATTAGCTGGGCATGGTGGCTTGCACCCGTAGTCTCAGCGACTCAGGAATCTGAGGCAGGAGGATTGCTTAAGCCTGGGAGTTTGAGGTCACAGTGAACTTTGATTGCACCACTGCGTGCCAGCCTGGGCAACAGAGTGAGACCCTGTCTCTAAAAAAAAAAAAAAAAAATGTCAAGCTGGGCATGGTGGCTCTCACCTGTAATCCCAGCACTTTGGGAGGCCAAGGCGGGTGGATCATCTGAGGTCAGGAGTTCGAGACCAGCCTGCCCGACATGGTGAAACCCCATCTCTACTAAAAATACAAAAAATAGCCGGGCATGGTGGCACCCGCCTGTAATCCCAGCTACTCAGGAGGCTGAGGCAGGAGAATCGCTGGAACCCAGGAAAAGGAGGTTACAGTGAGCCAAGATCATGCCACTGCACTCTGGCCTGGGTGACAGAGCAAGACTCCATCTCAAAAAAAAAAAAAAAATTGTCCTGTGGCCTAGAAAGTTGTCCCTCCTCCACTACAGAGTACCCTGGAGGACGCCTAGGATTCAAGGCCTCCCTTATCATAAAATGACACATCTGCACAGAGCAGTAATTTGATGAATGAGTCTCTCTGACTCCCCTGTAGACTCACAGCATTGCTTCCCAGGCCAGGTTCTGGAACACATCATCCTATTCCCCCATCCATACTGCCCTCTGACAAGGATTTGAAATGTTTTGGTCTAGATTCCTATCTCAGGCAGACACCTAGAGTTTTAGAAGCCATCAAGTTGAGTATTGTTGTTAGAGGTGGCACTAGAACCCAGAAGTCAAACCCTCAAGGGAAAGGTGTGACCAGGGACCACACAGTGCATGTTTCAGTGACTGATGGAAAGCTCATTACAACCAACCGATATCGGTTCACCAGCTATGGTAGACTGAATATGGCTTTCAAATATATCAGGTCCTAATCTCTGAAACCTGTAAATATTACATCATTTGGAAAAAATACATTTGCAGATGAGATTACATTAATTATCCTGAAATGAGGGAGATTATCTGGATTAGCTGGGCCCTAAATGCAATCACATTTATCCCTGAAAGAGAAGACCGAGGTAGATTTTACACACACACACACACACACACACGGAGAAGAGGGTGATATGAAGATGGAGGCAGAGATTAGAATGATGTGTCCACAAGTCAAGGAATGCTTGCAGCTCCTAGAAACCAAAGGAGGCAAGAACAGATTCTCTCTGGAGCCTCCAGAGACACTATGGCCCTGCCAAACCTTGGTTATGGCTCGGTGATAATGATTTCAGACTGCTGCCTTCTGGAATAGTGAGGGAATAAATTTCTGTTGTTTTGACTCACCTGGTTTGTGGTGGTGCTTTGTTAGGGCAGGCACAGGAAACTAACACACCAGGTACAGAACATAAAGAGAGGCGTCATGTGTGAGAGACACGCCTTTCTCATTTGGCCTTTCCCAGAATTAGGTGTGGCTGGTAAATCTCAGTGCTTGATGTCGGATATTGATTGCTTGAGACAGGGGAGAATGACGTGTGAGGATTTGTAAATCCAATGAGTCAACCAGGTGCAGGCAGTTGGTCGTAGAGATGTCTACGTAAGCTGCTGGTGACCATGACCGGGTTAAGCTAACACTTCTGTTAGAACACGTGCTTCATAAAAACAGTCCAGACAGACCTAGAAGATGTGATCTCCTAGGTCTACAAACTCCAACAAAGCAGGAGACCACTGAGATATTAGGTTGGTGCAAAAGTAATTACAGTTACTGCCATTTAAAAGCAATGGCAAAACTGCAATTACTTTTGCACCAATGTAATGTAATGTAATCACAGAGCTGGAACAGAGGTTACTACCTACTTCCTTCCGCCCATCTGTGTGACAAAGTCCCAGGGTTACACAGCCAGCCAGGAGGGAGCCTCCCCTGGCGCCCATGAGTCTCATGACTCCTAGCTCCCTGTTGGTTTTCTTTCTGCTTCTGCCCAGCTGCTATCGACCCGTCATTCATGAAAATTGGGTGTCTCTGTTTCTAGGGAGCTGTATAGAGCCTAGACAAGTTGAAATCATCCCAAAGGACTTAGAGTGGGTGGGAATCAACATAATCAAAGTCCCTGACATGGCCCCTCCATATGCTCTACAGGAGTTGGGAGCGTGCGCTTCCACCCTATATTGTTGTCTCCAAATTCTTCTCTTCTCGCCTTCCCCACCCGGTGGTCAGCCTCCCATTCTGCATGTCTAGCCAAAGGGTGTCTCACCTTGATCATGAGAAAGAGGGGTCCCAGCACCAGGAGAAGCAGGAGCAGCCCAGGAAGGGGCTTTTAGGACCCTGAGAACTGAGCCATGGAGTGGCCATGTGCAGTTTTAGAACACAGCCGGCAGGACACCTCGGCTCCTCTTCACCAGACACTAAAATCAAGAGAAGCATCAGAAGTTTTGGAGTGCTCACTGTTCTTGCCCCAGGGCGGCAGAACCTCAGCTACCTGCTCCTCCCACAAGATCCAGATAACTCTCAGCCTCCCTGGAAGGGTCCTTATTGTTCCAGGCTCTCAGCCACCCTGGAGGAGTCCTTATTTCTCTAGGCCCCCAGGGGTTCTCAAGCCTAGACACATTAAAAATACCTGAATACTTTTAAATAATCCCAATGCTTGGGTCCCTCTCCTAGAGACTCTGATTTATTTGGTCTGGAGTGGAGCCCAGGAATCCAAATATTTTTGAAAAATCACTCCAGGATATTCTCTCTCTCTCTCTCTTTTTTTTTGTACTTTATTTATTTATTTATTTATTTATTTATTTATTTATTTATTTATTTACTTCCAGAGAGAGTCTCACTCTGTCACCCAGGCTGGAGTGCAGTGTTGTGATCTTGGCTCACTGCAACCTCTGCCTCCCAGGTTCAAGCAATTCTCCTACCTCAGTCTCCCGAGTAGCTGGGATTGTAGGTGCCTGCAACTATGGCCAGAGAATTTTTTGTATTTTTGGTAGAGACGGGTTTTCGCCATGTTGGCCAGGCTGGTCTCAAACTCCTGACCTCAAGTGATCTGCCTACCTCAGCCTCCCAAAGTGCTGGCATTACAGGCCACTCCAGGAGATTCTAATGTGCAACCAAGATTGAGAACTCTTGAACTGCCTGGCCTTCAGACTTTTTATTTTGCATTCCCTCTCAGCAAATCATGAAAAGCCATGTTCCCCGGCATCATAGCTTAAATAATTTAAAGTAGTTGCATGGAATATTATTTCCAACCTATTATACATAACTATGAACATTTTTAAACAAGGCCATTTTAAATTTATTAAAAAACATATCCAATGATATCTAAACATCATAGTGATTTGATATCTATTATCCATTTAAAAATACATAAACAAGCTGGGTGCAGTGGCTCACGCCTGTACTCCTAGCACTTTGGGAGGCCGAGGCAAGTGGATTACTTGAGCAAGACTTCATCTCAAAAAATAAAAGAAAAAAGATACATAAACAAGCTCCTTTATAGTAGTCTATTTTTTAAAATTTTTTTAAATTTTTTTTTGAGACGGAGTCTCGCTCTGTCGCCCAGGCTGGAGTGCAGTGGCGCGATCTCGGCTCACTGCATGCTCCGCCTCCCGGGTTCACGCCATTCTCCTGCCTCAGCCTCCCGAGTAGCTGGGACTACAGGCGCCCGCCACTTCGCCCGGCTAGTTTTTTTGTATTTTTTTAGTAGAGACGGGGTTTCACCGTGTCAGCCAGGATGGTCTTGATCTCCTGACCTCGTGATCCGCCCATCTCGGCCTCCCAAAGCGCTGGGATTACAGGCTTGAGCCACTGCGCCCAGCCTTATAGTAGTCTAAAATTTTACACTATTTTTTTTCTCCTTGAACTCATATTTTCATTGCCTTTCCCTAATGTATTTTTCTAATGTAATGTATTTTTATACTCCAATGCCTGTTGATCATTCTGTTTTACTTCTCTGTCACAAAAATATCTACGTAAATTGAAAAATTTTGTAAATAAGACTTTTTTTCTGCATCCTTAAGCCCTAAGTGTTAAAATATTTCTTCTTGGTTATCATGAATGTCACTAGTCATACCCATTAATCAGCGTAACATAAAAATACCACAAGTTATTAAACATGAATATAATTTTTAAATAGGAAAAGTAAAATTGCATTTGAAATGAATTTCTCAATGAGCTAGATGAAAGCGTTTGTGTTTTCCAATAAGCTCATGTATATGGGAATGAATGAGACAGAGTTAGGAACAATTTTATTTTTATCCTTAATTTTATAGATTCAGGTGCTGGGAAACATTGGCTTACATAAATAAGTAGGAGGAAAGAGAAAAATTTATGTTAGTAACACTCAATTCTCTAAGCTGCTTCTAAAGTATCTGCCAAAAATCATATTTTCCGTCTATCAGTTGACAGCTCAATTAAGTACTCTTTCAATTTTGCTCAAGGCAAGGAACTAGAAACCGTTTGACTTGCGGAAGGATTTGTTACTCAGTCATTCGAACCACTCATTTCTCTTACTCTCTAGGAAGTACACCAAAAAGCCTTACCAAGACTTACCAAGTGATTCTTAATTATAACAGTTACTTTGGAAGCCTGTTTTCATACCTGGTGTTTGGAGGAACGGAGGCAAGATGGTGCACTTCCGGGTTCTTCTTCACCACCAACTCTTCCTGTGTGCGTGAAAACGCAGCCGGCGCCCGGGAAGGTGCAGATCAACTGGGCATGCGCCAGGTGACGTCAATCTGAAGAGACCAAGATTTACCTGGTCGCACCTGTGGAACGCCCCTCGACAAGCCCGTGCCCCGCCTATTGCCCTCCCACTCCTAGAAAAGCCGCTGTCGGCCAGGGTGCCCTTCTCACAGCCCCACTCCTGTCCGGATGTCGGGACTGTGGGAACTCCCTCGGAGAGCCCCACAGGGGACTCTGCCGGCCTCCTTCGCCTGAGGCCCACAGACTTCTCCCCACACCTTAGGTTACCAAAATAAATGTGCAGTTTTGCTGTTACCCTTGCCTACTCGCTGGTTCTTTTGTGCCCTCTCGGCTGGTCTTAGAAAAAACAAATCACCTGGTATACTCAGAAAAGGTTAGAAAGCCTGAAATATCATTAATTTCAATTCTTGTTTATAACATAATTTTAAAATCTATACTTTTTAAACTACATGCTTGAACATGTGGGCTCACCCCACCCTGCCCTCCAGTTTCAGTCATTTAATGTACAGAAAATGTCTGCTATGTAATCAAAATAGCAAGGCTGGGTCTCATTGTCAAAACAGACTTACTTTCTGTTAGAAAACGTACAGCTTTGCCAGGCACAGTGGCTCATGTCTGTAGCCCCAGCACTTTGGGAGATTGAAGTGGGCAGAATGTTTGAGCCCAGGAGTTCGAGACCAGCCTGGGCAACATAGTAAGACCCCCATTTCTTTCTTTCTCTCTCTCTTTTTTTTTTTTTTTTTTGTGTTTGAGACAGAGTCTTGCTCTGTCACTCAGGCTGGAGTGCAGTGGCATGACCTTGGCTCACTGCAACCTCCGCCTCCTGGGTTCAAGCAATTCTCCTGCCTCAGCCTCCTGAGTAGCTAGGATTACAGGCACCTGCCACCACGTCCGGCTAATTTTTGTATTTTTAGTAGGGACGGGGTTTCACCATGTTGACCAGTCTGGTCTCAAACTCCTGACCTCGTGATCTGCCCACCTTGGCCTCCCAATTTCTACAAAAATAACATTTAGCCAGGTGTGGTGGTGTGTGCTTGTAGTCCCAGCTACTCAGGAGGCTGAGGTGGGAGGATCACTTAAGCCCAGGAGGCCAAGGCTGTAGTGAGCTGAGATCTCGCCACTGCACTCCAGCCTGGGTGACAAAGTGAGATCCTGTCTTAAAAAAGAGAAAAAAGTGTTCAACTCTATTTTTTAATGCAAATCTTTCTGTTGACTTGCATCCTCCATGATGGCATCCTTGCATTTCTGACTGAGACATGGAGTGCTGGGCCATGGAGCCCCACCATGAATGTCTGGGTGACAGTGTAATGGGGTCCAGGTGAAGGAAGGCTCAGCTCTGTCAGGGCAACAGCTTTGTGCCCATGGGATCCACCTTAGGGCTGCAGTCTTTGACAGCCAGGGCAGGGGGTAGTTTATGGTGGAAGAAGGGACCCGTGTTTGGGTAGGTTCTCCAAGAAACAGGTCCACGATGAGCTTACACATGCAGAGACTTGGCATGCAAAGATTTTATTAGAGGAATCAAGGATGAGAGAAAGCGAAGGTGGGGTGGCGGTGCTGAGGAAGGCTGGGACCGGTCAGGTGGCAGTGTGAGTGCGAGGCTGCATGAAGGAGAGAGGGTGGAAGCATCCTAGGCTGCCGTGCACCCTCAGGAAGTTTCAGCAAGGCCACCAGGGAATTTGCGAGTCAAGGCTGGCCATCAGAGGTTTCCTGAGTCTCCCAGGAGCAGATCTGCCTCAGTTTCCCAGTCACATTCAGCAGTTGGCTGAGAGCAGCTCGTGGTGATGGAATCATGCACATTTGTGCCAATGGATTTCAGAGGGCAGGAAATGGGGCTCCTGAGTCAACTGACTTCCCTGGAGCTGGAGTTCTGTGAGGAGTCTTCTCATGGCCACTCTGGGAAATGTTTGAATGAAACTTGCCATCACTTCTGCCCCCCTGGTCTTTGACAGATGTGAAACAAGAGCATGACGACATGGACAAAACACCATAGTTTGTCCATTAGCCACAATATACTTAAGATGGAACCAATCATGGGCTTGTAGTATCTTGACTGAAGAAGGCCAATGCCAATATTTCACATTGTTCTTGTTTGGCAGCTGGGATTTTGTTTTGTTTTGTTTTGTTTTGTTTGAGATGGAGTCTCGCTCTGTCGCCCAGGCTGGAGTGCAGTGGCCGGATCTCAGCTCACTGCAAGATCCGCCTCCCAGGTTTACGCCATTCTCCTGCCTCAGCCTCCCGAGTAGCTGGGACTACAGGCGCCCGCCACCTCGCCCGGCTAGTATTTTTTTTTGTATTTTTTAGTAGAGACGGGGTTTCACGGTGTTAGCCAGGATGGTCTCGATCTCCTGACCTCGTGATCCGCCCGTCTCGGCCTCCCAAAGTGCTGGGATTACAGGCGCTGGGATGTTTTTAATACCCCTGGGAAATGTTCATACTCAGATGCTGGAGAAGTGAAAGGGATCTCTGTATTTTGCATGGTGGGACAGCGGAGATTATAAATGGGCAGAAGGGAAAGGACTCCTTTTACCTAAACTAGGACATCCCTGTGTAGAGGTTTCCATGGACATCCCAGAGGGGCAGTGTCAGTTTGGGTCAGTCTGCTTTTTAAGAAGGAGACACTAAGATGGAATTAGATACACACGAGATTTATTGACTGGGGGACACATCTGTGAAAGGTAAAGAGAAAGCCTTCAGAGTACAGCTCAGACCTGATACCTGTGGGAGGATCAAGGGGAGGAAAGTAGCATGGAGAGGAGGAATCTCAGGGAAGCCCAGCAGATGGGGATCTTCAAGGCAAAGGAGCATTCACTCTGCTCAGTGATGGGCTGGAAGCAGCTTGAGGAGTGCAGTGGGGGTGCTGGGGGCTCAGTGTGAGGGCTGAAACGGATCAGAATATGCAGAACGCTGTACACCGGTTTCTCTCCGTGCGGCAGGTTGTCTTGAAGGGAGATCAGAGCAGCACACTCTGTGGCTGTACAGTGTTCCCTCCTGGGGACGTCTCTTTCCTCCCATTGCCTCCATCTCCCTCTCCCCACACCGTGCGGAACCTTAGTCTCTTCTCTCCTTCAGGCCTCAGCATCCCCTCTCCCTGGTCTGTCCGATTCTCCCGCACCCCAGCCTCCATTCGTGTCGTGAAAATCTATGGGCCCCATCCAGGTGCACAGAAGTCACAGCTAGGCTCTCTCCTACCCACCCTGTTGTGTGGGGGTGGAGGGGAGAGCCCTGAGCCCTGAGGATGGAGGCATGGAGAAAAGAAATGGGGATGGTCTTGACTCAAAGTAGCAGCTCACTTTTCTTTTCTCCTTCTGATTTTCCTTTGTCAGCCTTGGACATCTGAAAATAAACTGGTCCTCTGGCACCATGACGGTTAATCTCTGCCATTAATCTCCCCTGGCCTGCAAGAGATGTCCTTCCTGCAGGCACAACAGTGGGACAACACGTTGCTAATAGAGTCAGTAACCTGAATTGCATTACAAAAGGCTCCGGTAAATTAGCCTTGGGAAGTGCCCTGCCCACTTGCTGGGTATATTTTTCCTTGTATGTAGCAGGGGGAAGAGGAAGAGCTGTCCAGCTCCCAAGCGACTCTTGAAACTCTGTCTTCCATTCAGAAGGCTGGACTTTGCATCACTCAACTTTGGTTCTTTTCACGTTCCCAGTTCTAACCCTAAATAGATTTAATACAAAATAAACCACACCTCAAATTAAGATAGTATATTATTTGTGCTTTACAGGAGTCTCAGAAATCACTTTCAGTAATCTCTGTATAAAGTTTTAAAACCCTAAACTAGAGTTAAACTTGTGGAAAAGAAAGGAAGAAGTGAAGGGTTAACATCAATTCACAGTAGGTATTTTACTTTGTAATAATACTGCTGAATTTCTTTCTTTATAAAAAAAAGCATGCATTTACAATCCTTGATGATCACAACTCCCTTGGTTATAAAATTAAGTTTATGACATGTATTACTGATAACTTTAAAATGAGGCATCTAGAGCCCAGAGTGATTAAGCAACTTACTCAAGGTCACACAGGAAGCGATTAGGAAAGCTGGAACTACTACTCTTTGGCCTTTTGGATCAGACCTCTATGCTGAAAAAGAATCCTGAGTTTCAAGTCTGGAAGATGAGGAAGGAAGCCGTGATGTTTGGAGACAGAGTGTGCCTTCTACAGCTCAAGATAAAATTCTGTTCTAGGAAGCAGCTCAGATTTCTTCAATACCAAGATTTGATCCCAAATCAATGACCAATAAAAGCTTATTATCTGCAACAATGTCAGACTCTGGCCCAAGAGTTTAATCTTTGTAATCACATATTCTATACATTATTCAAGAAAGAAAGGTCCAGAAAAGCATCCCTAAAGACTCAAATATTCCAAGGAGCAAACAATATAGAAAGGCAAAGCTCCAAAGACTCCTAACAGTGGAAATAGCTGTCAGATGTTATGGGGAAGGGAGGTGATGGGTTCCCACAGAGTATTAACAAACCATGGGCCGGGCACGGTGGCTCAAGCCTGTAATCCCAGCACTTTGGGAGGCCGAGACGGGCGGATCACGAGGTCAGGAGATCGAGACCATCCTGGCTAACACGGTGAAACCCCGTCTCTACTAAAAATAGAAAAACTAGCTGGGCGAGGTGGCGGGCGCCTGTAGTCTCAGCTACTCGGGAGGCTGAGGCAGGAGAATGGCATAAACCTGGGAGGCGGAGCTTGCAGTGAGCTGAGATCCGGCCACTGCACTCCAGCCCGGTCGACAGAGCAAGACTCCGCCTCAAAAAAAAAAAAAAAAAAAAAAAAAAATCCATGAAGAAGTCCCTTAGCCTTCGGACCTGGAGTTCTCAACCCTGACCGCACATTAGAATCACCTGGGAAGGTTCTGAAACTCCCAATACCCAAGACATACCCAGGACCATTTCTATCAGAATCTTCCAGTGATGGAAGCCTGGCGTCGGCAAGTCTTTAAGGCTCCCCAGCTGACTCAAATGTGTAGCCAAGGTTAAGAACCATGACTCTAGGACCTAACACATAAGTGCTTAGTAAGTATTGTTGAATGAATAGACGGATGAATGAATATCAGCAACAGAACTGAAAAAAGAAGAAACAATTAAGAAACTAAATTTGATGTTATTTACTCAGATGGAAGACCCTGAGGTCCTCACTCAAAATGCGTATGCTGTTCATGCAGAAGCAGTTCTATGAAGTTTGGATGTCAAGATTCTCGGCTCACAACAGAGATGAGAAGAGAAGATCGTTCTCTGTGGAGCAGAGTCGCCAACAGCAGCAGGAAGGACACATGTGACAGCCTGAAAGACAAGTAAGAAATGCAAATCCTACTGCTATGGTTGCATGTGTCCCCTCAAATTCGTGTGCTGGCAACTGCATCCCCAATGCTAGTGTTGAGAGGTAAGTGGTGTTAATCACCTTTAAGAGGTGATCAGGTCATGAGGCTCTGCCCTTATAAATGGATTAATGTCGTTACGGTGGGAGAGGGTTAGTTATCACAGGAGTGGGTTCCTGATAAAAAGGATGAATTTGGCATCCTTCCCCTTTCTCTTTCTCACATGTACTCTATTGTCCTTCCACCTTCCACCATGGGATGACCAGCAAGGCCCTCGCCAGATTGTAGCCTGCTTGACCTGGGTCTTCCCAGCCTCCATAACTGTGAGAGATAAATCTTTGTTCTTTATAAATTACCCAGTCTTTGGTATTCTATTATAACAACACAGACTAAGACACCTATAAAGGAGGAGACAGAACTCAACCAAGAGTTGTCTGGGGCTGTTTAATACCAGGGCAAACTGACCTGCCCAGCCCAGTTTCCCTGGAGGCATCATTGTATTAGCAGAACAGTGCAGTTAATTGGTGTTTGGATGCCTGTGTCACCCAGTGGAGGCGAAGTTCTGTTCTGTCTATGCTGTGTAAGAACTCACAGGAGGATGGGCAGAGCACTCGACTTCCTCAGCACTGGATGTCACAGACTGCCCTCACTAGAACTGCATCTGTTTTTGGAAGCCTGGGTGAGTTTAATAGTCGGTAAAAGCAGCACGTTAAAGTTGGCAGCAGAAACTGCCTCCTAGGAGAATCACTTCCTAAGAGGGGAATATGAAATTTCTCACTGAGGCAGCCTGTCCCCTTCTGTCCCTTTGTCAGGGAAAGCTTTTCTCGGGGGGAAAGCAAAAGTGGCGCTAGGGGTGCATAGACCTCTGTGAAGAGAAAACCTGATTTGGGCAAAGTGGTCCTTTTACAGATTTCTTAGACTGAAGAGTTAAGCTTTTTCTTGGTTTTGCAAATTCCGTGTCTCTTTTGGCAGACATTTGTTGTTAGAAGAGATCTGCACTTTCTCTGCAGGGAGTGACATTGCTCTGTGTCCTTAAGATATTGCCTGTTCTGGGGAGTTGGGTATGTTCTCCAACAAGCTGGAGACCTACATCTGTGTTTCCGTGGGAACAGGCGGCCTCTGCAGACTTGAACTTGACCTCACACTGAAGGAAGTCTGTGTGAAGGCAGTGGACTATCCTAGCGGCAGTCACTTAAGTCTGAGTGCCCCAGAACACAGGGATATTGGGTACTTTCCGGTGCCACTTCATTTGTCCCCCTCAAGGCCGTAATGCAAGCTTGGGGAGGAGGCAGTACCCCGAGAAAAGAGACCATCCTGCTGACAAGCCCACTAGCCTGATTCTAGGTCGGTAAATGAAAACTTGAAAGGTGAACTTCAGACTGTGGAAGGCCGCGGGGAAAGGGACTCATGTCTGTTTTTCTGGGCCCCAAGGCAGTGTAGGCAATGTGGGGCTGGCACTGCATGGGGAAGACAGTTAAGTGCTAAACATGGTGAGGAACTCTGGGGCTGGGTCCAGGCTGGAAGCTCAGGGCCACATCTCTTTGGAAGTATCAGCTGTTCTTTGGGTTGTATTTCCTTTTTTCTGGCCCCTGAACAATATATCAAGGAAGTTCGGCTGCAAGTAACTGCCTGACCCCTAAGATGCTTTGGGGAGAATGGGGAAGGCAGGTCCCACATTGGGAGGGAGCATCAAAGATGACGAGAGAGTTGCTATGAGCAGGGGTCACCAGCAGAGGGCAGAGGTGCCCAACGGAGCAGAGAGCGCTCAATGGCCGTGAGCGGCAAAGGGTGCAGTGGGATCGCAGTCAAAATGCCGGCTGAGGGGGACCTGGGCACGCGGGCGGCGGCGCTAGGGCGCTTACAGAACTCTTTAGAGAACACACTGAAGGGCGCCAATCCCTGACAATTAGCAAGTCAGGATTGAGGCCCATATAATTCGAGTATTTCATGGAAACAATCTCCAACTACAGTTGGCTCTTCAACATGTGGGAAACACTGGGAATTGAAGACTTGTGTTCAGAAATTCTATCCACCAGCTCCCAGCTATGGGACTCCAGGCGAAGCACCCGCGCCTCCCAGTCTCAGCGCCTCACACGACAAACAGGTGCCTGACATTTACCCTCCAGACCTCTTGCGGTTGTTTTAAGCAGCAAAGGTAAGAAAGCTCACGTATATTTTGTAAATGGTAAAATACTTTGCAGACTTAACAAATTATTTTATCTTGGAAAGTTTTTCCAACTGAAATGCTGAACCAGGTTAAACATTTTTTGACTTTTACCTGTGACCCTAACAGGCACTCCGGGGGATTCTATCTGGCGAGTGTGGGAAACACACATCTCTCCTGGTCCCCTGGCCTCCCATGGAGGGAAGGACGGTCCCTAGGAGGCAGCCCATGGATCTGGGGAGGAGGTGTGGGGTGGCACACTCGTCTCTGACTTACAGGAAAAACAGAGGCTGTCTCTAAAGCAAATAAAACGCAGAAAATGCAGCTCAGCATATAACCAAGATAACCAAGCAGAGAAAAATATTTTTTAAGTCACAAATTGGCAGTTTACTGAATATTAACATTCTGAGGGAAAATTCAGGAGACAGTTGATGAATCCACAAGTTCTTACTCAATTAACTTTAATTGGCTAGTATCTGGTAGGCAGCTGTTTCAGGCAGGGCACTATGGAAGTTCTAATGTTAAACAGAAATAGATGTTGGCTTTGCCCTTAAGGAACCATATATATGTATTTATTTATTTTTTTAGAGTCTGGGTCTATGCTCTGGCATCCAGGCTGGAGTTCAGCAGCCTCATTATAGCTCACTGCAGCCTCGAACTCATGGGCTCTAGCAGTCTTCCCACCTCAGCCGTCCAAGTAGCTGTTACTACAGGTGTGTACCATCATGCCCAATTAATTTTTACAATTTTTGTAGAGACAGAGTCTTGCTATGTTGCCCAGATTGGTCTCAAACTCCTGGCCTCAAATGATCCTCCTGCCTCAGCCTCCCAAAGTGCTGGGATTACAGGAGGAGCTGCAATTTTGGGGAGAGAAAAATTTACATGTGCAAGAGCAGCAATAGGCCAAACATGAGCCATGAGATCCTACACCTATGCCATCCAATATGGGAGCAGGCCATGAGCCACATGTGGCCAGTGAGCTCTAGAAATTCAGGCCACTTTGAGAGGTGCTGCACATGTAAAATACACTCCAGAGTCCAAAAGCTCGGTACAAAAAAAGAGAATGTAAAATGTCTTATTAATCAATTTCACACTGATTACATGTTGGAGTGATATTTTTAGTATATTGGGTTACATAAAATATATTAGTAAGTTTTTTTTAAAAGTGCTTTTCAATAGATAAACATCAGTTATCTGATAAATTTATTTATGTGGGATCCTCCTACCCAAATAAGCTTTAAATTAGATGTTGTTGTGCTCCTGTTAAATTCAATTCTGTGGAGTTTAGCACCGTTGCCAAGAGCCTCCTTCCTAGCACGTCTCTTCTTCCTCCTTTAGCGGCAGTTCTCAAAATGTAGTTAGAAGGCAGAGACTCTGTTTTCACCTGAATTTAATCTAAATCTGATTCCAATCAAGATCCAGATAAAATGCTTGTTACTTATCCCAGGAGCTAGTTTCCCAGATTCAGGGAGTAACATAAAACACCTGCCTAACAATAGCAGAATTCTAATATTTTGAATGCCCTGGGCCAGGGACACTTTTGTCACTATTCGGTTTCTGCCACCAATGAAAACTCCTTCTCCTTAGCTACCTGGTATAGATGGTTGACTAACTGGTTGACTAACTGTCTAGAGTCTTTGAAGCTTCCTGAGGATGTGTACCACTCAGTCATACCTTCACCGTGCTTACAAGAGCACCTGTTGCATATGTAGTCGGTGCCCCACAAGTAGTTGTATTGATAAATTCTAAACGTTGCTATTCTTTAGAAAAACCTGAAAGAAGGCTGGAGGCTAATGTTTTCTCTTTCAAATGGTTAGTAATGAAAAGTGAGCCCTTTGGAGATTTTTATTCTGCTTATAAAAGCTGCACTAAACTTGAACTTCACTGGATAGGGCAGATTGTATGCAGGTCCTGATAAAATCCCTACACACTTTCCCTCCTTTCTAGGCTGACCTGCCCTGCCTGCAGCCCACAAGCCACCCCCTTCTTTTCCCACGCATGGTCCAAAGCTACGAGCTCTCAGAGTTTTTCCTTTTTGCAGCACGAGATGACACAAAGATAGGTTCTGGCAGCTGCAGGTACGTTCACCTCAGCAATTCTAGAAAATGCCTTGTAATTACAAAGCGGAAAGCACGCAGTCTGAGGGGGCTGGAGAACTAAGTCTTCACATAACAAAATCTGCTTTCCTTTGGCACTTTATATCTTCCAGTGTGGTGGGGATATGAGAATGTTTTGAATAGCTGACCAGATGACTTTTAAACAAGAATTGGTAAAAATTGGACTATTAGAGATTTTGAGCATTTTCTTGTGGATTTATTGGCCATTTGTGCATCTTTTGTGAAGTGTCTGTTGAGGTTTTTGTGCCATTTTAAATTGGGTTATTTGTCTTTTTATTGTTGGCTTGTATGCATTCTTTAAAACTTGAGTTGTAATTAAAGCCTAAAAGCATTCTTTATGTATTTTGGATACAAGTCATTTGTCAAATATATGTGTTCCAAGCAATTTTTTTCCCAGCCCAGTGGTTTGGCATCTCTTTTCATGAGCTGAAATTTTACGTTTTGATAAAATCCAGTTTTTTTTATGGTTAGTGTTTTTTGTGTTCTGTCCAAGGACTCTGCCCACCCCAAGGTCATGAAGTTATTATGGTTTATTTGAATAATTTTGTGGCTGTAGTTATTACATTTAGGTGTATGTTCTATTTTGAATTAGCTTTTATAAACAGAGTGAGATAGGGATTGGAGTTCAATTTTTTCCACACATGTATCCAGTTGTTCCAGCAATATTGTTAAAAAGACTTTCCTTTCCCCATTGAATTAGTGCCAACAACTGGAAGCAATCCAAATGTCCAGATATAGGTAAATGGATAAACACATTTTAGTCTATTCAGTAAAATAATGGAATAATGAAATACATTCCATCATTGGATTCTAATTCCAATAATAGAATACGTTCATGGAACAATGGAATATATTCAGCAATTTTTTAAAGAGCAAACTATAAATACATGCAACAAACTGAATGAATCTCAAAGACATTATTTGAATGAAAGGAGCTAAAAGCAAAAGAGTTCTTACTGTATGCTTCTATATACGTGAAATCCTAAAACAGACACAACTGATTCTATAGTAACAGAAAGAAAATCAGCAGTTGCCTGGTTGAGGGTAGGGATGGAAACTTTTCAGCCATGATGAAAATGTTCTATATCTTGTTTTGAGTGTTGGTTACTTGGACATTTACAATTGTCAAAGTTTATTCGTTTGAAACATCTAAGAGCTACACATTTCATTGTGTGTTAATTACACCTCCACTTAAAATATATTAAAGAAAAAGAAAGGATCAGAATGTGAACCTTCCTAGACTGTACCCAATAAATAGCAAAATTCCTCTCTCTCCACAGATGCCTTGCTGCTGAAGGCTGGGAAAGGAAGATGAAACTGTGCAGAGCCCTTGACTTCTCCCTCTTCTTAAGACTGTGGGATGAATTTTTCAAAACATTGGCTAGGAGACTTGCATTCAAAACCAGCTGAGTAAATAATGGGGCTTTGGTGAGTTGTTTTTTCCCCTCCATATTTGGAAATTTGAGCCTGGTGTATCTTTTTCAAGCACATCTCATTTAGAGGATAATTTACATTTGCACAAAATCATGGCTACAGCCCATCTGCTCAACGATTATGTAAGATCCAACACTCATTAGAGTGTGACATGCATTGATCTTAGTGAGCATATGAACTTGTGTGCTTGGGATTCAAGTTCTTCTAAAATAACTTCCAGCACCAACCAGCTATCATAGCCTGTTGTTTCTGACATTTTCCTTGAAACATGACAGTTAATATCCATTTGAAAGAAACTACATTATTGGGGGGCTTTAAATTCCTAATGGCTATAGCAGATTTTCTGGTAGAGTTAAGCAAGATTGTGTTGGCAGTTGTGAAAGGGTGGAGGCTAGAAGGAGAACTGTTTGTTATTTGTACCTGATGGTTTTATCACCAGAGAGTATTTGTAATAATGAAACAGCTGGAGCAGTAACATGATTCATATTAATATAGGCATGTAAATGGGTTAGGACTAGAATTAACATAATTTCTGTGCTCTGGTCTTCCCTTAGAAGTGGGGACTACTGGTTTATTTACAGTCTGCAATGAGCACAGCCAGGCAGTTCTGCTGCTGGACAGATGGCAGGGAAGGCCAGGCCATGTGCTGTGGATCAGGGGGTGAATGTGAACATGACAGTGGATGGCACAGCTCTGCAAAGGGGCTGGCCAGGAGCAGGGAGCAGATGAAAACAAAGGTTCCTTTTGTCTCCCAGAGTTCTTAGCCCTTCCCATTTAGTCCCTTTGTCCTAGTTCCTCCTGCCAGTGCTTAGCAGAGAAGAGGAGTGGGGAGACACAGGGAGAGGCCAGGACCAGGGGTTCCAAGGCAGAACCTCGTGGGAGGAAGTGACCAGAGGAGGGGCTGCAGCCACTAGACTCAGGGCACTGGCAGGAAGCAGAAGCTGTGACCCCATGAGAAGGTGGGCTCAGAGACACTGGAGAGAAAGGACAGGTCGGGGAAATGGTCCACAGGCCAGTCAGCCCCTCAAAGCTGAGGGAGGCAGGTGGTGAGAGGGCCCAGGAAACACCCTGCTGTCAGGACAGAAATCTGGCCAGGGGGACGGGAAGTTGGGTGTGATGCACCAGGAGACTTTGAAGCCTGTGATACCAAGAGGAAATCCTAGGCCATTTAGCAAAAAACAGAATTTGGCCCCACGACATAGAGGCCTGTGGGAGAAAAGTGAATGCCTAAATAGAAAACAGGCCTAGGAGGCCACTATTGGCTGGTCGTTTGTATTTTTTCCCTCTCTGTCTTCCATTACAATTCATCTCCTTCCCAGGCCAAGCTCACTCCCACAATAAGAGAGGCAGAGCCCCTGGTCGGAAGGGAAGAAGCCTCCATCCCCAGTCCATGTCTCTCTGTCTCATTTGTGTGTGTGTGTGTGTCTTGGGAGGAAGTGAATGGAGAAAGATTCCAGAAGTGTTACAGTGATGGTTGTCTCCCACGTGGGAACAGGGAGCAAGAGGGAAAGTCATTTGAGGGACTGCCCAGCTGTTCTCTACCATGGCTGCACCATTTACATTCCCACTAGCAACATATAAGAATTATAATGTATCCCCATCCTCACCAACACTTTTTATTTTCTTTTTCATCTTAGCCATCCTCATGAGTGTAAAATTGTGAGTTTAATTTGTATTTTTCTAATGACTAATGATATTGAGCATTTTTTCATGTGCTTACAGGCTATTTATAGATCCTCTTAGAAGAAATGTCTGTTTAAACATTTTTAAATTGCCCATTTTTAAATTGTTTTTAAAAAATTGTTAAATTGTAAGAGTTCTATGTATATTCTGGATACAAATTCCTTGTCAGTAGACAATGTGCAAGTATTTTCTTCCATTCTGTGGGTTGTCCTTGCACTTTCTTGGTAGTGTCCTTTGAAGCACACACATTTTTAATTTTGAAGGAATCCAACTTAACTATTTTTCTTTGGTTGCTTGTGCTTTAGGCATCACATCTAAGAAACCATTGGCTACTCCAACATAATTAAGATTTATGCTCATGTTTTCTTCTGAGTGTTTTACAGTTTTGTCTTTTACATACAGGTCTATGATTCATTTTGTGTTAATTTTTGTATACAGTGTGAGAAAGAGTTGAAAATTCATTCTTTAGCATGTGGTTATGAGTTGTCCTAGCACCATTTGTTGCAAAGACTCTTCTTTCTCCATTGAATTGTCTTTGTGACCTTGTCAAAAATTAATTAACCATAAATATAAAGATTTATTTCTGGACTCTCAATCCTATTCCATTGTTCTATATATCTATCCTTAGGCCAGTATCTTCCAGAGGCAAAAGATCATCAGGGTGGCTTTTAGCAGTGGGAATCCCAGAAGAGCCCACACGGCACCCAATGGAGAGTCGTTTCAGAGAGTACAAAGCCAGCTCCCATGATACCAGTGAAGGACCCTACAGGTGCTAGAAATTTTCTGGATGCACCATGAAAAGGGGACAGGACTCTTAAAGGGGAATAGAGTAGACTTTTCTTTACTCCCCGTTACCAACAAGGCGCAGGCAAGCCTTTGCACTCAGCAGTAACTTGAGCATATGAGTTTTGCCCTAGACATTCTAAAGCATTGTTTAATGACAGAGGATATGTATAGGACCTGATTACAGTTTTGCTTTGACTCTGGCCATAAGTACTTTTCTGGCTACATCTTACTCTTGCACTTGTCCTGCCTCTGTCTTCCCAGCAGATCTCAGACTCTCTATCCCTGCCTCTCCCTGGCTCTGTGTTGCACTGGGGTCCACAGTTCAGCTCAGCCAGGGTGTGTGATGGCCAACTCCCCTCCCGCCTCCAGCCCTCCCTTGACCACCTCCACTCTGGTATTCCCAGATGCACTGATTTCCTGGGGCTGTTGTAAGAAATTATCACAAACTTAGAGGTTTAAAACAACACAAATTTATTCTCTCACAGTTCTGGAAGTCAGAGTTTGAAATTAGTTTCATTGGACGAAAGTCAAAGTGTTGGTAGGGCTGGTTCCTTCTGGAAGCTCTAAGGGAGAATCTATTTCCTTGCCTTTTTTACTTCTAGATGCCACCTACATCCCTTGGCTCAGGTCCCCTTCCTCCATATTCAAAGTGGCCATGAAGCATCTTGCTTCTATAGTTGTATGTCTTCTGTCTTATATGGTCAAATCTCCCTCTGCCTTCCTCTTATAAGGACACTTCTGATTACATTTAAGACTTGGATAATCTAGGATGATGTCTCTATCTCAAGCTCAACTTAATCACACATGCAAAGTCCTTTTGCTATATAAAGTAACACTCACAGCTTCTGGGGACTAGGACAACAGGGCATTATTCAGCTTTCCACACCAGGTGGGATGCGTGCAGCTGTACTGGCTAATCAGAACTGATGCCTGTTCTGATTGGTTGGGTTCTGTGCCAGGTGTCTATATTTTACTTCACACTGAGCAGTTGTCAAATATTTTGAATATGATCCTTGTTATCAGCCTTCTTTGTTAAAGAGATGAGTAGATATGAATCTGTAGAAGTCTGGAGAAACAGTGTGAAACTGATTGGTGTCCTCCTGTAAAAAAAAGGCAAGTGTGAGTCAAGAAAAGGAAAATCACACACTAGAAAAGTCCAGGGACAGGTCAGTTGTACAGATCTGAAATATCTGAGATGGTTAAGAGAAAAACCACAGGAAAGTGAAGAGCAAAGTGTCTCAGCCTGCTGAGTGGGTAATAAACAATAGAGAGTTTCCTGCAGTTTCAATTTAACCTGAATTCCACATAAAGATACAGCCTGGAGAGCCAACAAAGAAGGGCTTGTTTCTGGGCAAGAAAGATATGGCAGAGCCTAGACCAGCCTGGACTCCAGATGAGACTGAACAGAATGAGCTAGAACTGAGACGCAAATGTAGGACATTTATTTCCTACACAGGTCTCTGAATCTGTATGGCAACTCCTGCCCTCCTTTGGTGGCATTGCCTCCCAGAGAGTAATCACTGGATCCATCAGTCACACAGAATCACTCCGGAGAATGAAGGTTCTGGGCCTCTTCCCATAATCATCGGACTCTTTGGGGGTGGGATTCTGGAATCTACATTTTAATAAGAACAGATAATTCTTAACATGCTAAAGTTCCCAGGCAGGAACACTGTGACTGTTATATCTTGAGGAGACTTAGGAACATAGTTTTTTCATAGGATTCTGTACAAATGGTTTGAGTCAGCCATGAATGCAAGTGAAATAGTTATAACCATCATGGGAAGAGACCCCATAGTCATGTGAGACGTGAAGGTTTCTACCGCACTGGCCAACTGTGATTGATTGATGGTGGATACCTGGATCATGGTGTTGAGATAAATGACGAGGCTTTGCCTGAACTGGGAAAGGAAGAGAGCAGCAATTCATTAGTAATGTCTGCCATGGCCATAGGTTGGGGATGGTGGTTGGTGGTGAACAAGTGTCTCCTATCTGCCATTTTCTCCTAGAAAGATCTCACTGTACCTTCTCATTTTATGTTGAGATGAAATGTACATACAAAACACTGGATAGAAACATACATGTACAGTTTGAAGAACAAAAATAAAACAATTATTTAAAAATTGTCTCTAGAGAGCTGGTTCCAACATCTCCTTGGGTAACACGTTGCATTGTCTCACAACTTGCTTAATGTCTAATTTAAATAAATCCCTTTTGGCACAGTTTAAGTCCAGTGCCTTTCATTCTATCCTCAAAGAAAAACAGAACAGCTGCTCCTGCTCTCCTATTCAATATGCTTCCCTATTTTAAAGAATTCAGTTCTTCAGAAAAAAATTAATGAGACTCTTCTATTTTAATGAGTTACTTGTTTGGTGGATTGGCACTTTTCCTCCCCCAAGCTCAACATTCTTGGTTACAGAAATGAATTAGAATAGAACATTGAGAGTAGAAGGAATTTAGATGTCATTCAATTCTCTGTTTTCACAGATGGGACAAGTGGCCCAGGGGAATGGAGGACCTGGCTTACTCACACAACAGAATCAGAACTAAGACCCAACCATCCTACCTCTCAACTGAGAGTAACTTCTACCAGATCATGATATTTGGACACGTAGTGTGTTTTGAAGTTGGAGAAGAAATCCAAGATCAAACATGTACTGGGGTTTATTTTCCACCACCTCAGTGGCTTCCAGTCTCCAGCTTCTGGGTCTTTTTGTTTTTTTGAGACATGGTCTCACTTTGTCACCCAGGCTGTAGTGCAGTGGTGCGATCTCTGCTCACTGTAGCCTTGATCTCCCAGGTTCAAGTGATCCTCCTGCATCAACCCCCAAGTAGCATGGACTGCAGGCACATGCCACCATGCCTGGCTAATTTTTGTATTTTTAGTAGAGATGAGGTTTCACCATGTTGCCCAGGCTGGTCTTGAACTCCTGGACTCAAACAATCTGCTTGTCTTGGTCTCTTAAAGTGCTAGGATTACAGGCGTGAGCCACTGCTCTGGGCCTGGCTTCTGAGTCTTTTTGACAGAGGTCTTCAGACCCACACCTGGGGCAGGCCAAAAGCACTGGAGGCTTCATTCCCCAGGAGCAAAGCTTAAACAGTGTGGGTCAGGAATGGGTGGATAAATGCCCCTGATTCGTCCCTGCTTCCTTGATGTTATGATTCTGGGATATGTGTTCCCTGGTGACTCAGAGGCTCCTCAGCAGATCTGATCCGCAGTTGCCCACCCCAGTGACTCTCTTGTTAATGTGCCCTTCATGAACTTCCCTCTTGCCCTCTTGCACTGCCCTACTTCCTCATTATGCTTTCTGAGATTATCTCTCAAATACATTATTTATACTCAAATCCTTCCTTCAGGACCTTCTTTTGGGGAAAAGCAAACTAAGACCATGCTTACAAGAAAAGAGCATACCAGGAAGCTCAACCAGAGCTGTGAAGCCAGAAGATTGCCTGCGAGTGGATTTCCAGTGCTGTAATCCTCAGGATCAGCTTCGCCACTCACAGAGCCAAGTACAAAGTGAAAACGGGGAGTCCCTGGTTGGGAAAGCACTAAGACTTTCAAGATGATGACAGCAGAACATTAAACTATGGACAGAGGCCTGGCATGGTGGCTCACGCATGTAATCCCAGGACTTTGGGAGGCTGAAGCAGGCAGATCACTTGAGGCTAGGAGTTTGAAACTAGCCTGGCCAACATGGTGAAACCCCGTCTCTACTAAAAATACAAAAAATTAGCTGGGCATGGCGACACATGCTTGTAGTCCCAGCTACCAGTAGGCTGAAGCAGGAGAATTGCTTGAACCAGGGAGGCGGAGGTTTCAGTGAGCCGAGATCACGCCAGTACACACCAGCCTGGGTGACAGAGCGAGACTCTGTCTCAAAAAAAACAAAAACAAAAACAAAAAATAAAAACAAACAAAAAAACCCACGGCAGAGCTGTCCTGAGTATGCAGCCTGCAGCCTGAGTGACTGCACAGGTTGCACAGCCAAGAAACTGGCCCCACTAATGTTTCTCTGTAAGAATTACTGTAACACTGATGACACCATCTGCTGAGTCACTACTGTGTGCCAGGCAATGTCTTGGACTCTAGATTGCATCATGAATACTGTAGGGGAAGAAAAGATGATTTTCCTTGCTCACCACAAGGTTTATGGCTGAGGCTCTTATAACAAGACAGATTAAACCACACAAATTTGTTTAGTGTAAGTTTCACATGACACAGAAGCCTTTAAAAATGAAGACCCAGCCGGGTATCATGGTGTATGCCTCTGTTCCTAGCTACTCAGGAGGCTGAGGTGAGAGGATCGTTTGAGCCTGGGAGGTCAAGGCTGCAGTGAGCCGAGATCGCACAACTGCACTCCAGCCTGGGGCACAGAGTAAGACCCTCTGTCAAAAAAAAAGAAAAGAAAATTCATCACTATCCAATGATAGTCACTGTAAATGTTGTGTTTCTTTTCAGCCTTTGTTGTTGTGTTGTTACTGTGTACTCTTTTACATCTACCTTTATCAAAGCTAAGATGATAGGCAGCCTTTTTCATTTAACAATAATGTTAAATTAGTATATTCCCATTTTATTCAAGTTTTTGAAGACCTGTTCGCATAGCAGCTTATTATGCAACATATGAACGGTGATTTAACAATTCTCCCATTCAGACATGTGTAAATTTGTTTCTAATTTTTCAATGTATCAGTGATTTACTGACATAGCCTTGCACCCCCACTGCAGTGTAAGACATTACCCTATGACCTTGTTTCTTTTAGCCTTGGTATAAATTTTTAAAAAATTTTTGGGTAATTTTATAAGCAATTTATAATTTATAATTTTTATTTATTTATTTCAAGACAGGGTTTCACTCCTGTCACCCAGGCTGGAGTGCAGTGGTAAGATCACAGCTCACTGCAGGCTCCACCTCCTGGGACCAAACGATCCTCCCACCTCAGTCTCCTGAGTAGTTGGAACCACCTGGCGTGTGCCACCACACCAGGCTAAGTTTTCTTTTTTGATTTTTTTTGGTAGAGATGAAGTCTTGCTATGATGCTCAGGCTGGTCTTAAACTCCTGGGCTCAAGCGACCCTCGCACCTCAGCCTCCCAAAGTGCTAGGATTACAGGTGTGAACCACCTTGCCTTGCCTGAAGGCATTTTTTAAAAGGCATGTCTCAGAGATGAGTTTTGAGTAATGGCCTAATGTGTTGGAACTGAGAATACATAACTTCACAAGGTGGCTGTTCTGAAGAAAACCACAGATACCTGGATACAAAAGTTTTGAAATATGGATTTTTAAAAACCCGTCTATGACTTTGCCATCATCCCCATAGTTAATACTGTAAATGATCAATGACAGAAGAAAGCAGGATGTTCTGAGCAGGATCTTCAGTGTTTGTAAGGAAACCTGCAGGATGTGTGGCTGGGCTGAACTGTGCCCAAACATGCTTTGCTCAGTGCAGTTTAGAAATGGCTTGTGATGGTTGGGTACTGTGTTGCCTTATTTGCTTTCTTAACACTTTAGAAAGCTTTGCACTGTGTAGTAATAAGTAGGTTTTTCTTCTTTGTCTCTCTCTCTCCTCTGACTCTCAAGAAGTGATGCAAAGATACAGTGAAGACTATCCCCAGCCAAGGCAGCAGGTGTTCAGTGGCCCGTGCGGCAATGTCTGGGGGTAGGGCTGTGATGCAGTGGCAGTGGCCTAGCAGATGGTCCCTCTCTGTGGATTTTGGCAGTGTTCCCCGCTGCTGGTGCTCCTTTTATTCTCAACCCATTTTCCAAGCCATGCTCTTCAATGTTCCCATTAATTCCATACATCCTTTCCATACATCATGTTTCCTACTTCAGTTTGCCAGAGTTGACTTGTGTACTGTCACCAAGAAATCCAGACTCTGCTCCGTGTCAATTATGGTGTTTATTTTAATTTGTTTCTAAAACTTATTTCTTTCTTTTCTTTCTTCTTTTTTTTTTTTTTTTTTTTGAGACAGAGTCTCACTCTGTTGCCCAGGTTGGAGTGCAGTGGTGCAATCTTGGCTCACTGCAACCTCCACCTCTCAGGTTCAAGAGATTCTCATGCCTCAGCCTCCCAAGTAGCTGGGACTACAGGTATGTGCCACCACACCTGGTTAATTTTTGTATTTTTAGTAGAGATGGGGTTTTGCCATGTTGACCAGGCTGGTCTCGAACTCCTGACCTCAGGTGGTCTGCCCACCTCAGCCTCCCAAAGTGCTGGGATTACAGGTGTGAGCCACCACGCCCGGCAGCAAACACCATTTTTATGGGAAAATAAGATGGGCCCAAAAGCACCTTGTTAAGGATCATAGTCCGGCATAAGCACAGCCTGTTTGTGAACTGGAAGCACTTTTCTTCACTGCCTTTTGTCAATACTAAATCCCATTCTGTCTTCATGGTTTTCTTCCACATGGTTTTTTCTTTTTTCGAGATTTACTCTTAAAAAAGAAAAAAAAAAAAAAAAAACCTGAACCTTGTGACATCTTTGTGTCCACATTCTTTGCCAAGAACTCCGTGCTCATGTTCTTCACTTCTATAAACTCAGCTTCCTGACTCCACTGCCAGACCCTTGCCCGGGACTTTGAACATAGAACTCCTATTCTTTCCAGCCCATGATGAGTTCTCAGAGAAACCATCAAATGCAGAATCTGATCTCCTTCCACCAAGTGTCCTCCCCATCCGCAAGCCAGGTGCTAGGCCTGACCTTGTCAGCCATGACCTACTTTTGCCCAGGCCTAGCACAGCAGCACTGACCAAAGAGTCCTCTGTGTTTCACAGCTTACGAGTTTATTACCAACCAAATATAGATGTTTCCTATGTCCTCCAGGGAAAGGTTCTCCAAGTATTGCTTTTACAGTAGGGTTTATCTGGAAGAGCAAACATGCAAGAACAATACATTCAGGAATATTCTGAAAGAAGGGTAATGGAAAGGACTTGCCCTACTAGCAATTACAATTTGTTGGAAAGCAAACTCATATAAAAATAGGGGTATTGCAGTAATAAACAGGGCAATGGAACAGAACTTCAGAATGGGAATTAGAACCAGAAGGGAAAGATACGTTCTTTGATACATGGCATCAATGGACAGTTGACTTAGTAGTTTGGAGAGAAAAGTTCAGCAGGCTCCAACATGGGAGGGTGATGTGCTTGATGTAAAGATGCCAACAAACATAACCAAGGATATGAAGTTTCTTTAATGGCAGGGAATACTGAAAAGTGTCTGAAAATCATGCCCACACATGAGGGCGGTATGCACCCAGGTGGAAGCTCCCAGGCGCCTGAACTCCCCTTGAGAACACAGGGGCCTGGAATACCAATCTCCCAGTAAGAGAAGTGTGCACCCTCCTGTTCTTGGGGGTCTTTGTGCCCTACCTGGACTCTCCTACCTGTTCTGGAGACCCTGGCTATGTGCCTGGTATTCATCAGGTCTAAGCAACTTGTTGAAAACAGCTCCAAGACTTTCTTAAACATTTGCTGCAAGGCAAGGTAAATTGAAGCTCAATTTCTCAAGATGTGACTGTCTTCTGGCAGGACGAGGCCTCAGGCTTGCTGGAGAGTGCTTCCTCCAGACTCCCATGTCACTCCTTATATCAGAATATCTTCCAGCCAGACCAAAGCTTTATATATAATGAATATTGGCAATAATAGTACTAATGTAGAGAAAACTCTGAGAAAAACCTGAGTAACACATCTGAAAAATGGGCAAAGGATATGAAAAATTCAGAGGGCAAAATACAAGTGCGAGTACATGCATGAAGAGATGCTGTCATTCTCGAGTGATTACATAAATGCATTTCTAAACAGTGACTCATCATGTTTTAATGATTAGATTGGCAAAGATTAAAAACATTGAGAATCTACAATGTTGGTGAGAGTGTGGTACATAGAAACTCTTATTTACTTTTGGAGAATGTTAGTAAAGTTATCTTCAAGAAGAATTTGGTTGAAACTATCAGAAGTTTAAGGGTACATTGCTGGTAGGAATTAAAAAATGGTACAACCATTTTGGAAACTAGATACTTTCTTATAAAGTTAAATATACACCTACCATATGAACCAACCAGTCATTACACTCATAGGTGCCCAAGGTCCATGAAAACAAATATCCACACAATACCATGTACAAAGATATTTGTAGAAGCTTTGTTCATTGTAGCTTAAAACCGAAAACAACCCAGAGGTCTGTCCACCAAGAAATGCACAAACAAATTGTGGCCTACTCATACTGTCCATTCCATCCACTGGATACTACTCATCAGTAAAAAAGAGGGAAGTACTAATATGTGCAACAACACATGAATCTCAAGGGAAGCCAGAAGCCAGAGCCCATGCTGTAGAATTCTTCTTTTTAGAAGATCTAGAAAATGGGCCAGGCACACTGGCTCAGACCTGTAATCCCAATGCTTTAGGATACCAGCCTGGGCAAGATAGCAAGACCTCATCTCCACTATAAATTTAAAAAATTTAGCCAGGTATGTTGGCATGCACCTGTAGTCCCAACTACTTGGGAGACTGAGGTGGGAGGATTGCTTGAGCCCAGGAAGTCGAGGCTACAGTGAGCCGTAATTGCACCACTGCACTCCAGCTTGGGCAACAGAGCAAGACCCTGCCTCATAAATATAAAAATAAAAATCTAGAAAACGTAGGCCAATGTATAGTGGCAGAAAGCAGATCAGTGTTTGCCTGGAGCATGATATAAATAGGAGGATAGACTATGAATGGGAAAGAAGAATGGAAATATTATGTATGTTAATAGTATATATTAATATATATTCACAAATGTGTACACATAAACATAAGTATTATATATATGTTAAGATTCATTAAATTATACATTTTATATAGGCCCATTTATTTATGTAAATTATATTTCAGCAAAATTGATTTTATAATTACATCAAAAAGATACCTGCATTGCTATGTTTATTGCAGCACTCTTCACAATAGCAAAGAGATGGAATCAACCTAAGTGTAGATCAATGGATGATTGGATAAAGAAAATGTGGTGTATATATACCCTGGAATATTACCCGGCCATAAAAAAAAAATGAAATCATGTATTTTACAGCAACATGTATGGAGCTGAAGGCCATTATCTTCTGAAATAACTTAGAAATGGAAAGTCAAATATCACATGTTCTCACATATAAGTGGGAGCTAAATAATGTGTATATATGGACACAGAGTTTGGAATAATAGACACTGGAGACTTTAAAGGGTGGGAGGGTGGGAGAGGTTGAGGGATGAGAAATTACATAATGAGTACAATGTAAATACACTATTCAGGTGATGGTTACACTAGAAGCTCAGATTTTACCACTATGCAATATATCCATGTAACAAAATTTCACTTGTACCCCTCAATCTATACAAAATTTTTAAAAATGGAAACAAATTATTTAAAAAGTTCAAGAATGCATTCTCTTTGATCCAGCGATTCTACTTCCAGGAATTTACCATACATAAATGCTCACACAACTATGCAAATATGCAGGTGTAAGGATGTGCATTGCAGGATGGTTTGTAGTTGTGCAACCATTGAAAATGGCCAAACTATCCACCAAGAGGGCAGTAGATAAACAACCAAAGGTGAAAGAGCTGTTATAGCCTATCCTGTGAACCCCAAGAGGGCTGTGTCTCCAGACCTCACACAGCGCTGGGCATACTTTATGCAGAGATGTGGAAAGGGAATCAAGGTATACTAAGTAAAAAAAAAAAAGAAAAATCAACTTTTAACTTTTAGGAATAGATGAACCCACCTAGAATGGAACTATTTATGTTAGAGCCAGAGTTAATTTGGTGTCTTTAGGATTATGTGACAAGACTGAGGGTCTTGTAGGAAGACTTTGTTCTTGGGTGAGGCTGACATTCCTGGGAGTGTTGAAACAGGATGAGCTGCTGTTAGAGGCAGGGAGATCAAAGGAAGAGGTCAGATGCGGACGAGTGAGGACTAAGTTTCCCACCATAGAGGGGCTTAGTCCACTGCAGTGCCATGTGACAGGGGCCTCAGAGAGCCACAGCAACACACGTCTGTCGGAAAGGGAAAAGGGTCCATGCCCTACTCACTGGGACCTGGGACTTGTGCAGGTGGATCCTAACGAGGTTGGTTCAGGTAAAGGCAATGCGCACCAGGGGTTTGGCCTGCTTGGTTCCTATCCAGGTCGTCATTGGCTCCAGCAGGTCTCATCTAGGGGGCACAGCAGGGAGACCAGAAGCTGTCTGGTATGAAAATCAGGCAGCACTGGGCATAGGGAGATCTGGCGCTGAGCGGCAGTAAGGGAAAGAGGAAGTAGGGTCAAGAGGGGGCCAAGGACGGTTATCTGGGTTGCTGGAGGCACGAAGGACCGGGGCAGGGGCAGGTAGGCTTGATCCCAGGTTTATGGCTGTAGCCAGTTCTGAATGAGAGGAGGGAAGCCTGCATGGGCAACCGGAGTGCACTCCTGGGCTGGGCTTGGTTCTTTACCAGAAAAGACTTGGGGTGGCCTAAACAAGTCCATTACAGCCAAGCCATGGATTCCAGGCTTTAGGAAAAAGATTTAATTTCAGATTCTTTAGGTGTGGCTGAGGCATCTGATAGGATTTCTCCCCAGCCAGAAAGAAGCCAGGGCAGGGCTCAGCCTCCAGGTCAGGGGCCTCAGCATTTCATCAGCAGATGGAGAGGTGGGAAAGAGCAGAGGAAGCAAAGGCAGAATAACATGCTGCATGAAGGAGTCTGTTTCCCAAGTCCCCAGGGTCAGAATGTCTTCTGCAACAGAAATGGGATTGCGGCCAGACTCATCTCCCCTCTCTCCATCTCTCCTCTCTTCCTCATCTCCTCCTGATGGGGAAGGCCCAAGCTGAGTGCAGAGCAAGCAATGAATCACTGCATGATGAAGAAGGATGGTGCAGCTGCATCCAGCCTGGTCCTCTGGGCTTCCAGGCCTGGTCCTATAGTCATGGAGCCAAGGAGGGGAGGAGGTCTGTATTTCAGAGTCCTCTGTGCCCTTCATTTGCATGGAAGGTGATGGTTTGTGTTGTTGGGATCAAGTTATCATCACTAGGAAGGTGTGCTTAGTCATAAGCGTCATGGAGAAGCACTAACACGTGCCACTGGATTGACGGTCTTGGTGCTGGAAGAGAGTCCAGAAATTTTTTGGAAGGAAAAGTAGAAAAGTGATATCAAGCCAATGCTTATCCTTGGTCTGTGACTTTCAGAGATTTCCAGGAGCTGCTGTTTGTTGATTTGAGGTCTAGAGGCTGCTCTGGCCTGTAGTAAAGACAGACGCGGTAATTTTACCCCAGAGACCATGGGATGTTCCTAAACGTAATTATATCCTTGGCTGGAGCACTAACTGGGATCAGGAAAGCTGGTAAACTCCTTGGTGTACTGGGTTGAATAGTGACCCCCTCAAAATTCACATTCATCTAGAACCTCAGAATGTGACTTTATTTGGAAACATCTTTGCAGATGTGATCAAGTTAAGGTAAGGTCATATTTGATTAGGGTGGGCCCTAAAGCCAAGGGCTGGTGTCCTTATGAGGAAAGAGATATTTGGAGACACAAACACAGAGACACACAGAGAAGGAGGCAACGAGACAACAGAGGCAGAGATTGGAGTGATGTGTCTGCAAGCCAAGGAAGTCCATGGATGGTTGGTTCCAGCAGACATTGAAAGGGGCAAGGAAGGATCCGTTCCAAGTGTCTTAACAGAGTGCCTGGACTGGCTGGCACCTTGATTTCAGATTTCTAGCCTTCAGAACAGTGAGGAAAGATGGCTGGGTATGGTGACTCACTCCTGTAATCCCAGCATTTTGGGAGGCCGAGGTGGGGAGATCACTTCAGGCTAGGAGTACAAGACCAGACTGGCCAACATGGTGAAACTCTGTCTCTACTAAAAATACAAAAATTAGCTGGGCGTGGTGGTGCACACCTGTAATCCCAGCTACTTGGGAGGCTGAGGCACAAAAATCACTTGAATCCAGGAGACAGAGACTGCAGTTAAGTGCCACTGCGCTCCAGCCTAGGTGACAGAGCAAGAGTCTGTCTCAAAAAAAAAAAAAAAAAAAAAAAAA
>NC_045451.1:21635679-21637307 GCF_002776525.5 Piliocolobus tephrosceles | reverse complement strand
CAAAAAAAAAAAAAAAAAAAAAAAAAAACAAGAAGAAGAAAGAAAGAAAATAAACTGCTGTTATTTCAAGCCACCCAGCTTGTGCCATTTAATGGCAAACCAAAGAAATGAATATACAATACATAATAATACTAATATATAATTCTGAGACTACTTATTCTAATATATAATAATAACCCTAGTTCTTGTGGAAGGAGGTATGAAGGAGTACATCACATCATTTTCAAGGGCAAACAGTGGTGGAAAAAAGCTGAATTTTAAGTTACTAAATTTAGAGAATTAGTAGGAATTTGCGTCACACGAGGGTGTCTTTTACTGTCAGATCAGCAATTAGAGCAGAGGCTTGGGTCTGATAGACTTGGGGTCAGGTGCCAGCTCCCTCACTTACCACCTGTGTGACCTTGGGGACATAGCCTCTCTGGGGGTCAGTTTTCTCATCTTTAAATCTAGAATAATAATAGTTTCATCTCAAAGTGTTGCTGCGAGAATTATATAAAACCAAAGTATGGCACATCATGGAGGGGTCTGGCCCCTCAAAAATGTTTATACGTACTGTTGCTATTATTGTTTTTAAGTTACAGACACAATGAGTTTCTCTTCAATAAACTTGATTCAGTTGGCACACATGCACACAAAATACATAGATCTTGACCAGGCCAGCATGTGGACACAGTCTTTCCAGAGCTCGTGAGATGCCAAATCCCTTTACTGGGGTATTAAAGTCAGGTCCAGGAGATTCAATATTCAATCCACTCATCAAGGTCGTCTATGTAGACAGCCATTCACTACCTTTGGACGCTCCTCAAGAAACAGATGCTTTCTAGTTTTCTGCCAAGAATGTTAACATCAGATTATTCCTAAGTATCATTCATTTCCATGTGAATCAGACAGAACGGTTATAAGTGGTTTGGGGCCACAGCTGGCTGTCAGTACTGCTTCAACTCACACTCTGAGAAGACACGACAGTTGAGCGAGCCAGCTTCCTCATCTCTCAAGAGGGATTGCTGTTTTATTCCAAGGGGCAGTAACAGGAGCATTTCTGCTTGCTGTGGCCCTTAAATGTGCCGCATTCTTTAGACCATCATACGGTGCTTCTCCCTCTCAATGTTCAGAAACATTGAGAAGGAAAGAGCCTCATCCTATTTTTTAGCTTCCTGTAGGTTGCAGTTGCTATCTTTTTTCTCCCCTGGGATATATTTTTCTCTTGCCCATTTTTTGTGCTGAATTTCCTAAACTCCTTTATAATGCTTTTGCCAGTGAGTTACCTTTTGAATGAATCAAGTACTTTCACTTTCTCTATCCAGGAGGGTGGTTCACATTTGCTACCAGTCTATTGGGAAGATCTGGGCTCAGGACATACCCCACAGATTACTGCAATACTTTCTAAACATTTGCATTTATCCTGTAACCACCGATTACTGTAACACTTTCTAAAGATTTACATTTGTCCTGTACCTAGATATAATTTAAGGTCTGCTTACACTCTGGACTATAAATAGATTCACACCTGTTGGGCTGGTTTCCGGGAAAGATATAGGGCCCAGGCATCTAGTTCTCTCATTGGTTAAAATATAATTAGTACCTTCTTCCTTCTCCTTCTCCTTCTCCTTCTCCTTCTCCTTCTCCTT
>NC_045451.1:21574791-21635669 GCF_002776525.5 Piliocolobus tephrosceles | reverse complement strand
CTTCTCCTTCTCCTTCTCCTTCTCCTTCTCCTTCTCCTTCTCCTTCTTCTTCTTCTTTTTTAGAAGAGGTCTTGCTTTGTCACCCAGGCTGGAGTGCAGTGGTGTGATAATAGCTCACTGCAGCATTGGACTACTGGGCTCAAGCGATCCTCCTACATCAATCTCCTAAGTAGCTAGGACTATAGGCACCTGCCACCATGCCCATCTAATTGTTTTATGCTTTTGTTTGGTTGGTTTTTCTTTTTGTAGCAATGGGGTCTTGCTATATTGTCTAGGCTGGTATTGAACTCCTGGGCTCAAGTGATCCCACCTCGGCCTCCCAAAGTGCTGAGATTATAGTTGCGAGTCACCATGACCAGTCCCCTTCTCCCTCTTTCTTTTCTTCTTAATTAAAAGTAATTTACATGATAGGCATTCTTGTACCCACTATCCAGATTTAATGTGTTAACACTTCACCTTATTGCTTCAAACATTGCAGATACAACTTGAGAACCCCCTGCCCCTCCTCTTTCTTGTACCCTCAGAGGTAATTATCATCAATTATATTTTCCCAGAAATGTTTCTGTATTTTTGTTCCACTTAATGGCTGAGGGGCTGGGGAAATGGTATTATATTCATTGCCATTTCCTTCTTTCCATTTCTTTTGGGGACTCTGATTGTGCCTTTTTAATGAAAGGAAATACAAAGGGACTTCACAAAGTTCATGGAAAAATGGAATTAAAAGCTAAAAGTAAAAAAATATAAACTTTATGTCTCAACATTTGCTCCATCAAGTTGAGGACACTTGTAAGCAATGATATTAAACATTTAGTTTCCCCTAAAAAATTGAGGGTCAGTGCCAGTCATGGTGGGTCATGCCTGTAATTCCAGCACTTTGGGAGACTGAGGCAATATTGCTTGAAGCCAGGAATTCAAGACCAACCTGAGATACATAGCAAGATCCCCGTCTCTAAAAAAAAATAAAATAAATAGCCAGATCTGGTGCGTACCTACAGTCCCAGCTACTTGGGAAGCTAAGGCAGGAAGATCACTTGAGCCTAGGAGTTTGAGGTTGCAGTGAGCCATGATCATCCCACTGGGTGATAGAGTGAGACCTCATCTCAAAAAACAAAAAATCAAAACTGAAAGAATTTAAGCATGTCAGTGTAGTCTGTTTTACATTAGTAATTGAAGAAAAATGTGGTCTTTTAAAGTTTTCTTTTAAGATTAGGAAACAAAAAGAAGGCAGAAGAAGCCAAATCAGGATAGTATGGTGGATGCCTAATGGTTTCCCATCAAAACTCTCACAAAGTTGTCTTTGTTTGATGAGAGGAATGAGCAGGAGCACTGTCTTGGTGGGGAAGGGCTCTCCCAGGTGTTTTTCTGCTAAAGCTCTAGCTAACCTTCTCAAACCACCTCCTAACAAGCAGATGTCATCATTCTTCGGCCCTCCAGAAAGTCTTGTTAGAGAAATGGCTTGAGCATTCCAAGAAACTCTTGCCATGACATTTGTTTTTGATGGATCCATTTTGGTTTTGACTGGGCTACTTCCATCTCTTGGTAGCCATTGATTTGATTTGATTGTGCTTTATCTTCAGGATTGTGCTGGCAAAGCCGTGTTTCATCTCTTGCTACAATTCTTCAAATAAATGCTTCAGGATCTGGATCTCACTTGTTTCAAATCTCCATTGAGAGCTCTGCCCTTGTCTGCAGCTGATCTAGGCACAATGGTTTTTGGCACTTATGGAATGCAAAGTTAGGTTAGCTCAACTTTAACTTTTCAGTCATAATTGTGTAAGCTGAACCAGTCCAGATACCTGTGGTGTTGGTTATTGTTTGTACTCTTAATCATTGATACTCTTCAATCAGGGCATGAACAAGATGAATTTTTTCCTTGCAAATTGATGTGGATGGCCTGCCACTAGGGACTTCATCTTCAACGTTGTCTCATCCCTTCTTAATGTGAGTTATCCATTTATAAACTGCTGATTTCTTCAGGACACTGTCCCCATAAACTTCTCATAAAGCATCAATGATTTCACCATTCTTCCACCCAAGCTCCATCATAAACTCAATGTTTATTCTTGCTTCAATTATAGCAGGATTCATGTTGCTGTGATAGGAACTCTTTTCAAACTGATGTGCCTCAAACCAGATCCTGTCCAGCCATGTTACAACAAGTTAGTGTATGTTTATTTTGGTGCCAAAAAAAAAAAAAAATAATTGAAATTCATGCATTGTTTTTTCAGAATACACATTTTCTGTGAACCTCTTAAAGATCCCCTGTGACCCTGAGAGTCAATTATTAAAGATGTGGCTTATTAGGGTCTCTGATCAAGCTGCAAATAGTCTAAATTTAATTTAAAAAGAAATAGGCTGGACGCAGTGACTCATGCCTATAATCCCAGCACTTTGAGAGGCTAAGATGGGCAGATCACGAGGTCAGGAGATCGAGACCATCCTGGCTAACCTGGTGAAACCCCATCTCTACTTAAAATGCAAAAAATTAGCCAGGCATGGTGGCAGGCAGCTGTAGTTCCACCTATTTGGGAGGCTGAGGCAGGAGAATGGCGTGAACCTGGGAGGCAGGAGAAGAGCTTGCAGTGACCCGAGATCGCACCACTGTACTCCAGCCTGGGCGACAGAGCGAGACTCCATCTCAAACAAAAAAAAAAAAGAAGCAACAACTTGGGTTATAGTTGAAGGGTCCTTTTGACGGGTCCATCGAGCCCCTGAGTATTGCCCATTTTGCTTAAGGTCAAAGACTGAATTTATAATCTTAAATTAGCATCTGAAAGGAAACTGAAGTCAATTTAAGCCCACAAGATTTTTCCATTGTAAATTGTTTGCTCAATGCTGTTTCAAGTGCCTGGGGGGAATACAAGAAAATGGCAAAGTGCCACTTAAATTAATTTTTTTTTTTTTTTTTTTTTGAGACGGAGTCTTGCTCTGTGCCCAGGCTGGAGTGCAGTGGTGTGATCTTGGCTCACTGCAAGCTCCGCCTCCTGGGTTCATGTCATTCTCCTGCCTCAGCCTCCCAAGTAGCTGGGACTGCAGGCGCCCACCACCACACCTGGCTAATTTTTTCTGTGTGTGTGTTTTTAGTAGAGACGGGGTTTCACCGTGTTAGCCAGGATGGTCTCAATCTCCTGACCTCGTGATCTGCCTGCCTTGGCCTCCCAAAGTGCTGGGATTACAAGCGTGAGCCACCATGCCCAGCCTAAAAAAATTTGTTTTAAATTATTTTATTTTGCATTCCAGGTACATGTGCAGGATGTGCAGGTTTGTTACATAGGTAAATGTGTGACATGGCGGTGTGCTGCATCTATCAACTCATCACCTAGGTATTAAGCCCAGCATGCATTAGCTATTTTCCTGATGCTCTCCCTCCTCTTCACCACTCCCAGTCCCCAGAGTGTGCTGTTCTCCTCCCTGTGTCCATGCGTTCTCATTGTTCAGTTCCCACTTATAAGTGAGAACATGTGATGCTTGGTTTTCTGTTCCTGCATTAGTTTACTGAGGATAATGGCTTCCAGCTCCATCCATGTCCCTGCAAAGGACATAATCTCATTCCTTTTCATGGCTGTGTAGTATTCCATGGTGAATATGTACCACATTTTCTTTATCCAGTCTATCATTAAATGGGCATTTGGGTATTTGCTCTTGTGAATAATGCTGCAGTGAACATGCATGTATCTTTATAATAGAATTATTTATATTCCTTTGGGTATATATCCAGTAATGGAATTGCTGGGTCAAATGTTATTATTTCTGGTCCTAGGTCTTTGAGGAATTGCCACACTCTCTTCCACAATGGTTGAACTAATTCACATTCCCACCAACAGTGTAAAAGTGCTCCTAATTCTCTGCAGCCTCACCAGCATTTGTTGTTTCTTGAGTTTTTAATAATTGCCATTCTGACTGGCATGAGATGGTATCTCATTGTGGTTTTGATTTGCATTACTCTAATGATCAGTGATGTTGAGCTTTTTTTCATGTTTATTGGGCGCATGAATGTCTTCTTTTGAGAAGTGTCTGTTCATGTCCTTTGCCCACTTTTTAATGGTTTTTTTTTTTTTTCTTGAAAATTTAAGTTCCTTGTAGACTCTGGATATTAGACCTTTTTCAGATGGATAGATTGCAAAAATGTTCTCCCATTCTGTAGGTTATCTGTTTGCTCTGATGATACTTTATTTTGCAGAAAGCACCAGTTTTTGGGGGATTGACATATCAATTAAAATGAAAACATTTTTTGTTAAGGGCAGCCAGAGAGAAAGGTCGGGTTACCCACAAAGGGAAGCCCATCAGACTAACAGCGGATCTCTGGGCAGAAACTCTACAAGCCAGAAGACAGTGGGGGCCAATATTCAACATTCTTAAAGAAAAGAATTTTCAACCCAGAATTTCATATCCAGCCAAACTAAGCTTCATAAGTGAAGGAGAAATAAAATCCTTTACAGACAAGCAAATGCTGAGAGATTTTGTCACCACCAAGCCTGCCCTACAAGAGCTCCTGAAGGAAACACTAAACATGGAAAGGAACAACCGGTACCAGCCACTGCAAAAACATGCATTGTAAAGACATTTGCAAAAAACATTGTAAAGACCATTGATGCTAGGAAGAAACTGCATCAACTAATGAGCAAAATAACCAGCTAACATCATGACAGGATCAAATTCACACGTAACAATATTAACCTTGAATGTAAATGGGTTAAATGCTCTAATTAAAGGACACAGATGGGCAAATTGGATAAAGAGTCAAGACCCATCAGTGTGGTGTATTCAGGAGACCCATCTCACATGCAGAGACATGCATAGGCTCAAAATAAAGGGATGCAGGAAGATCTACCAAGCAAATGGAAAACAAAGAAAGCAGGGGTTGCAATCCTAGTCTCTGATAAAACAGATTTTAAACCAACAAAGATCAAGAGACAAAGAAGGCCATTACATAATGGTAAAGGGATAAATTCAACAAGAAGAGCTAACTATTCTAAATATATATGCACCCAATATAGGAGCACCCAGATTCATAAAGCAAGTCCTTAGGGACCTACAAAAAGACTTAGACTCCACACAACAATAATGGGAGACTTTAACACCCCTCTGTCAACATTGGACAGATCAACAAGACAGAAAGTTAACAAGGATATCCAGGACTTGAACTCAGTTCTGCACCAAGCGGACCTAATAGACATCTACAGAACTCTCCACCCCAAATCAACAGAATATACATTCTTCTCAGCATCACATCACACTTATTCCAAAATTGACCACATAGTTGGAAGTAAAGCACTCCTCAGCAAATGTAAAAGAACAGAAATTATAACAAGCTGTTTCTCAGACCACAGTACAATCAAAGTAGAACTCAGCATTAAGAAACTCACTCAAAACCGCTCAACTACATGGAAACTGAACAACCTGCTCCTGAATGATTACTTGGTACATAACGAAATGAAGGCAGAAATAAAGAAGTTCTTTGAAACCAATGAGAACAAAGATACAACATACCAGAATCTCTGGGACACATTTAAAGCAGTGTGTAGAGGGAAATTTACAGCACTAAATGCCCCCAAGAGAAAGCAGGAAAAGATCTAAAATTGACCCCCTATTATCACAATTAAAAGAACTAGAGAAGCAAGAGCAAACATTCAAAAGCTAGCAGAAGGCAAGAAATAACTAAGATCAGAGCAGAACTGAAGGAGATAGAGACACAAAAACCCTTCAAAAAATCAATGAATCCAGGAGCTAGTTTTTTGAAAAAATCAACAAAATTGATAGACTGCTAGCAAGACTAATAAAGAAGAAAAGAGAGAAGAATCAAATAGATGCAATAAAAAATGATAAAGGGGATATCATCACCAATCCCACAGAAATACAAACTACCATCAGAGAATACAATAAACACCTCCATGCAAATAAACTAGAAAATCTAGATGAAATGGATAAATTCCTGGACAAATACACTCTCCCAAGACTAAACCAGTAAGAAGTTGAATCTCTCAATAGACCAATAACAGATTCTGAAGTTGAGGCAATAATTAATAACTTACCAACCAAAAAAAGTCCAGGACCAGACAGATTCACAGCTGAATTCTACCAGAGGTACAAGGAGGAGCTGGTACCATTCCTTCTGAAACTCTTCCAACCAATAGAAAAAGAGGGAATCTTCCCTAACTCATTTTATGAGGCCAGTGTCATCCTGATACCAAAGCCTGGCAGAGACACAACAAAAAAAGAGAATTTTAGACCAATATCCCTGATGAACATTGATGCAAAAATCCTCAATAAGATACTGGCAAACTGAATCCAGCAGCACATCAAAAAGCTTATCCACCATGATCAAGTGGGCTTCATCCCTGGGATGCAAGACTGGTTCAACATATGCAAATCAATAAACGTAATCCATCATATAAACAGAACCAAAGACAAAAACCACAAGATTATCTCTATAGATGCAGAAAAGGCCTTTGACAAAATTCAACAGCCCTTCGTGCTAAAAACTCTCAATAAATTAGGTATTGATGGAACATATCTCAACATAATAAGAGCTATTTATGACAAACCAGCAGCCAGTATCATACTGAATCGGCAAAACCTGGAAGCATTCCCTTTGAAAACTGGCACAAGACAGGAATGTCCTCTTTCACCACTCCTATTCAACGTAGTATTGGAAGTTCTGGCCAGAGCAATCAGGCAGGAGAAAGAAATAAAGGGTATTCAATTAGGAAAAGAGGAAGTCAAATTGTTCCTATTCGCAAATGACATGATCGCATATCTAGAAAACCCCATCGTCTCAGCCCAAAACCTCCTTAAGTTGATAAGCAACTTCAGCAAAGTCTCAGGATATAAAATCAATGTGCAAAAGTCACAAGCATTCTTATACACCAATAACAGACAAACAGAGAGCCAAATCATGAGTGAACTCCCGTTTGCAATTGCTTCAATGTGAATAAAATACCTAGGAATCCAACTTACAAGGGATGTGAAGGACCTATTCAAGGAGAACTACAAACCACTGCTCAACAAAATAAAAGAGGACACAAACAAATGGAAGAACATTCCATGCTCATGGATAGGAAGAATCAATATCGTGAAAATGGCCATACTGCCCAAGGTCATTTATAGATTCAATGCCATCCCCATCAAGCTACCAATGACTTTCTTCACAGAATTGGAAGAAACTACTTTAAAGTTCGTATGGAACCAAAAAAGATCCTGCATTGCCAAGTCAATCCTAAGCCAAAAGAACAAAGCTGGAGGCCTCACACTACCTGACTTCAAACTATACTATAAGGCTACAGTAACCAAAACAGCATGGTACCAGTACCAAAACAGAGATATAGACCAATGGAACAGAACAGACCACTCAGAAATAATACCACACATCTACAACCATCTGATCTTTGACAAACCTGACAAAAACAAGCAATGGGGAAAGGATTCCCTATTCAATAAATGGTGCTGGGAAAACTGGCTAGCCATATGTAGAAAGCTGAAACTGGATCCCTTCCTTACACCTTATGCAAAAATTAATTCAAGATGGATTAAATACTTAAATGTTGGACTTAAAACCATAAAAACCCCAGAAGAAAACCTAGGCAATACCATTCAGGACATAGGCATGGGCAAGGACTTCATGTCTAAAACACCAAAAGCAATGGCAACAAAAGCCAAAATTGACAAATAGGATCTAATAAACTAAAGAGCTTCTGCACAGCAAAAGAAACTACCATCAGAGTGAACAGGCAACCTACAGAATGGGAGAACATTTTTGCAATCTACTCATCTGACAAAGGGCTAATATCCAGAATCTACAAAGAACTCAAACAAATTTACAAGAAAAAAACAACCCCATCAAAAAGTGGGTGAAGGATATGAACAGACACCTCTCAAAAGAAGACATTTATGCAGCCAACAGACAAATGAAAAAATGCTCATCATCACTGGCCATCAGATAAATGCAAATCAAAACCACAATGAGATACCATCTCATACCAGTTAGAATGGCAATCATTAAAAAGTCAGGAAACAACAGGTGCTGGAGAGGATGTGGAGCAATAGGAACACTTTTACACTGTTGGTGGGACTGTAAACTAGTTCAACCATTGTGGAAGACAGTGTGGCAATTCCTCAAGGATCTAGAACTAGAAATACCATTTGACCCAGCCATCCCAGTACTGGGTATATACCCAAAGGATTATAAATCATGCTGCTATAAAGACACATGCACACGTATGTTTATTGTGGCACTATTCACAATAGCAAAGACTTGGAACCAACCCAAATGTCCATCAATAATAGACTGGATTAAGAAAATGTGGTACATATACACCATGGAATACTATGCAGCCATAAAAAAGGACGAGTTCATGTACTTTGTAGGGACATGGATGAAGCTGGAAACCATCATTCTCAGCAAACTATCACAAGGGAAAAAACCAAACACCGCATGTTCTCACTCACAGGTGAGAACTGAACAATGAGAACACTTGGACACAGGAAGGGGAATATCACATGCCAAGGCCCATTGTGGGTGGGGGGAGGGGGAAGGGATAGCATTAGGAGATATATCTAATGTAAATGACGAGTTGATGGGTGCAGCACACCAACATGGCACATGTATACACATGTAACAGACCTGCATGTTGTGCACATGTACCCTAGAACTTAAAGTATAATTAAAAAAAACATAAAATGAAAACATTTAAAAAAATACATAAAATGAAAACATAATAATAAGAGACAGACCATAATCAAACTTGAAATTGCGTGGGGGAAAATCTGAGAGCCAAAAGAAGTAAGAAAAGAGTGAATTGGGGTGATATCAGGATACGAGAGAATAATGGCAGAGCAGAAACTCAGCAAAGCGAGAGGAACACAGTAAAGAATGATGAAAGTCATCCTCTAGGCTGGGTTTCACTTTTCTAAAAACTTTCCTTTGAATAATTCACACAGCACTCGACAGAGTGTCATTTTCGTTTTTAGACCACTTAATAAATATCGATTGTAATGGCAGAAAATGTAATTAAAAATTAAAATGCTATTGTTCTTCAGATAGTGAGCCTAGCTTCCAAATATTATTTAGTTAAATGTTCTCACAGTCTTGGACACAACTTCAGCATGACAGAGTGAAGCCTTCAATATCACTTGAATAAGTGCTGAATAGAATTGTAAAGAAGAGCCACTAAAAGAACAAATTTCTCCATAGTGTATTTGCTTCTTTTACATGCATACTTTCAAGTAGGTATCAGAAGCCATCTTTTATATTTTAAAAGGATCTCCTAGGAAATTTTCAGAAGAATCCAAATATCAACGTATCCTCTAATTTTAATTCTTCCCCATTAGCAGCTTCTTCTGCTGTGATGGAAGCAAAGTTTTATGTATAGCCATTTTCTGTTTATATTCTCAATCAGATTGTAAAGTAAATTTCAGTAAATTCAATTTTTTTATTACTTCTTTTGATGAAATTAGAGGAGCATTTCTTTGGGAAAATGCTATCAATATATAGATTTGCAAACTTTATGTGCAGCATGACAAGCTAAGGAGCTTACAGGCTGTTGCAAACCAATGTCTTTTAAATTAGCATTTTATTTATTTACTTATTTGAGACAAGGTCTCACTCTGTCACCTGGGCTGGCATGCAGTGGCGCCATCTCAGCTCACTGTAACCTTGACGTGCTGGGCTCAAACAGTCCTCACACCTCAGTCTCCCAGCTGGCTGGGACTACAGGCATGCACAACCATGCCTGACTAATTTTTAAAACTTTTTGTAGAGACGGGATTTTGCCACGTTGTACAGATTGGTCTCAAACTCCTGGGCTCAAGCTACCCGCCCACCCTGGCCTCCCAGAGTGCTGGGATTACAGGTGTGAGCCACCAAATATTTTTTGTATTAAAAATGATATGTGGTGATTCTAGAAAAATTGACAATATGGAAATTTTTAAAGAGGAAAACAGAACTCACCCGCAATGAATATGGATAACCACTGGTAGCATTTTAGTTTATTTCCTTTTAGTTTTTCCTATTATATATGAAAATTTTTAATAAAATTGGGATCCTATTGCATGTGCAGTTTTGTTTCCTGCTTTTTCCACTTTTTATTATGTCCTAATCATTACCTATATTATTAAATACTATTTAAAAGTGATTTTTCAGTGTCTGTATAATATTTTCCAGTATGGACTTATAATTAATTTAAATATAACTGTATTATTGAATATTTAGGTTGTTCCTAACTATTTACTAAAAAATAAGGCATTTTCTTTACATAAATATCTTTGCAGCATCTCTGAATATTTCTATAACATACATGCCTAGAAGTGGGATTATAGAGGCAGACACTATGGACATTTTAAAGACTTGTTAAACTAAGTTCAGCCTAATGCTGCTTCCTTATATGTTTGAAGTTCCACCTAAAGGTTCCTGTGTACCTTGTGAGCTATAACCTAAATGGAGTTGTAAACAAACTGTAGCCTACTCTTGTGTCAATCACTGAGTTTTGGCCAATCAAATGTGGCCAACTGTTCAAACCGTGTTCAAATACAGCAAACGCCGATCTGTAACTAATCTGGCTGTTTCTGTACCTCACTTCTGTTTTCTGAACGTCACTTGCCTTTTTCTATTCATAAATCTTCCGCCACGTGGCTGTGCTGGAGTCTCTGAGCCTCCTCTAGCTCAGGAGACTGCCTGATTCATGAATTGTTCTTTGCTCAATTAAACTGTTTTACATTTAATTCAGCTAAAGCTTTTCTTTTAACATACTCTTAACAGTTATGGACAAATTGAATTCTACAAAAGATGTCCTAATTTGCTTTCCTACCAGCAGTTTATAAGATGTCTATTTTACTGCACCCTTGCCATCAACAAATATGATTTAAAAAATATTTTTCAAGCCAGAACCTCAAGATGGATCCAAGAATCAGAGCTTCAGAGATTCAGTGCCCATATCAGTGGGTCCAAATGAGGTTGTGAAAGGCCCCTGAGAGAGAAAACGGGCTGCAGACACACAGAAAGGTTTGAAATCATTCCTACAGGTACCATAATACCCTGCATGTCCACTGAGTTGTTTCATGGCCCAGCAGGCTGATGTGTGTGCCTGGGTGTGCTGGGCTAGCTTAAAGATGCAGAGTAGAAGTAGGCACCTGTAGGAAAACAGCCTGTTGCATGGCAAGAGTGATGCCATCTTGAAGCAAAACCACCATAATGACCAATGTTTGACTCCAGCACACCAAGGCGTTCCTGTAGCAAAGTCAAGAAACAATACCTGTAGCTTGGATAACTCCTCATGAAGATGCTTATCTCACTTCCCCAGTGGTCTTAAGTTTTGCAGGAGGATCTGAGATATGACTAGCTGCATGCTTTACCCTAAAAGTTTGCCATGTAAAGAATACTTTCTGGAGGGCCAGGGCAGGGGTCCACTCTCTCATGGCCACCAGAGACATGGCTTCTACTCGTAAGCCCCTATTAAATGTTTCTTTCGAAAGAAGTGGATTTATCAGCCTCCTTCTTCGGCCTCCTTCTTCAGCCTCCCAGCTCTCTCAGCCTTTTGGAGTAGGTGTGCACAGACCTGCTCACCGTAGAACAGCACCACAGGCTTCTTTCTGACAGCTCTTCCCGATTTCTCTTTCCTCTGCCTTCTCTATACGTCCTGTTGGCACAACCTACTGACAACCCTACAACAACCAAGGGCCCAATCTCACCTCTGCTTCAGGCCCATCGAGCAAAAACAAGAGGGATATAAACAATTCCTGTTCCATTGGAAGTAAGCCTGGAATGAAGGCCCACTTCCATGCCCAGGAACCAGTGAGCCCCAAAATAAAATGGCGTCTCCATATCACATCTTGAATCACCTCCATTTCCAACCAGATTCAGAATCCAATGTTCAGGGATAAAGCAGTTTCCACCGGCCTCCCTTCCGTTTCTCCCTTATTGTCTTGTCCCTCCACCAGGGGTGTGGCCTATACCAGCTTGTGAAGAGTTGATGGCTAAATGTCCAGGAATTTTCAGAGGCAATTGTTAAATATAGTTATTAAACAATTGAATGATGTAAACTTTCACTAAATAAGTTATATTAAAACAAAGGTAATAAATACTCAAAACTCACCACTTTGTGATCTTACTGCACTGTGCTGTCATTGACATCTGTCAAATCTGTGCGGGGGAAATATATAATGCTGTGCTACTGTGCAGCTCCAAGTTCAGTGACGTCAGGGTGGTAGCTTGAAACTGATGGTAGTAAAAGTATTTACACCATAGAAATTGGCCAATGCTATAAAATGGGGCTTGATTTACTGGTTTGTCAATTGTGTAGACTTAAGAAAATGATAAAGTGTTAAGAATGTGGATTAAAATTAAAAGTGTAGCACAAATGCAGCTGTTACATTCTGAATAGCAGTAAAAAATTGAGGAAATATTGTTCCAGTATTGAAAACTATTATCTAATTTGGGAAAGCAGTTGCTCCTGTCATGAAGAATTAGTGACATTCCAACATTCATCTTCATTGTTTCACTTTCATCTTGCATGTTAAAGTACATGAAAACATCAACCAGCATTCATCTCTTAACCACACTCATCCATCAATGATATGAGCAACTTCTTTACTGAATTGGATAGTTATTAAGCATTTATTCATAGTCTGATTTTATGACACTGTTGTCGATGATAGAATTATTAAAACTGATAATGGATTTTGAGGAAATTGCAAGTCAGAGTAATATAGAAGTATAAATTGAAAACTAAGTTAAGTATGATAGCTTAAAACCTTTTTCTGTAATTACGTGAAGAAATTAGCAAAATTTTACGTTAATGCTCACTCAGTCTTATGACTTTTACTGATGTAACATAAAATTACTTTTTAGATTAAGATCCCTAAAATGCCAAAAATGACAGAGGGATCTTGTGGTAAAGCTAAAAGAGGTTTCAGTTTAATGAATATAATGTATATGAGAGTGAGAAAGTCTGATGGTAGATCACATATTAGATTTAATGAAAGCAATTTATTGGGGAAATAGGTATCAGATTGGGCTACAACTCCACTTACTCCATTTATCAAATGATCGTTGACACAACCATAGGTTGACTATGAATATAAGAATTTGACAAAAAAAGCAAAACTTTCTGTGAGGATCAAATGGCTATATGGAATCTATAATAAAGAGCATTATATATGTTACTATTACTGGTAAACTGTCTGCTACACATTCTTTTTTTTTTTATTTTTATTTTTTGTGACAGAGTCTCGCTCTGTCACCCTGGCTGGAGTACAGTGGCGTGATCTCAGCTCATTGCAACATTCTCCTCCTGGGTTCAAGCAATTCTCATGCCTCAGTCTCCTGAATAGCTGGGATTACAGTCATGAGACACCAGGCCCAGCTAAGTTTTTGTATTTTTAGTAGAGATGGAGTTTTGCTACGTTGGCCGGGCTGGTCTCAAACTCCTGTCCTCAAGTGATCCACTTGCCTCGGGCTCCCAAAGTGCTGGGATTACAGGCGTGAACCACGGCGCCTGACCTACACATTTTCTTTATATCAGAAAAATGTATAACAAACACATATACTTTTTTCCAGAGAGCTGGTTGTTAAACATTTACCGGCACCCCACTGCTCCCCATCCACCTTCACCTTATGTTGACTGTCCTATCAGTTTGAATTTCTGTCTAGGTTCCTCTCCTCAGTTCTGATCACATTTCATCTTCCAGGCCATTGCCTTTACAGCAACACTTCAAAGTCAATGCCATTCCATTTGGCAAAAGATCATGTGCATGTCTTAGCTCTGCACAGCATCCTTCTCCGGGCTGGACTAGGCTGCAGTGACCCCCAGGTGTCTGGCTGAGTTCCTATCACTGCAGAGAGCTCTTCCAAGACTCAGCCATTGCTTCCAAGTGTTGGGCTCTAGAACTTTTGACTAAATTTTAAAATAGTTGTACAAATGTCATATCATATTTTTTCCCCAGAAGGAGCTGCCAACTGTATATTCTCTAGCCTTGGGAATACTTATGTTTGATGCCTTCACTTTTTGAGAATGCTGAGTTCTGAACAGTGCATGAGTTTGCCTTATATATGAGTGTTTTTGAGATTGAGCAGAGTCTGCTTAGCCCACATATGCAAATACATGCTGGTGTGAAGTGGTAATTTATAAGACCTTTTTTTTTTTCCCCACTGGGCCAATATGGCTTTGTCAAATTATTCAACAGTGAAGTCTTATGGGCCATGGTAAGAAATAATTTCTATGCTGACCACAGTTGAGAAACCCTAAAGAAATGAGGAAGGTGGGCAGGAATAATCAGAGTTATCTCAATAACCTCCTCTTCTGCATTAAATTTAGCAAAGATCATTGCTTTAGACAATCCAAACCCCTTTATTTGATTCTTTTTACACGGATTGATTTCCACGATCATACATCCCCATGCTCAGTGCCAGAAAACTGATCACGTTGGTGTTTTCAGAATTAATCTATGGGCCTCTAGAGACCTTCGACACTGTCTCCTTTGCTCAGGTAACACAGGAACTGGCTGAGATTTTGCAGCAGACAGATGTTGTCTGGAACATAAAACAAAATGCCTATGCTACAAAATAAATGCAAGGTTTGAACAAACAGAACAAACATTATTTTTACCATATATACAGCATGGGGAAAAGAGGTAGCTTCATCTAGCTTTGGGACCAGAAACATTTCATTTTATTTTTTATTTTTATTTTCATTTTCATTTTTATTTTTTTGAGACAGAGTCTCACTCTGTCGCGCAGGCTGGAGAGCAGTGGTGCGATCTCGGCTCACTGCAGCCTCCCCTCCTGGGTTCAAGCAATTCTCCCTGCCTCAGCCTCCTGAGTAGCTGGGATTACAGGCATGCACCACCATGCCTGGCTAATTTTTGTGTTTTTAGTAGAGATGGACTTTCGCCATGTTGGCCAGGCTGATCTCAAACTCCTGACCTCAGGTGATCCACCTGCCTCAGCCTCTCAAAGTGTTGGGATTACAGGTGTGAGCCCCTGCGCCCAGCCAGCATTTTATTTTTGTTTGAAATTATTATATTAGCTCAGAATCATTTACTTTTTAAGAATAGTGTATATGAATCACCTTAGAGATCAATTGGGGGCATAATTGAACATCTTGAATACATTTATGCCCCTTGGAGATACTTGGTAGATACAAATTTAACTCCCTTTTCCCCTCAATCTAAAATTTCATAGAGAAGCTGAAGACCAGAAGGAGGGTAAAGTGTTGCTAATTTTTATCTTGTCTTAGTAATTGAATTAAGATGAACAAAACTCAAAATGCACCACAAGCTGTAAGATAAATACCTGGGAGAATAGAGTTTCAAAAAGAGAATTCTTGCAACAGTGTCATTAAGAAAATTAGCCTGATTGTAAATATTACCTATTGAATCTGTCCTTATGTAACTTTGTTAATCACACAAAGAGCCGCACATCCATATTCAGAAGCTAAAAAGAGAAAACAGCATATGGCTGACAAAAGGCATGTACCCAATGAAAGATTTTTCAGAGAGCATATTCCCAGCAAACACAATGTCCTCCTAGCAGTTCCAAAAGGCTTAAAGTAAGGCGTCCTGGGGTCCAGGGCCAGGCAGCTGCAGGGGTGGGCCCTCCACCTGCCTTGGCTCTCCAGAGTGGGAGGCCACTGGCCTCTTTCCCACTTGCCCTGAATTCTTGCATCTTCCCTGGTTGCTTAGCTCCACTCAGCATAGATGTGGCTAACCCCAGGACCTGCTGACACTTGTCAAATACGTCACTACCTATTATCCTTTCTCATGAGGGAGACATTTCCAGCACTTATTGCAGGGATAGGAAGTTAACAAACTGGCAGGTGAATGAACCTGCTGATTACGTGCTAACAATTAAGATTTTTTGTTCCTCTTCTCACATTTCTCATCTTATACTGACATGATACAAGGGTATGTCAGGGACTGGATTTTCTGCCACTTCTCTGCCAGTTACAAACTGTGATTCAGAATCCGTCCTCTTCCCTCCCCCGGTCCCCCACACATATGAGAGCTCAGTTTCCTCTTTTGTGAAATGAGGTAGGTAGGATTAAAGGATCCCTGGGGACAATCCCAGCTCTAACAGCTCAGGAACTGGGACTGCACCTCACACCTTAGAGGAGAATTCCTTTAGGGGGGTGAAAACCAGCCCAGACATGTGGTCTCTACAGTAAGAACAATGAAAATGCTCGTTTCAGAACCCAAACCCCCATCCTGATGAATTGTCACTCTCCTGTCGGGCTAGCACGCAGCATTTCCATAGGGCCCCTTCCTCCTTAGAGCACCTTCACTCCCTCATCCAATTACCTTTGCTTCATATCTAAGTTCAATTAAAGTAATTAAAGCAGCCTGCAGATAGTTGATGAGGAGGAAAGACAAGGAAATTTTCCTGGAAGAATTCTTTAAGGGGTGACAAAAAGGACTGAGGACTGTGAAAAATAGAATTTTTCTTACTGGAATTCCTCAGTCCGGGAGCCCATGCACTTCCCAGAGGTTTCCCATGATTTTTATGGGTGCCACAAGGAAATTAACCAAGCAAGGATGCCCAGTTACTTCTCTATGCAAATGAAGAGCAGCTCATGCAAAAATAGCCATACCCCACTGTTCCAGTTATCTATGGCTGCCTAGAAAGCTAACCCAAAATATACTGACTTCCAACAGCAACCTTTTATTTATTTTTCTCAATTATGTGTATCAGGAATTCAGGCTGAGTGTGACTGGGTGATTTGTCCATTCTACATGTCAGCCACAGAGGTCATTTAGTAACTTCTGGATGAACTGATCTGGAGAGCCCAAGATGGCTCATCCTGTGTGTCTGCTGCCTTACCAGGGATGGCTGAAAGGCTGAGCTCACCTGGAGCACCTGGGCCCTGGTGGCTTAACTCTGATAGTCAAATCCTATTTGGATTTTCTCTTTGCTACTTAGCCCAACCTCTCCCTCCTTCTCCTCGTTTTTCTTTTTGTATTTCTTTTAAATATTATGATGTCTATCCTAGTCTTCTTGGGCTGTATAACAAAAGTAGTATACCATGGCGGACGTAACAGCAAACATCTATTTCTCACAGTACTGGAGGTTGAGAAGCCCAAGATCAGGGTGCCAGCAGATTCGGTGTTTCATTTGAGCTTACCTCCAGGTTTGCATCCTCACATATTTCAGAGAAAGATCATGTCTCTAGTCTCTTCTTTATAAGGGCACTAATGTCATCAGAAGACTCTGCTCTTATGACTGAAGGCCCCAGCTCCTAATCCCGTCACACTGGGAATTAGGCTCCAACATGTGAATCAGGGGCAGATGGTACAAACATTCAGGCCACAGCAGGTGTTCTTTTTATCACAAAGTACTACATGCTTACTGTAGAGAATTAAAAATAAAGAAAATACAAGGAAGAAAATGACTCATACTGTCACAATCTAGAAATAACCACAAGTAACGTCTTTCCATTCTTTCTTCTGTGTTCATGTACTTAGATTTCAAGTTTAGATGATATTCAGTTCATGTCTTGCTTTTAAAATAAACAATCAATGACTATTTTCTTAAGTGATCAAATATTTGCAACACTGTCATTATTATTATTGCAAACACTTGCAAACACTGTCATTATTATTATTATTGTTCTTTTGAGATAGGGTCTTGCTGTGCCACCCAGACTGGAGTGCAGTGGCACCAGCATGGCTCACCACAGCCTTGAACTCCTGGGCTCAAGTGTTTTCTCCATTTCAGCCTCCTGAGTAGCTGGAACTATAGGCGCATGTCACCACGCCCAATTAGTTGTTTAAATTTTTAATAGAGTGAAGGTCTTACTATGTTGCCCAGACTGGTGCTGAACCCCGGACTCAAGCGATCCTCCTACCTCAACCTCCCCAAATGCTGGAATTACAGGCAGGAGCCATCATGCCCAGCTGCAAATGTTATTTTTTAATGCTCACATACTACTTCATTACATAGAGTGCCATAATTTATTTATCAGTTTCCTAACTGTAGTACACTTAGATTGTTTCCAAGTGCTGGCTTAGGTAAGTAATACTCTGAACACTCTTACACATCAAATTTTAAATTATTTCTTTAAGGGAGATTCTGACAAGTAGAAATCCTGAATCCTCTCACCTTGAAAGTCTTCCTTCCTTTGACTTGTGAGTCACTTTTCCTCCAGGATCCCACTATGTTAGATAATTGCTTCCTAACCTAAGCCTTCATGTTTTCTTCTGCATATAGCTGGTTGTTAAAGCCACGGAACCTTGTAAGATGCGCCAGGAGGGTTTAAAACTCTAAAAAAAGAAATAAAAAGATGGTTTTCAAATGGCAAAAATGTGTTTATAATAAACCCAAAGAAGTAAACACAAAAGTTAGTAAAGACTAAAAGTTCAATAAAATGTCTGGTTATGAGAGCTGTCTCCAAATTTCAGTTCCATGCCAAAAAAGAGAAAATATGATTAAAATATTATGATGTTTTTAAAAGCAGGCAAAAATATAAAATGCTTGGGAACTGACCTAATGCAACTGGAGCAAAATACCATGTTCCTTAAAGGAGAGGGAAATACAGTAAACATGATAATTCTCTCCAGTTACATGTCAGAGTTTTAACACTATTCCAGTTAGAATTCTAATAGCTTACTTTATTGAACTTAATACAATAAACCTAAAATTCATTCAGAAAATTAAAGAGCATATCGATGCAAAGAACAATGAGAGACAACTAGCTTTACCTGAAATTGATTTTATTATAATACTGAAGTTGGCAAAATGACGTGATTGGTGAACATTTTGTAAGTAATGGAAGTACCTGCAAAGAAAAGGACATTTTTAACACACTCAGATCAGGAGAGAGCCTATTCTATTTGTCCCTCTTAAATGAGAAAACATGTTATTTCATGATCTGGAAAGTTCTGGACGTTGTCATACCTCTGGGTCCTGGGGAGGCATAGCTACTTACTTTCAGGCAAGTGGGGTATATACAAAATGGATAAAAACCTGCCTGCGGACCTTCCCTCTGGTGATGGGGAATCCTGTTTAACTCAGATAGCAGCATCTAAAGCAGTGTTGGTGACTAGCTCAGTGTTCGAGGCTTTGAGTTCCAAGATAAAGTGGCCACTACCCCGAGGAAAAAGTGGAGATTAGCAAAGCGGTTTGTAGAACATTTCTTAGGAGCTCAGGAAGGTAGAAAACAAGGATCCGTCTGTGGGTAACAAGGTGGGCCTCATAGGAAAGTCATGCAACTGGAGTTCAAGTTCACAATGTTTCTACATTATGCCTCTTATGAGATTTCAGGGATAACCGTGAACCTCAAGGACAGCTCTGGTGGTAGAGCTATGGCTGGAAGAGGAGCTGGCCATCACTCACCAAGAACATCAGAGAAGCCACAGGCCTACCAGTTGTCTTCCTGGAGAATTTGAGGGCAGGTGAGTGCCAGGTTTTTGGGAACCAGGTTGGATCACACCCGAGCTGATTCGAGCAATAACCTGTGCCTACCAGAGGGCAGAACACCACTCTTTATCTATTTTCTTTACTGTTTCAAAAGGGAGAGAAAAGTGAAGAAAATACACTCTATACCCTTCCCCATTGCAACAGACATCTTTAAAAAAGGAACAGCTTGGCCGGGCGCGGTGGCTCAAGCCTGTAATCCCAGCACTTTGGGAGGCCGAGACGGGCGGATCACGAGGTCAGGAGATCGAGACCATCCTGGCTAACATGGTGAAACCTCGTCTCTACTAAAAAATACAAAAAACTAGCCGGGGGAGGTAGCGCGCGCCTGTAGTCCCAGCTACTCGGGAGGCTGAGGCAGGAGAATGGCGTAAACTCGGGAGGCGGAGCTTGCAGTGAGCTGAGATCCAGCCACTGCACTCCAGCCCGGGCGACAGAGCAAGACTCCGTCTCAAAAAAAAAAAAAGGAACAGCTTCACCTGTAAGCATAGCACATATTTTAGGAGACCTACATTTCTTTATGTGTCAGATGTATTCTTAACACTGTGTGTGCAAACACATTTTTATAAGAGGGCATTTTCTTTTAAATACACACAGAAGAGTTGACTATATAAGGGAACCCTATGGTGAAACCATTTGTAAAGCAAATAATCACTTCCTGAGTAAATCTGTCTCTAAGTCTGGATTTTCATATTTTATATCAGATTTGCCTAAAGGAAGTGTTCTCTACAAATTTATCCTCTGTTCAAATTAGAATTTATCTGTAGCCATGCAACCTTCAGAATATAATTTCTATAATAAGTTACCAAATGCATATGACAGTCCAACTCCATCAATAACTTTAGCTCTTTTTTGCCTTTCATTCATGCTTTAGAAGATATGGGTATCTGTCTTGGTTAGTCCAGGCTGCTATAACAAAGTACCACAGTCTGTGTGGCTTACAAACAACAGAAACTTATTTCTTACTAGAGACTGAGAAGTCCAAAACCAGGTGCCAGCATGGTTGGTTTCTTGTGACGGCCACTTTTCAAGTTACAGACTGCCAACTTCTTGTTGGATCCTTACATGGCAAGAAAGAGAGTAACAGAGCTCTCGGGAGTCATTTTCATAAGGGCACTAATCCCATTTATGAGGGCTTTACCCTCATGTCCTAATCACCTCCCAAAGGCCTCACCTCCTAATACCATCATCTTGGCAGTTAGGACTTCAACATATGAGTTATAGGGAATGCAAGCATTCAGTCTATAGTAATATCTTATACAGAGAGGTATGTTTTGCTTCTTCGTAAAACCTTAGGACTTCATCCAGAAAAGAAGGTTACAAATGGCCATTCGTATGTAAAAAGAAGCTCAGTCTCACTAGTAATCAGAAAATGCAAATTAGCCAAAACTATATACTATTTTTACTCATCATACTAGCAAGATATTCATAATATCCAATATTGAACAAGCTATGCAGAAAATGTATAAATTGTAACAGACTTTTTTGGAGGACAATTTGGCAGTATTGGTAAATGTTTTAAATACACCTACCTTGTGACCCAGCAATTTCACTTCTGTGAATTTTCCCTACAAACACGCTTGTGCAGGTGCACAAAGATGCATGTATAAGCATGTTTATTCTGGCACAGTTTGCAAAAACGAAAAAGCTGGGGCAACAAGCATGTCTCACAGTAGAAAACTGATTTAGCAAATAATGTCCAGGTTGTGCATGGTGGCTCATGCTTGTAATCTCAGAACTTTGGGAGGCCAAAGCGGGTGAATCACTTGAGGCCAGAAGTTTGAGACCAGCCTGCCCAACATGACAAAACCCTATCTCTACTAAAAACACAAAAATTAGCTGGGCATGGTGGCGCATGCCTGTAGTTCCAGCTACTTGGGATGTTGAGGTACAAGAATCACTTGAACCTGGGAGGCAGAGGTTGCAATGACCCAAGATTGTGCCAGTGCACTGCAGCCTAGGTGACAGAGTGAGACTCTGTCTCAAATAATAATAATAATAACAAATTATATCCATGCTACAGAATACTATCCAACAATTATAAAGAACATGGTAATGGCAGATGTACTGATACGCAAAGATTTTCAGGACACAGTTTTTTTAAAAAAGCAGGTTGCAAAGCAATGTTCATAGTCTATCTGGTTTATCAAAAAAAGAATGAAAAAATCAGAACACTAAAATTATATAAGAAATACAGGTGGGACGCAGTGACTCACGCCTGTAATCCCAGCACTTTGAGAGGCTGAGGCCAGCGGATCACTTGAAGTCAGGAGCTCCAGACCAGCCTGGCCAACATAGCAATACCCCATCTCTACTAAAAATACAAAAATTAACCAGGCGTGGTGGTGTGTACCTGTAATCCCAGCAACTCAGGAGGCTGAGGCACGAGAATCACTTGAACCTGGGAGGTGGAGGTTGCAGTGAGCTGAGATCGTGCCACTGCATTCTAACCTGGGCAACAGAGTGAGACTCCACCTCAAAAAAGTAAAAATTAAAAAAAAAAAAAGAAATACAGGTGATGGACAGATAGATTTAGTTAAATGTAAACACATATTAAGAGGCTGATAAGAATACATCTTAAAATGCTAAGCAGTTAACCTTCGAAGACTGAGCAGAATGGAGGAAGAACTATGCTTTTTAATTCCATCTTTTATATTGCTTGATTTCTCATGAAGGGCTTATATTTGTGTCACAGTATATAATTGCATAAATTTTAATTTATATAAAATTTAGGACATTTGTTATATAATATGCAAAAGGGAAAAATCACTACTAAAATACATGCTGGGTGATGTACATACTAGGTGGAAAACACTAGAAACCCTGTCCTTGCACCAGATTCTTTCTCATGATTGTAGGAAAGCTAATCTTCAGTTCTGAGAACCTTGCAGGAATTCTGTGCACTAAAGTTGCCAGGGGAAGAGAATGCTCTTTTCCACCTCTCCTGTTCCATCACATTAAGAAAAATGAGCCCCAGAGGATTGTACTCTTGCATACCTGGGGAGGCTTCCTGCCAACTGAGCAGGGTTTCCAGGTAAAAAAGGGCATTGGCTGGATGTAGGAGAGGGCAGAGAGCCTGTCTCTACTAGAACCCTCAAATGGTGTTGGGGAAACTGTTCGGTGGGCTGGACATGGGTTAAAGAGAGAATCACTGACCTTTTTTACTTCTTCACCCCCCTTTCCAACTTCCTTCCTACTTTGCAGTCCATCAGTTTCCAGCTTCTCCCTGTTCTTTCCCATGATCAGTTTTCTCACAGCCTCACAGTAAAAGCCTTGCCCAGCCAAGCCTTGCACTTGAGGACCTACCTTCCCCACCCTCCCCTCCATCATTTTTCTTCCCTCATTTACTACTAGTGTAAAGGGATTTCCTATAAGGGTATTCTAGCTAATCTAACAAGCCAATTCATGCTTAGATGTACTGATTTGAGCAGAGACAGCCTCCCATACCTCTACCTCCATATTTACTTAAGAATCACCTTTGGCTGGCCATCAACGGTAGATTGAATAAAGAAAATGTGGTACATATACAACATGGAATACTATGCAGCCATAAAAAGAACAAAATCATGTTCTTTGAAGCAACATGCATACAGCTGAAGGACATTGTCCTAAGAGAATTAATGTAGAAAAAAAAAACAGGCTGGGCGTTGTGGCTCACGCCTGTAATACCAGCACTGTGGGAGGCCAAGGCGGGCAGGGAGGTCAGGAGTTTGAGACTAGCTTGGCCGACATGGTGAAACTCCATCTCTACTAAAAATACAAAAATTAGCCAGGCGTGGTGACACGCAGCTGTAATCCTAGATACTGGGGAGGCTGAGGCAGGAGAATCGCTCGAACCTGGGAGATGGAGGTTGCAGTGAGCCGAGATTGTGCCACTGCACTCCACCTGGGTGACAGAGTGAGGCTCCGTCTCAAAAACAAACAAACAAACAAACAAGAAAACCAAATATTGCATGTTCTCACTTATAAGTGGGAGGCAAACATTGAGTACACATGGACATAATTATGGGAACAATAGACCCTGGGGACTACTAGAGGGAGGAAAGAAAGGGGTGGGGACAAAGGCTGAAAAACTATTAGATTCTATGCTCACTACCTGGGCAATGGGATCAACCGTACCCCAAACTTCAGCATCATGCAATGTACCCATGTAACAAACCTGTACATGTACCCCTGAATCTAAAATAAGTTGAAATTATCAAAAAAAAAAAAAAAAAAAAGACACCCTTGGTATTAAGGGATTAGAAACATGGAGAGTGAGAATCTAAAGCAATAGACCTGCCCCACACGTTGGAATTGGAGTGTTCCCTGGGATGACCTGCCTATCCCTGAGATCCTATCAGAGAAGGAGATAATCTGCTCCACCTTTCAAGTCATGTGACGGCAGAAAGACCACTTTCCGCAGACCAAACTCACAACCAAGTTCCTACATTTCAAGGTCATGTCTGTTTTCTTGGGGCACATCAGCCTCATCACTTCTACAATGAAGAGGATCAGGCCAGATAATCACTTCTAGCTCTGATGTCCCATCATTTTATTTATTTTTTTTAATCTTTTTTCTTCCTGACAGCATAGGAGAGATCATTTAGCCATTAGACCATTTAGCATAGGAAAGATCAATTGCTGTGGGAGGGAATATAGTGTAATGATTAACTACCTAAGTTCAAATCCCATCCCTTCCCTTACTAGCTGTGTGTCTTGGGCAGGTTCTTTGACCTCTCTGAATTTCAGCTGCCCCATCTTTATAATGCAGCTAAGAAAGTCATCCACCTCCTGAAACTGTGGAGAGGTGAAAGACAGAAGGAACTTATCACAGCATCTAGAACAAAAGAAAACCTCTGTGCTCTTGGATACAGCAGTAAGGATACATATCTCAGGGTTGAATCACTTTAATACTTATAGCTAGATAATATTTCGCCACTTATAAAAGCATGCACACAAGCCCAAGTTCATTAGATTCCTTAAACAACACTTTGAGGATGGGTCAAATGCTGGGAAGTTGTGAAACCAGAACACAGACACGTTCATTTATTCAAAACATTTGAGGGCCCACTGTCTGTTGGACAGTGTGCTATGTATAGGAGTAGACAGATGAGTAAGGCCAGGTTAGAGGAGGAAGTAATAGCTTCCCATGGCAGAGCTACAAGGGTAAGCCTATTATAGTGCAAAAGCTGGACTTTAGAGTCAACTGTCCCCTGCCTGAATCCTGGATCCAGCACTTAGTAGGGTATTACTGGGGCAAGTTACTAACAGCTCACTGCCTCAGTTTCCCCATCTTTAAGGTGCAGACATGATGTTTACTTGAGGCTCAACAATGCAGGAGTGTTGTGAGACAATTTTGCTTGCTGACATGCAAAAGTACTTCACAACATCATCGTGATGAATTCCCCATGGTCCAGGTTAGAGTCCTCAGCATGGAAATCTTCAATCCCTGGTTTTCTCAGCAGCGTGAGACCCAGTTCTTAGCGGGGTCCTCATAATTAGCCAAGCCTATAAAGAATGATGGTAAACTTCCTTGGTAACTCATAATTCATGATGACAAATAAAATGACATATATCTAAAAATACTCAAGTCATGATGAAGAGTGCATGGTCCCCCACAGGCAAACTAAAACTAAAAGCAAATGAGCTATGGGAATTGAGTGCTTAATGGCATCAGATCTATTTACTAAACATATTTATCTCCACAACAGAGAAGGTGCTTCCCAGTGGCACACCCGGATGCTCGATGGAAGGGCACACCTCTGGGGTGGTGCTGGGTGCAGACTGGCAGGGTATCCACACTTCTGATGCTTGCTTTCGTTAGGCGCTCTATTAGCTCATCCCGCTTCTGATGGACACATGTTTTCCCTCTGCTATGTCAACACCATCACTATGGTCTCATCCATCAGGTATATTACTAAGCAAGAAAAGAGACTCTGTCTTCTAAACAATTCAAATCAGACCTGGTACCCCTTCCACACAATAGTTCCTTACGTGTTTCTGCAAACTGTAAGAGTGCCTTTCAGATGACAACCTTTCTCCATCACCCCCTAGGAGGCAGAAACACCGAACAGAAGCTACCAAAGTGACCAAACATGGTCCAAAGCTTTCACAGCTGGGAGTTCTGGGAGTTGGAGCAGAGACTTTGCAGACACTTCAGCTGGGCCAGGGGAGATGGTATATTAACGTATATCTGAGTATCGAAATATTTGAATTTTTCAAATCCAGGAATATAAAGGGTTCACTATGCATTTGCGTTCTCCTTCCACGTATAAAACTAGATCTGCCCAAGATAATATTTATTGTAACACATCACTTGGAAATATCTGCTTCATTTCACTATCTCTGTTGAATGAAAATGTTATGTCATTTGGCCTTGAGCCTCAGCAGAGAGTGCCCTGTCATTACAAGGCTGTAAAAACAACCTCCTCTTCCTCCTCGCCACACTGTGTTCCCTGGACATCTACCTGGTTCAGGTTTAAGTTCTGGGCTAGGTCAGTGACGTCTGAGAAGAGAGACTTCAGGGTGCCTCTTGCCCTCTTGTTAAGCAGAGCATAGTATAAATACCTCAGCAGCATTCTGCATTGAATCTCTGTCAAAACAACTGCTACTGAGTAGTTTAATTTGTGGAAAGGAAATCTTATTTGGAAAAATAAAGTTCTTAGTGCCTTGCAATATTCTCGCACTGGTAGGGCTCAGAGTGCTGGAGAAAGCACTCCGAGATCTAAAACCCAGCCCCATTATTAGTCATTCATTTGCTTTAGGACATGTGGGAGAGAATGTGTTCCTTGGCTTTTGGGTCCAGGTGGGCAGCTCTGCCAGCAACAACTTGGCAACACTTTAGAGCTGAGTGCTTTGTGGGCTGCAGCAGGGTGGTAAGGAGGCTGCCCTCCTGCCGAAGCTGCGAGGGCAGTTGGAATGGCGCTTCTTTTGCCTGGCAAAAGCAAATTTCCAGGCTTAGCTAAGCATGTTGTGCAACCTAGCCCTACTGAGTTCCTGTGGGAATGCCCTAAGATGCCCTGTGAGCATTTCTTTGTGCAACAGTGCATTTTCATTTTCAACGTAAGACTCTTTTGAGCCCAGTTCTTGTATCTAAGGGTCATATGGTGTCAGGGCCGTGAGGTTGGGTGGGGCCTATGGGACACAAGTTAAAATCTAGAGTGGGTTCCTGTGCATTCTCAGCATATTCCATGCCAGACTATGGAGATGAACCCTCTGCAACAGGAGACACCATTACTTAGTAAGTGCACACGTAAATTAATCAGATAATCCACGAATCATCAATATTTATTCAATTGTTAGTGGTAATAGAGGAGAACAATACTGTCACTCACCTATTTTGGACACTTGGGTATCCAACAAATACTTTTCATTAGTTGATTATTATAAGAATCAGTGGCTCATAATATAAATTCACTCATCATTGATCTTTAGGCTAGGATTGCATGATGTGATGTCCTCCCACAGTTGGCGTGCCGTTTTTTTGAGACAAAGTCTCACTCTGCCGCCCAGGCTGGAGTGCAATGGCACTATCTCTTGCCCAGGCTGGAGTGCAATGGCACAATCTCAGCTCACTGCAACCTCTGCCTCCCGGGTTCTCCTGCCTCAGCCTCCCAAGTAGCTGGATTTACAGGCATGTGCCACCATGCCTGGCTAATTTTTTGTATTTTTAGTGGAGATGGGATTTTGCCATGCTGTCCAGGCTGGTCTCAAACTCCTGACCTCAAGTGATCCACCTGCTTCAGCCTCCCAAAGTGTTGGGATTACAGGCATGAGCCACTGTGTCCGGCTGGTATGCTTTTTTAAAACATATTTTTATTTTTTATTTTTGCAGGTACATAGTAGGTGTATATGTTTATGGGGTGCATAGATGTTTTGATACAGGCATGCAATGCATAATAATCTCATCATGGAAGATGGGGCATCCATCCCTCTGTGTTACAGACAATCTGGTGTGCTGGTGTGCGTTTTTTTTTTTTTTTTTTTTTGAGACAGAGTCTCGCTCTGTCCCCCAGGCTGGAGTGCAGTGGCGCGATCTCGGCTCGTTGCAACCTCTGCCTCCCAGGTTCAAGCGATTCTCCTGCCTCAGCTTCCCGAGTAGCTGGGATTACAGGCGTGTGCCACAATGCCTGGCTAATTTTTTGTATTTCTAGTAGAGACAGGGTTTCACTGTGTTATCCAGGATGGCCTCTATCTCCTGACCTTATGATCTGCCCGCCTCAGCCTCCTGAAGTGCTGGGATTACAGGCATGAGCCACCATGCCCGGCTGGTGTGCCCTTTTAAAAAGTATTTTGCTCAGGCTGTTGCTGAAATGAACTCGCATTTCTCAGGATGGTACACACCAATTAAGGGCATAGAAAAGTGGCCAGGAAGTGTGCTGCATCTGAAGAGTAATCGAATTTGAGAGCAACCTTTCTACAGCATGTGCTGTACAAAGTCCTCATGGCTCCACTGGCGGGATGCTCAGAGAGCCCTTCTCTATGCAACATTTCTTAGACTGCCTTCCTGCCAATACCCCAGGGCACAAGCAGCTGGTTTTTCACCATGCAGAAAATGGCTTTGCTTGCCTTATTGTAGCACTTTGATTCCAAAATACACAAAAAAAGTCTTTCATACATTTCTTATTATTGATTCCCCCAAGAAGCAAGTAAAAGATGTGAAGTCACATATCACTGTCCATCAAGAGACAGTGGTCACTGATTAGTGGAACAGTCTGAGGACAGTGCTGTCCAAGTGTCTATCCGTGCTCCCTTGAAGGGGAGGATTGAAATCATGCTCCTCTAGTTTTTAGACATCTAGCCAGAGGAGGGAAGAGTGCCCAGAACCTTAGCATGTCCACTCAGAATCCACCAGGACCGTGGGAAGCCCAAGCCCTTCCAGGAAGCTTCCCTGAGCCCTTTGACCTCCCTGATGTCTCCCTTTTGTGGTCTCCTACTGCACTCAGTGCTCTGCACCCCTTCTCAGATGGTGACTCGAGTCTTATCCTGTCCTATAATGTTTTCATGAGTGTTTGTCTTCATTCAGCCATGGGATACAACGTTAGATTGGGTGGTCAGCCCTTTCTGAAGGGTTGACATGGGGCTGATCCGTCAATGATTAATATCACCAGTTGGGATCCTTAGGAAACAGATTCTGGAATGGAGATTAGCACACAGGAGGTTCTCAGGGAGTGCTTGTGGGATCAGCACCCATGGAATGGACAGGAAGGAAGTGGCATTGGGAAGAGGGAGAAGTTGAGCCATGAAAGCCTCAGCCAACCCCTTAGGGGCTCTGGAGCTGAGATAGTCTTTTAGATTTTCCCTGAGTTGGGGCAAGGGGACAGGCACATGCCCGTGATATAATCAGTCATTGAATGGTGGCTTCTCCAAAAAGGAAGCATGACCTTGGAAGGGGCATCTGTTTTTGGCAGAGGCAATCCCAGAAGCCGGCTCACAGCTGAAGGCTATCTGCTGGCAACACTTTGAGCATCTGGGAGCAACTCGTTGTTCTTCATTTCTGCAGAGGAATCTCAGCACTGTGATATAGCAACCATAGCAATGAAACACAAACATATAAAGGAAGAGTATTCCAGGTAGAGGGAACAGCAAACACAAAATCCCTGTGTTGGAGAAAAAGGAACTTTCCATCCACCCTCTGAAGGTTTGCTCTCTGAAATAGGCTTGACTTTAGACAGATGAACAGGAGAAAAGGCATACAAATTTATTAACATGCAAGTGCACATAAGCCACACAACATAGGAAACTCAAAGAAGGGCCAGATGGCTGACGTTTAAATATCTTCTTCATAGGGGAGAGGGAAGGGAGGATGTAGGCAATTTTGGAGGAAGAGCAAATGATTTTTAGGGGAGGTGAATGGGCTTGAATAATAGGCAATAGCGTGGGCTCTGGGTATGGAGTCTACTCTAGTCTTTCTTCCTGCGAAGATATTCGGTTGATGAGATATCTGGGGAAGGAATTCCCAATAATTGGATATCTTCTGGAGGATCTGGCATTTAGGTAGATAGGGGAACTTTAGGGAGAACCTCCTCTCCCTACCATATTTGCTGCTTCCCAGATGCACTCAGTTTGAAGTCGAAAGCAGCATATTTGACATATTTTGGGGTATCTATTTTTTCTTTTTTTTTTTCTTTTTTTTTTTTTCATTTAGAAGGAGGGTCTTGTTCTGTTGCCCAGGCTACAGTGCAGCGGCCCCAGAACAACTCACTGCAGCTTCAAATTCCCAGGCTCAAGCAATCCTCCCGCCTCAGCCTCCCAAAGTGCTGGGATTACAGGCATGAGCCACTGCACCTGGCCTGGGGTATCATTTTCTAAACCCCAATACCCCAGTGCTACAACAAGAGTTAGCTTGGCATGTGCATGCAATGGTGGGGGGCGGGGACCAAATCCATCAATAGGAACGTCATAAAAGATAGGGAGTGAAGAGAAGGCAGGAGCTGATTGTCCATGAGTTCAGTATTTGTTCTACTAGCAACGGGGAGTTTTTTGAAAATTTTAAGCAGAGGAGTAACAGGATTTATTTATACTTTCAAAGATTGCCCTGGCTGCTGGGTGTGCGTGGGCCATAGGGGTGAGTGTACAGCAGGGAGACAGCAAGGCACAGTTGTAGCAGTCGGGGTATGAGGTTTCAGTAACTTGGTTGAGGGTTACAGCGGAGAAGCTGATGAGGAGTGGCTGAATTCAGGATTTATCTTGGGCGATAGAGCCAATAGGACTTGCTGATAGGTTGAATGTAGGCTATGAGAGGGAAAGAGAACTAAAGATGACTCCTAGGTTTGTAGCCTGCCCAGCTGGGGAACTGGCTGGAGCATTAGCTAAGATGGGGAAAACTGGGAAAGAAAGAGTTCGGGTGTGGGCACGCCCCTGGCAATGGTAATCACTTCATTACTTAATTGAGGTCCTAAGTAGTCCTGTCTTCATTACAACCATAAATAAATGGAAGTGTTGGACTTTTCCTATAAGAACAGTTGAATTTTACTTCTCAATCTTTCTTTCTTTCCTTTTCTTTCTTTCTTTCTCTTTTCTTTCTTTCTTTCTTTTCTTTCTCTCTCTTTCCTCTTTCTTTCTTTCTCTTTTCTTTCTCTTTCCTTTTTCTTTCTTTCTTTCTCATTTCTTTCTCTCTCTCTTTCCTCTTTCTTTTCTTTCTTCCTTCCTTTCTTTCTTTCTTTCTTTCTTTCTTTCTTTCTTTCTTTCTTTCTTTCTTCTTTTTGTTTTTTGAGACAGTCTTGCTCTGTCACCTGGGCTGGGGTACGGTGGCGTTATTTCAGCTCATTGCAACCTCCACCTCCTGGATTCAAGCGATTCTCCTGCCTCAGCCTTGTGAGTAGCTGGGACACAAACACGCCTGGCTAATGTTTGTGTTTTTAGTAGAGACGGGGCTTTTCCATGTTTGCCAGGCTGGTCTTGAACTCCTGAGCTCAGGCGATCTGCCCACGTTGGCCTCCCAAAGCATTGGGATTGCAGGCATGAGCCACTGTGCCCGGCCAGACTTCTCAATGTTTCATTTCCCACCCCAGGTCGTCCTACCTTTTTGAGCTGGTAACTAAAGTCAAGACATGAAGTCTTTTTAACCAAAAAGAACAAAAACTTTGAAATTTAAATATAATCAGCCTCCCATTTGGGAGATAATCTACAAACATCTTCATGACACTCTGGGACAGCCTCTGTTGTCCTCTTGGCTCCAATCCCTACACTTAGCAGTTCATACTTGTGTCCTTTCATGGTTGTTTGGCTTAGCTTTACTCTTAAAAAGTGTTTTTGGGCCAGGCACAGTGGCTCATGCCTGTAATCCCAGCAGCTTGGGAGGCCAAGGCAGGAGGACCACTTGAGCCCAGGAGTTTGAGACCAGCCTGGGCAACACAGTGAGACCCTATCTCTACAAAAAAATTAAAAATAATTAGCTAGGCATGGTGGTGCACACCTGTAATCCTAACTGCTTGGGAGGCTGAGGCGGGAGAATTGCTTGAGCTCAGGAGGTCGAGTCTACAGTGAACTATGATCATGCCACTGCACTCCAGCCTGGGCAACAGAGCAAGACCCTATCTTTGAAAGAAAAAAAAGTGTTTACGATCCTCCCCAAATAGACTCCATCTTTTCATTTCTCACTGAACTCCCAGACAGAGGTTCTGAAGCTCATGAGCCCTGCGAATTTATAAAACCGCTCCAAAGACTCCACAGATACCTCGAAATTATAGAAAATTTGATCTAGCTTTGCATTTGAGCCTCTCCAGGATAAAAGTCTTTCTACAGCTTCTCAAAGGAATAGGTAAACTAAAACCAGGCAAAACAAAACAAACTAAAAAAAAAAAAAAAACACCCCAAAACTTTGTTGTTTTAAATTCCCATTTTAAAAAAGGTTATGTAAAAATAATTTTTCTTTTTTCATTTTGTTTTCTTCTTTAAACCAGCTCTCCAGAGCTTCAGCCAGGCTACCTCATCATCGAATCATCCTGAAATAACTTCCACACACCAAATAGCTCTCAGCTATACTCCAAACCCATGCAATGAAGTAGAAAATTACATCCCTCCCCCTCCAATTCTTAAAGTGGTTAATTTTTTCCTGGAATGGACATTATTAAGATTTCAAATTTGTTCTCATTGCTTTATAAACTGTAACCATGGATCCAGCTCTAATAAAGATGTCCCAGTGAGTTAATCATGCTAGGGAACAGAAAAACTCAGGGACAATCAGAATCACAGCCAGAAGGGGGCAATCCTTCTCACGTCATACCTAAGACTGCAGCTCCTGTCAGGCTGCGTGTTCATTGTGTAAGGCACCACAGGCCTCGTGGTGCCAGCTCACCAGCTCATCTTGGTGCCAGCTCACCAGCTCATCTTGGCGCCAGCTCACCAGGTCACGTGCTGACTTTACCAGTACATGTATGCTAATTAGTTATCATCCAATTATCTGCCTCCCTAAAGGAATGAGGGCATCATCTCCTAGAATTTATCTTCTAAGCTCTTCTCTTGACCCCGGAAAGAAATGATGGACATCTTGTTCTAGGGCGTTTCATTTTTGGAACACGAACTGCAGATGGGTTCGTGATTGGCAGAGAGGAGCCAGGCCAAGAAGTTTGGCTATTTTGTCAAAGGCAATGGGAAGCCACTGAAGGTTTTAAGCAGAAAATAATGATCAGATATGCATTTGAGAAGTACAGTTTGGAGAACAAATGAGGAAGGCATAAGATCTGGAGGCACAGAAGCCAGGTGGAAGGCCGTTTTTCAGGCTAGAAAAGTGGTGGTCTGTTGTAGGTTACATGCAGTAGGTTGGAGAGAATGGGTTAGATACAGGGATGTTTATGAAATAGGAATTGACTGGCTTACTCTGGAGGGAATGCTAAGGGAAGCAGAAAGGAGTCACAGATGACATCTTTATTTGTAGATTGGGTTGGGGTAGATGATGGTGTCAATTAATGAGACAGGAAACCTAGAGAATGAGCAGTTTATTTATGGGGGAAGAAAGATATGAGGAATTGAACTTGGGACATGCTGATCTGGAGGTGCCTACAAACCATCCAAGAAAAAGTGTCCCACAGACAATTGGAGATGCAAAGCTTGGAGCTAAGGGAGAGGTCTGGGCTAGAAACACAGGCCCATCCCCTCCATGGAGATGGTAGTTGATACCATGAGAGTGAAGATTACCCAGGGGTAGGGATGATGAAGACAGAAGAGGGTCCGGGAGGGAACGTTGAGGAAGACCAATATGAAGACATGGATGAACAAAGAGGGGACTAGAAAGAAGTCAGAAGGGGGACTGGAAAGAAGTCAGCAGAAAGATGTGTTATCACAAAGGTAAGCCTTGAGGACATTACACTAAGTGAAAAGCCAGTCACAAAAGGACAAATACTGTATGAGTCCACTCATAGGAGGCATCTGGAACAGTCAAACTCATAGAAAGTAGAGGCCAGTCATGGTGGTTCATGCCAGTAATCCCAGTACTTTGGGAGACCAAGGTCGAGAATCACTTAAGGCCAAGAGTTTACGACTAGCTTAGGCAACATAGTAAAATCCCATCTCTGCCAAAAACAAAAACTAAAAACATTAGCCAGGTGTAGCATGCCTGTAGTCTCAGCTACTCAGGAAGCTGAGGCAGGAGGATTGTTGGAGGTTGCAGTGAGCTGTGATCGTACCACTGCACTTCAGCATGAGCAACAGAGGGAGATTCAGTCTTGGAAAAAAGAAACAGAAAGTAGCATGGTGGCTGCCAGAGGCTAGGGGCAGCAGGCAATGGGGAATTGTTGTTTAATGGGTATGGAGTTTCAGTTTTGCAAGATAAAAAGAGTTCTGGAGACAGATGGTGGTGATGGGTTATGGCCACACAGCAGTAGGGATGTATGGAATGCCACTGGTCTGTGAACTTAAAGATGGTTATGATAATAAGTTTTATGTTTTGCGTATTTCACAACCTTCTAAAAATAAAAAGTGTGTGCTATTGTGGGAGCCAAAAGAACAGAGCATTTGTGGGGGATGCAGTATAGTCAGGAAGCATGCCAAAAGGCCAAGCGTGATTAGAACTAAAAGACGTTTATTTATTAATACTTTACTAATGTGGTGACCACTAACGTTCTTTGAAAAAGTAGTTTTCTAGGCATGGTGGGGACGGAAGTCAGGTTTCTATGGATTGAAGACTGGAGGGTTTCCGGTCAAGTTGGCCTTGGAAGTTCAGGACTTAAGGTCCTCCTCTTTGCTGAAATATAACAAAACATTAAAACATATAAAAACAAATGAAAACATAAAAACAGGCCAGTATAAATAGCACACACACACTTGCTGCAATAAAACCAAGCCACAAAGGTTTCCTGACTGCTCTTAAATATTCTCAACAGCATTATGGGGCAGTATTTCCTTGTCCTCAGTACAAGACCTGGGCCAGTGGTGAAGTCAATTGTGAAAGGGGAGTGAGAGGAAATGAGAGAGAGAGAGAGAGACAGAGAGAGAGATAAATTATCCAAAATTCCATTGAGATTAAGCCAAAATTCCAAAATATGGAAAAACAATTAACAAAGGCATCCAACAAAATCAACAGTCAAAAGATAAATTCATTCTACACGATTGCAATAATAAAATATTATTAAACTATTTAAAAAATATATATATTTAAGATCTACAGATTAATAAATGAAGAACTTACATACCTAATAGAAATTTTGCAGGCAATAAAAGGAATAATGAAGAGAATCGTGAAAAGAAATAACAAAGAAGCAATATTTGAGGAGATGATGGCTGAGAATGTTCCATGATCACAAACAAGTCCTTAGATCAAAAGTGCTCTCCCCATGCCAGAAGGTTAAATAAAAATAAAATCACACCTAGAAATAACATAATGAAACAGCTGAATAAAAATTCCAGAGAGGAAACCTTAGAAGCTACCAGAGAAATAGCAGTCAGATTAGCTAAAAAGGAATAAGAATTACACAGCCCCATGCTTCTCATCAGCAATAACAGAAACTAGAAGACCATGAGGTGGTATCTTCACAGTGTTGAGGGTAATATAAATCATTTTTCAAGTCATTATTCAAGAAGAAGGACAAAACTAAGACATCAGGAATGCACCAGCCACCAACATTCCCTATTAAAGGAGACACCTCAGCAGAGAATAATGTGAACCCAAAGCAACAGTGTGAGACACAACACGCAATTGTGTAGACAGACATCCATTAAATAGTTCAGAAAATCAGTGTTTTAAAAATTATCTTTCAGGTTTTAAAAAGGTGAAATTAAAACTCTAGAAACAATTACAAATATGTACAAGAAGGTTCATAGCAGTTTTATTCATAGTGGTTAAAACCCAGAAACAAGACAGGTGTATATTAATAGGTGAATGGAAAAATAACTTGTGATATATTCATACAATAAAATATTACTTAGCAAAAAGTACACAAAAGACTGATAGGTGAATTAATATGAACAAATTTTGCAGACTTGCTGAATGAAAAAAGCCAGACCCAAAAGTCCACATCAATACTCCATTATTTCATTTATATAAAGTTCAAGAACAGGCAAAAGGAATTCATGGTGTCAACACAGGGGTTATACTTAGAAGGGGAATATTTGTTGGGATGGATTACACAAAGTCTGTGGAGTAATGTAAATGTTATATATCCTGGATTACAAGAAATCTGTGGAGTAATGTAAATATTGTATATCCTTTTTTTTTTTTTTTTCTTTCTGGGAGACAGGGTCTCATTTACGATGGAGTGCAGTGGCACGATCGTAGCTTACTGCAGCCTGGACCTCCTGAGCTCAAGTGACTGTCAGGCCTCAGCCTCCCAAGTATACAGGCATGTACTACCTCGCCTGGTTAATTATTATTATTATTTGTAAATTTTTTGTAGAGACAGGGTCTTGCTATGTTGCCCAGGCTGGTTTCAAACTCTTGGACTTAAGTGACCCTCCCACTTTGGCCTCCCAACTTGCTGGGATTGCAGGCGTGCCCAGCCTATACCTTGGTTTTTACAGTTCATTGAGCTGTATGCTGAATATTTATGCACTTTATGTAAACTGTAGCTCACTTTTTTAGAAACCTGCCAGCATTATAAAATTGTGGGAGAAATAATAGGTACAGTCAGTAAAAGTTCTGCAATCAATCATTTTAAACTCATGATCCCTAATAACCAAATAGTGGGAAGTAATTATGATGAAAGAGATAATGATGTAAGGAGTGGAAGAAAATGCAAACAAACAAACAAACAAACCCTTCACTTTCATCCATGTCTTCAGAAGATAAGAAAGGATATTGCATATATGAAGCCAAGTCAGGGATGCTAAACATAAGGAACATTTTGAAAACAGCAACAACAAAAAATTGTTAGAAATTAAAAATATAATTTTAAAAACTTCAAAGTATTAGAGAATAAAATAAAAGCTATTTATTGGAAAGCAGGAAAAAAAAGGCAAAGACAAGAATAGGGAGGAAAATAACAAAATTAGAGGATCCATTTAAGAGATCTAACATCTGAGTCAGGCATTCTTAACCTGGGGTCCCCAGACTCCTAAAAGGTCTGTGGAATGAGTTCATTCATAAACCGATATGGTAAAATAATACATCTTTATTTTCCCTAACCCCTAACAAATACATAACATTTCCTCTTTTAAATGTCCAGGCAGCCAGGTGTGGTGGCTCATTCTTATACTACCAACATTTTGGGAGGCGGAGGTGGAAGGATCACTTGAGCCCAGGAGTTCAAGGCCACCCTAGGCAACATAGCAAGACCTCATCTTTACAAAAAATAAAAACATTAGTCAGGCGTGGTGCTGTCCCTGTAGTCCCAGTACTTGGGAGCCTGAGGCGGAAGCGTCACTTGAGCCCGGGAGTTCGAGGCTGCAGTGAGCTAAAATGGCATCACTGCACTTCAGCCTGGGAGACAGACCTTGTCTCTAAACAATAAATAAAAATAAGTAAGAATAAGTAAACTGGGCGCAGTGGCTTGTGCCTGTAATCCCAGCTACTCGGGAGACTGAGGCAGGAGAATCGCTTGAACCTGAGACGGGGGAGGTTGCAGTGAGCCGAGATCTCACCATTGCACTCCATCCTGGTGACAGAATTTGATTCCATCTTAAAAAACAAAAACAAACAAACAAACACACACACAAAAACAGTAAGTAAATACGTAAGCAACAAAGCACAACTTTACTGCAACTTTGTCACCAATAGAAATCATAGATATTTTACAATCATATTGCAGTTGTTACAGATATCTTAAAATTAGTTTGCATTCAACTTTATTTTAAAATGGTAGTTTGTTAAACTTACTATTGTTTTGCTATTTAAAAACATATATAACTCTATAATGAATTTATTTCTTTTTTATTTTTATTTTTAAAAATGTATTTCTTAATGTTTTGTCAACTGTACCTCAAAAGAAGTGTTTGTCTTTGTAATCCTATGCATTTTATTTTGTGCATCTAAGAATATTCTTGTGAGAAAGGGCTCATCATACAAAAACAAGAGCATTTGATCTGAAAAATATAGTTCCAGAAGGAAAGTAAGATATCTAATAAATGAAAGAAGAAGCAAGCCGGGCGTGGTGGCTCACGCCTGTAATCCCAGCACTTTGGGAGGCCAAGGTGGGTGGATCACGAGGTCAGGAGATCGAGACCATCCTGGTTAATACGGTAAAACTCTGTCTTTACTAAAAACATAAAAAATTAGCCGGGTGTGGTGGCAGGCGCCTGTAGTCCCAGCTACTCGGGAGGCTGAGGCAGGAGAATGGCGTGAACCCAGGAGGCAGAGCTGGCAATGAGCTGAGATCGCTTCACTGAACTGGGAGACAGAGCGAGACTCCATCTCAAAAAAAAGAAGAAAAATATTTTCAGACTGAAGAATATGAATTTCCAGATTGAATGGGGCCACCCTGTGCTCCGCACAACAAATGAGAATCAAAGAAAGATCCCAGAAATCTTCCAAAGAGGAAATAAAGTGACATATAAAGCACTGGGAAACACGAGGCCATCAGAGTTCTCCTCACAGTCTTGAAAGTCAGAAGACAATGAAGCAAAGCCTCTGAAACTCTAAAGGAAATCATTTCCAATTCAGAATTTTATATGTAGCCAAATTATCTATCTTAACTGATAGTAACAGAAAAACTTCAGCAGAATAAAATTTAAAAGAGTTTAATTGAGCAAAGAAAATTTGCAAATTGGGCAGCCTCCGGAGCCAGGGTGGGTTCAGAGACGACTCCAGCACAGCCACGTGGTGGCAGAGGATTCATAGACAGTAAAAAGGAAAGTGAATTACAGAAAACAAAGTGAGGTACAGAAACAGCCAGGCTGGTTACAGCTCAGTGTTTGTCTTATTTGAACATGGTTCGAATAGTTGGCCACATTTAATTGGCCAAAACTCAGTGATTGGCACAAGAGTAGATGACAGTCTGTTTATACTTCCAGTTAGGCTATAGTTCACCATGTAAGGAGAAACCTTTAGGCTGAATTTAAAGTATGTAAGAAGGCAGTTTTAGTCTAAACTTGATTTAACACTGTAGAGTAAGAAAAATTTCAGATAATCCAGGAGTCAAGAAATATGTCTCCCGTGAAAACATTGAAGCTTCTGCCCCAGCAAAATGAAAGAAGAAATCACAAAAGTGCAGACATGGGATTCAGCAGATGGGTAATCCAACATGGGGAAGAAGAGAAACAAATTCTCCTGGTTATGGTGAAGAGTTGTCCCAGATCAACGTCTGTACAGCAGACCTAGAGCGCAGGCAAGAGGATGGAGGATGTGCACAAAACAAATGCAAATGATCATTTATTTGATGTGTTTCAACATATTGGGAGCTTTCATCCCCAGCAGAAATTTGAGGATCAATGGTTACTTTTAAAATAAAACAAGGCTGGGCACGGTGGCTCATACCTGTAATCCCAACACTTTGGGAGGCTGAGGTGGGTGGATCACAAGGTCAGGAGTTCAAGACCAGCCTGGCCAAGATGGTGAAACCCTGTCTCTACTAAAAATACAAAAATTAGCTGGGCGTGGTGGCAGGTGCCTGTAATCCCAGGTACTCGGGAGGCTGAGGCAGAGAAGTACTTGAACCAAGGAGGTGGAGGTTGCAGTGAGCCGAGATTGCGCCACTGCACTCCAGCCGAGGCGACAGAGCGAGACTCCGTCTCTAAATAAATAAATAAATAAATAAAACCAAAAGGAAAAAATTAAAAGTTGTAGTTTTAAAAATAATTTAGCAATATGGAGTTTAAATACCCAGAGAAACAGCTAGAAGAGTGATTGATTATTACCTTTGGGAGATTGGAATAGAACAAGATTTCTCAACTTTGCTGCTATCAATATTTTAAAGTGGATAAATCTTTGTAGTGGGGGAACTGTCCTATCTTTGGCCTCTGTTCATCATATGGCAGTATGTCCCCTACTCCCAGTCGTGATCATCAAAAATGTCTCCAGACATTACAAATGTCCGGGCAGGGGATTGGGGAAGGCAAAATCACCCCTGGTTGAGAACTATTAGTAAAAGAGATAAGGAAGAGGAGAGTTGTGGTTATAAGGCTACTTGATTCTTTTTTTTTTTTTTTTTTTTTTTTGAGACGGAGTCTCGCTCTGTCGCCCAGGCTGGAGTACAGTGGCGAGATCTCCGCTCACTGCAAGCTCCGCCTCCCGGGTTCACGCCATTCTCCTGCCTCAGCCTCCCGAGTAGCTGAGACTACAGGCACCCGCCACCACGCCCGGCTAATTTTTTGTATTTTTAGTAGAGACGGGGTTTCACCGTGTTAGCCAGGATAGTCTCAATCTCCTGACCTTGTGATCCGCCCGCCTCAGCCTCCCAAAGTGCTGGGATTACAGGCGTGAGCCACTGCGCCCGGCCTACTTGATTCTTTAAGCTATGTTCATGTACTACTGTGATAAAACTAAAAATTAAATTTAAAGTCAATAGCATTCACAGAGATCAATGATAATTGATTAGAAAATATAATTTTAAAATAATACTGTTGACAATAGCAACAAAACTGTAAGTTACTTCGGAATAAATCTCAAACAAAAATGAACAAGACCATAATGAAAAGAGTTATGCCCATCATTAACTGACACAAGAAAGCCTGAACCAGTGAAGATGTGGTTTGTTCATGTATGAGAAGACAGAACTTCATAAAGAAGGATACTCTTCCAAAAGTGATTTGCATATTCAATTGAGTTCTAATAATAATTTCCACAGGATTTTCTGCTGGATTTGACAAGCCGATTTTAAATTCATAAGAAAGAGAAAAGGGTTAGGAATATAGAACTAATGAAAGAGAATAGAGAGATGATTCCACTCATACAGGGAATTTGGTCAGTTGCAGAGGTGGAATTACAAATCCTTAGAGAACTGATGGCCTGCTCAATAAATGGCCTGGAAGAATCAGCTATCCATATGAAAAAGTAAAGTAGACTCCCTATCACCTACAGAAATCAATTCCAGCTATATTAAAAGCCTAAATCTGAAAAGCAAATTGTAGATAAAGACAGGAGAATATTTTAAGAGACAAAAACACCCAGCCTGGCCAACATGGTGAAACCCCGTGTCTACTAAAAATACAAAAATTAGCTGGGCAGGGTGGCACATGCCTGTAGTCACAGCTACTCAGGAGGCTGAGGCACAAGAATCGCTTCAACCCAGGAGGTGAAGTTTGCAGAGAGCTGAGATTATACCACTGCACTCCAGCCTGGGTAACAGAGCGAGACTCAGTCTCAAAAAAAAAAAAAAAAAAAAACAAGGAAAAAAAAATCACAAATTTTAATGGAAATTATCTATATATTTGACTAATTTGAAATTTAAAATTTCTTATAACCAAGGACACCAAACATAACATAGAAAAGACAAGGTACAGCCAGGAGAGGTGGCTCACGCCTGTAACTCCAGCACTTTGGGAGGCTGAGGCAGGCGGATCACCTGAGGTCAGGAGTTCAAGACCAGCCTGGCCAACATGGTGAAACCTTGTCTCTACTAAAAATACAAAAATTAGCCAGTTGTCGTGGCAGGCACCTGTAATCCCAGCTACTCAGGAGGCTGAGGTGGGCGAATTGCTTGAGCCTGGGATGCGGAGGTTGCAGTGAGCCAAGATTTTGCCACTGCCCTCCAGCCTGGGCGACAGAGCGAGACTCCCTCTCAAGAAAACAACAACAAAACAAAACAAAACAAAAAAAACAGAAAACAAACAAACAAAAACCCAGATATCTAGTGATATGGTATGGGTCTGTGTCCCTGCCCAAATCTCATGTCAAGTTGTGTTCCCCAGTGTTGGAGGTGGGGCCTGGTGGGAGGTGACTAGATCATGGGGGCAGATTTCCCCTTTGCTGTTCTCGTGAGAGTGAGTTCTCACAAGATCTGGTTGTTTAAAAGTGCGTAGCACCTCCCTGCTTTCTCTTTTCCTCCTGCTCCAGCTGTGTAGGATGGGACAGCTTCCCCTCAACTTCCAGAATGATTGTAAGTTTCCTGAGGCCTCCCCAGTCATGCTTCCTGGTGAGCCTGTGGAATCATGAGCCAATTAAACTTCCTTTCGCCAAAAATTGCCCAGTCTCAGGCATTTCTGTATAGCAGTGCAAGCGCAAACTAATACGTCCAGGGAAGTAACAGTTTTGTGTATGTTCAGGTCTCACAGTGATGCCTGGAGCTATGGCAGCCATCTTGTGAGTGTGGGTAGAGTAGGTTTGAAGTGAAGACTCTGAAGATGAGATAGAAGAACTGTGGAAGAAACATGGTCCTTAATGACATCGTTCAGCTTCGGAATTAACCAGCCCTGGGACTGCCCAACAAGACAGCATGTGTTGCAGGTGTGTGTGTGTGTGTGAGAGAGAGAGAGAGAGAAAGAGAAACAAGAAACAATTTCCTCTTTGTTGAAGACATTTTGAGTTGGGTTTTCTAATTTACATCAACTTTTCTTTTCTTTTCTTTTTTTTTTTTTTTTTTTTTGAGATGGAGTGTCGCTCTGTCTCCCAGGCTAGAGTGCAGCTGCACGATCCGGCTCACTGCAAGCTCCGCCTCCCGGGTTCACGCCATTCTCCTGCCTCAGCCTCCTGAGTAGCTGGGACCACAGGCACCCGCCACCACGCCCAGCTAATTTTTTGAATTTTCAGTAGAGATGGGGTTTCACCATGTTAGCCAGGATGGTCTTGATCTTCTGACCTCGTGATCCACCCGCCTCGACCTCCCAAAGTGCTGGAATTACAGGCCTGAGCCACTGTGCCCAGCCCTCTAAATCAACATTTCTAATACCTCACAGTAACATTTAAATCATCCTAAGTGTCTCTGATGCTACACTGTGAACTGCTCAAGATAAGGAAAGCACCTTGTTCATCATTATTCTCTGCACTTCACACAGTGCTCAGCAGATGCTAAAAAATTATTTATTGAATAAAGGAGAGAATGCTCAGACTGGCTCTAGAAAATGTTGTAAAGTAAGTGAATTTTCTTGGTATTTCTCTTTCTTGGTCCCCTCTTCTCCTTCATCACTCCACACCCACATCCTCCCACCACACCCACAAGGGCCCGGCAAATTCTTCTCATGCAAAATGACAGGAGATAAAAATCTTCCTTCTTTCTCTATGCCCCTTATTAAAAACACGCCTCTTTTATTCCCATCCCCTTAGCCCCATTCGTTGCAAAGTTAATATTATTAATTTAATTGCACCAAAATTAATTTCTTAGATTCCTTGTGAGATCACATTTCCATTTTTGCCGCCACCTGCAAAACCCCTCAACCCAACAGCAAGCCCATGGTGGGCAGATGGAGCCCAATGGCAAAGTGAGTGGGTGAGATGTTGAGGGGTTTCAGGGTCTTCTTCTAGCACCTCCTAGCATCCACCATAGAGGCAGCCTTGCCTCTCACTGGCCGCCTTCCTGTAGAATGCATCCCAGCTGAAACTCATGAACCAGGGAGTGACACAGGCATCTCCACCAGAACCAGGTGGAGGAGGGAGTCAGGCAGCACTCACACTGCACCCGGGGATGGAACACTAGTGTGTGAAGAGAGGAACATGAAATTCGTTATTTACCTCAACTGGGCCAGCATTTGAACTGTGGCTAGCCTGTTGCCCAACTGCAGGTGGCTCCATTCACAGGGAGTTTTATTTCCAGAAGAGCCCATCCCAGAAAGCAGGGCATTTACAGTGCCCCCTGGAGTTGTGTGAGGATACCCTACTAGTTTGGATTCAACAAACAATTGAGATGAACATGGTGGCCTGGAGAAGATCTCTCTTCTGTTGGTGAGTGGGCAAACTCTCCAGAACCTTCCAATGCAGCCTCTTGCCCAAGAGTCTTTTTGTGGTGAGGCAGTAGAGAAATGAAAGCCATACAGGTGGAGAGCAGAGACCAGAGGTAGGAAATGTCCCTCTAAGGCGTTGCTCTCAGCCTGCCTACTGGAATCACCTGGGAAGCCTTCAAAAATACGGGTGCCTGGATGTGATGTAATTGGTCTGGGGTGGGGTTGGGGGCAGCCTGGCCAGCCAGGATCCTGACACACTCTCAGGTGCACCAGTTAGCGGCTAGCATTGCCACTACTGTTCCAAGCCTACTTTAGCAGGCACCCCAATCCCACTCCCACCTACCCCAAACCTTGTCTGGCAATGGAAGTGTTTTTACTGTCACCTGAGTTTATGCTTTTTAATACTCCATGCTCTTTAGTGAATCTAGTAGCTAACGAGCACTCCTGTAGCACAAGTTAATGCTGTTTGTCCATTTTTTGATAGGAAGAAACCCAGCACTGAGAATGTAGGTGTTTATGTTTGGGATTTATAGCGTGCCTTTCTTCTTTGGTGGTTATTTTGATTCTTAAAGTGAAAATGTTCTTTCTGCCTAGTCCCTGAGGACAGAGCAGGGAGATAAGAATTTGAGTACTGTAAAAGGATATGGTAAACACTGACAAGGACTTTGAAAGTTGAAATTGTTAAACATTTAAATGGATTATCTTTGTGTGGATCTTATTTTGTAGGGACCTTTATTTGGTATAGTCGAAGTTGTTCATATTTAAGACAAGAGAATTAACAAAACTATCACATAGATTTTTCCAAATCTGTGACTTGAAGGATGCTACATACAATTTCCACTGCCCTTCGTGTTTCTCTCTGAAACACATTTAGTAAGCAGCAGTCTATACGCACGTGTGTGTATTATGTATAATAAAGGCAACCAATGAGTAGATTAAAGCTGGTTCGATGAACATAAAACACCTTATCTTTTTCTTTGATCCTCCCACCTCAGCCTCCCAAGTCGCTGGGACTGCAGGCATGTGCCACCACACCCAGCTACTTTTTCTGTTTTCTGTAGAGATGGGGTCTCAGTATGTTGCCTAGGCTGGTCTCAAACTCCTGGGTTCAGGTGATCCTCTTGCCTCAGCCTCCCAAATTGCTGGGATTACAGGTGTAAGTCATCTAAGTGTATTCATATAGGCCTGGATGTGCTTTTAATCCTGCAAGTATAGCCATCTACAGTGAATTCAGCATCCTTTCCTCAGGATGATGCCTTTACATCACAGGTGTCCAACCTTTTATGTTTCAAAACAGATTGACAAAATCCTAGCAGGGCACAGTGGTTCATACCTGTAATCCCAGCACTTTGGGAGGCTGAAGCAGGCAGCTCACTTGAGCTCAGGAGTTCAAGACTAGCCTGGGCAACATGGCAATACACAGTCTCTATCAAAAATACAAAACATTAACTGGGCATGGTGGCGTGTGCCTGTGGTCCCAGCTACTCAGGAGGCTGAGGTGGAAGGATCGCTTGAGCCTGGGAGGCAGAGGTTGCAGTGAGCAGAGATTGTACCACTGTACTACAGACTGGGTGACAGAGTAAGACCCCATCTCAAAAAAAAAAAAAAAAAAGAAAAGAAAGACAAGGAAAAGAAAAGAAAAACAACCAAAATCCTGTACAACTGCACACAACAGATACATTTAATTGAGTTAATTTTTATGTATAATAAAGACAACCAATGAGTAGATTAAGGCTGGTTTGATGAACATAAAACACCTTATCTTTGTCTTCGAAAATAATGGCAAACTTACTGAAAGTTGCAAAAAGTAAAATAGCATAGAGAATTCCGGTATATCCTTTACTCAGATTTGCCTATTGTAAACATTTTACTCACTTGCTTTAGCATTTGTGTGCACTGTATGTGTGTGTCTTTCTCTATATACACAAACAGTATTTTTCAAAGGATTTGTGACTAGGTTACATATGTCATGACTGTTTATCCCTAAATACTTCAGTGTGTACTTCCTAAGGGTAGAGATATTTTATTATGTGACCGTAGTACAGTTACTAACTTGATAAATTTACATTGATTTAATAGTCTACCATCCTTGTTCCAATTCTGTCAGTTAACCTAATATGTCCTTTATGACATTTCCCCCCTCCACCATAGGATCCATTCTGGAGCCAGTTATTTCATTTCATTTTTATGTCTCTTCAGCCTCCTTTAGTCTGGAGCATTTCCATAGTCTATCTGTTATGCCATTAACATCTTTAAAGAATACAGTCCTCCCTCTGCCTCTCTGTCTCCTTTTTTATTGTTGTTAAAAAAAAGAATGTTCGACCGGGCGCGGCGGCTCAAGCCTGTAATCCCAGCACTTTGGGAGGCCGAGACGGGCGGATCACGAGGTCAGGAGATCGAGACCATCCTGGCTAACACCGTGAAACCCCATCTCTACTAACAATACAAAAAACTAGCCGGGCGAGGTGGCGGGCGCCTGTAGTCCCAGCTACTCAGGAGGCTGAGGCAGGAGAATGGCAGGAACCCAGGAGGTGGAGCTTGCAGTGAGCTGAGATCCACCCACCGCACCCCACCCCGGGAGGGAAAAAAAAAAAAACCTCGTTCCAAAAAAAAAAAATAAAAAAAAAGAATGTTCAATTTTTATTTTATTATTTATTTAATTTATTTAATTAATTAATGTATTATTGTTTATTTATTTTGAGATAGGATATTGCTCTCTCTCCCAGGCTGGAGTGCAGTGGCATGAACATGGCTTACTGTAGTCATGACCTTCCCGGCTCAAGTGATCCTCCCACCTCAGCCTCCCAAGTCGCTGGTACTGCAGGCATGTGCCACCATACCCAGCTACTTTTTCTATTTTCTGTAGAGATGGGGTATCAGTATGTTGCCCAGGCTGGTCTCAAACTCCTGGGCTCAAGTGATCCTCTTGCCTCAGCCTCCCAACGTGCTGGGACTACAGGTGTAAGTCACCAAGCCCAGCTGACTTTTTTTCTGCAATAGGACAGTCTTCCTTGTGTGTTTGTCTGATGTTTGCTTCTATATGATGAGATTGAGGTTCTGCACCCTCAGCCAGAATGCATAGGTGCTGTGGGGTCCTTCTCAGAGCATCACATCTTGAGGTACATCTGATGCCCTCATCTGATGCCTGTCTGCCCATTGTTGGGAATGTTAATTTTGAGCACTCAGCCTAGGTGTAGCCTGATTTTTCCATTAAAGATTGACTGCTTTCTTCCTCCTCTTGTAACTAAGGTGCTATCTCTGGGGAGAAACTTTAAGACTATACAAACACTCTGTTCCTCATCAAAATGTCCACCTAGACTTAGCATCCTTTCATGATTCTCGCCTGTTCCAATTTTTACCTAATGTTTGCAAAGTGAGGATGTTTTAGCTCCAGCACCCTTTCCACATTATCAGTTCATTTGTAGCCCTGGTAAACAAGGCAGCCCTCCCTCATCTTCTGTCTGTCTGCCTATCTATCTATCTATCTGTCTATCTATCTATCTAAATTCGTGAATTCCTATTTTTAAATTGTTTGTATTTGGTTTTCATGCTCAATCATTTTGGTGCTCAGATTGTACCAGCTTTGGCTAGGGGAGCCCCTTCAGGCTGGCTCACATGTCCCCCTGCTCTGCCCCATCCTTGGATGGAGCATTTCCTTACATTCTGGCCTAGAGGACTGTCCCAGGCCAGTACTGCCTTTAAACCCAGGCCAGTTCCTGGTCCAGCATCTCAGGAGACTGGGTGCTTTAAAACCACCATCCTCTTAATTTTCAAAGTCCTCCTCTGGCTCCTGACACTCACCAGGGCCAGCAGTTTCACCTGGCTGGGATGCTCTGTCTCCCCTTTGGGGTACTTCTCTGACCTCACTCTCTCCTCTCCTTAGTTCTTTCATGGGGTCACTCAAGCTTGGGCTACCAGAAAGTGCTGATGCTTATTTGGGGTGATTCTCATTCATTTGGACCCAGGATTCATTCAGAGCTTTGGGCTACCTGCTGTCTTGACCCTTGGACTTGAGCCGCTACGTGCCTGGGGATCAGGACCCACCCATCCGTGTTCTGCTCTACAGCACGTGGGCCTCACCATTTCAGCCAAGAGCTGGTGAGACCCTTGCTCTGTTCTCAGAGTTAGCCGAGCTGCAAGGCCTAGGGGAACAGTCTTATAAGGCTGCTCTCACTCTGACACTATTTGCAAGTTTAGGGTGTCCTAAAACCACCCTCAGTTCTGATGATTCACTAAAAGGGCTCACAGAACTTATTGAAAGCTGTTATACTCGGTTGTGGTTTATAAAGAGGAAAAGGCACAGATTATCATCAGCCAAAGGGAGCGACATGCAGGCAGCATCTGGGAGGGATTTGAATGCAGAGCCCTGACTGTGTTCTCCCCATGGAATCATAGATAGTGCTGCCTTCCCTTGGCTGCAGTGTGTGCCAATACGGACTGAGAATTGCCAGCCACGGAGGCTTGCTCTGAGCCTTAGGTGCCCACAGCTTTTATTGGGGCTCGTGCCTATAAGACTGACCTTTAGTCTCCAGCTTTTCCCAGCGATCAGGCTAATACCTTTAGTCTCCAGTCCCTCCAGAAATTAGGACTGATGGAGTGGCCCAAAGTCTGTCTCATAAATTACATATTTGGACTGTCTGGCAGCCAAAGCACCCAGGCAAACACAAATACTACCTTCAGGCAGGACTTTCCAGGGTGATCCTGGAGATCACTTCCCAGTAGCTGATGGCGAAGGCCAGATCTCAACTTGGGTAAGGTAAGTTCTCCTTCCATTCTGTCCTCTCTTGCCCTCTGGTAAGTCTGAAGTTGTCGTAGAAGAGAGATCGGCATTTCCTGCATAAGTGACACTGCCCTTCTCACACCACCCATGAGCCCCTCGTGTTTCCTTCATGCTGTTGGTAGTCTCTGCAAGGCAAGGGTGCAGCCAATATTGAAAGAGTGCAAAGTCCGGGAGCGCAGTGATTAAGGCCTAAGGAGGTCAAGAAAAGTCATGGTTGGAAGACACGCCATTCTACTTTTAGGCTATAAAATTCAGATGGTAAATTTAACATGCGCAGAATGCAAGTAGTAGTTGACATTTTTCTGCATCCTTTAGGCATTTGAGAACATCATTGACAAAGCACAGGAACAACATTTGATTAAGTCACCAGAAGCCAGCATTCACAGGTGGCTCAGTGGATGATACAACATCCAATGTGAGTAAATGGTACCAGGGAACTGCAGAGGCAAGAGTTCTATCGTTTCAATACTAACAGGATATGAAGAACCATGGCTTTATGAGTAATAAGAGTTGCTCCCTTTTCTCTGGGACAGCACTTTTGACAGTAAAGAACCGCAAGAGACAGTGCCTGGATGCTAGGAAGGATCTTCATGGGTACAGTTTGAACAATGAACATAGGTAGGAAGCTCTTCTCTATCAGTCTAAATACATTGCTATCCCTTACCTGGTCTCATGAATTTTGCAATACATTTTTAATCAAATATTTTATATAGACAGAGAATTTACAGAAACGATTTGCCTGGTGTCCCACACGTGTAGGGGTAGCCGCATTCTTGACCCATCTTGTACCCCAGTCCTGGAATCAGGCTCTTCTTCGTGAAGCCTGTTTCATGCTATCAGAGACCCAGCTCTAGGTATTGGGTGAACTTGGTGAACACAAAACTTTGAACTTAGGAATCATAGTTGGTAAGACCACATGATCATTGTGGTTTTTTATCACATCATTGTCTGTATTGAATAATTGTCATTTTGGGCAGTCTAGCATGTGAGCCTCTCTTCCTCCTGCTGGTACCCCATCTGCTGTGGAGTGTCCCTGTTGTGTTCAGTTAGAGGGAAGTGGTAGCTCCATCACTATGGGAATGAATGGGGCTACACGCTCCTTCTCCTTACTCTAACAGACTGTCTAACAGACTCTCCTTACTCTAACAGCCATAGCCAGTTGGAAACTTTCCCCTAGGAATTTCAGGGTTGAGCCAGTGTCACAGGAATGTGGGTGAACCCAGTGGCAATAGTGTGCAGTAGAATTGTTGCTTGTGTTCCTACTGCCTCATCCTCTGAGCCCTTTTGGTTTCTGACCATTTCCCAAGATTCTTTTCATCTACTACCTGTTGATTTTCTAAGCCCCCAGTATTAATGCAATAAATGTCCAAAACCTTTTTGCGTAAGACAGTACTGGTTTTGTTTCTTAAAACAATGAATCCTGGGGGGGCGGAGCAAGATGGCCGAATAGGAACAGCTTCAGTCTCCATCTCCCAGCGCGAGCGACACAGAAGACCGGTGATTTCTGCATTTTCAACTGAGGTACTGGGGTCATCTCACTCGGGAGTGCCGGACAATCAATCGGTGCTGGTCAGCTGCTGCAGCCCGACCAGCGAGAGCTGAAGCAGGGCGAGGCATCGCCTCACCTGGGAAGCGCGAGGGGGAAGGGAGTCCCTTTTCCTAGCCAGGGGAACTGAGACACACAACACCTGGAAAATCGGGTAACTCCCACCCCAATACTGCGCTGTAACACCGGCACACCGGAGATTATATCCCACACCTGGCCGGGAGGGTCCCACGCCCACGGAGCCTCTCTCCTTGCTAACACAGCAGTCTGCGGCAATCTAACCGCAAGGCAGCAGCGAGGCTGGGGGAGGGGCGCCCGCCATCGCTGAGGCTTAAGTAGGTAAATAAAGCCACTGGGAAGCTCGAACTGGGTGGAGCTCACAGCAGCTCAAGGAAACCTGCCTGTCTCTGTAGACTGCGCCTCTGGGGACAGGGCTCAGCTAAAGGAGCAGAAGCCTGTGAAACGCGAACGACTCTGTCTGACAGCTTTGAAGAGAGCAGTGGATCTCCCAAAACGGAGGTTGAGATCTGAGAAGGGGCAGTCTGCCTGCTCAAGTGGGTCACTGACCCCTGAGTAGCCTAACTGGGAGACATCCCCCACTAGGGGCAGTCTGACACCCCACACCTCACAGGGTGGAGTACACCCCTGAGAGGAAGCTTCCAAAGCAAGAATCAGACAGGTGCACTCGCTGTTCAGCAATATTCTATCTTCTGCAACCTCTGCTGCTGATACCCAGGCAAACAGGGTCTGGAGTGGACCTCAAGCAATCTCCAACAGACCTATAGCTGAGGGTCCTGACAGTCAGAAGGAAACCTATCAAACAGGAAGGACACCTATATCAAAACCCCATCAGTACGTCACCATCATCAAAGACCAGTGACAGATAAAACCACAAAGATGGGGAAAAAGCAGGGCAGAAAAGCTGGAAATTCAAAAAATAAGAGCGCATCTCCTCCTGCAAAGGAGCACAGCCCATCGCCAGCAACGGATCAAAGCTGGTCAGAGAATGATTTTGATGAGATGAGAGAAGAAGGCTTCAGTCCATCAAACCTCTCAGAGCTAAAGGAGGAATTACGTACCCAGCGCAAAGAAACTAAAAATCTTGAAAAAAGAGTGGAAGAATTGACAGCTAGACTAATTAATGCAGAGAAGGTCATAAACGAAATGACAGAGATGAAAACCATGACACGAGAAATACGTGACAAATGCACAAGCTTCAGTAACCGACTCGATCAACTGGAAGAAAGAGTATCAGCGATGGAGGATCAAATGAATGAAATGAAGCGAGAAGAGAAACCAAAAGAAAAAAGAAGAAAAAGAAATGAACAAAGCCTGCAAGAAGTATGGGATTATGTCAAAAGACCAAATCTACGTCTGATTGGGGTGCCTGAAAGTGAGGGGGAAAATGGAACCAAATTGGAAAACACTCTACAGGATATCATCCAGGAGAACTTCCCCAACCTAGCAGGGCAGGCCAACATTCAAATTCAGGAAATACAGAGAACGCCACAAAGATACTCCTCCAGAAGAGCAACTCCAAGACACATAATTGCCAGATTCACCAAAGTTGAAATGAAGGAAAAAATCTTAAGGGCAGCCAGAGAGAAAGGTCGGGTTACCCACAAGGGGAAGCCCATCAGACTGACAGCAGATCTCTCGGCAGAAACTCTACAAGCCAGAAGAGAGTGGGGGCCAATATTCAACGTTCTTAAAGAAAAGAATTTTAAACCCAGAATTTCATATCCAGCCAAATTAAGTTTCATAAGTGAAGGAGAAATAAAATTCTTTACAGATAAGCAAATGCTTAGAGATTTTGTCACCACCAGGCCTACCTTACAAGAGACCCTGAAGGAAGCCCTAAACATGGAAAGGAACAACCGGTACCAGCCATTGCAAAAACATGCCAAAATGTAAAGACCATCGAGCCTAGGAAGAAACTGCATCAACTAATGAGCAAAATAACCAGTTAATATCATAATGGCAGGATCAAGATCACACATAACAATATTAACCTTAAATGTAAATGGACTAAATGCTCCAATTAAAAGACACAGACTGGCAAACTGGATAAAGAGTCAAGACCCATCAGTCTGCTGTCTTCAGGAGACCCATCTCACATGCAGAGACATACATAGGCTCAAAATAAAAGGATGGAGGAAGATCTACCAAGCAAATGGAGAACAAAAAAAAGCAGGGGTTGCAATCCTAGTCTCTGATAAAACAGACTTTAAACCATCAAAGATCAAAAGAGACAAAGAAGGCCATTACATAATGGTAAAGGGATCAATCCAACAGGAAGAGCTAACTATCCTAAATATCTATGCACCTAATACAGGAGCACCCAGATTCATAAAGCAAGTCCTTAGAGACTTACAAAGAGACTTGGACTCCCATACAATAATAATGGGAGACTTCAACACTCCACTGTCAACATTAGACAGATCAACGAGACAGAAAGTTAACAAGGATATCCAGGAATTGAACTCATCTCTGCACCAAGCGGACCTAATAGACATCTATAGAACTCTCCACCCCAAGTCAACAGAATATACATTCTTCTCAGCACCACATCACACTTATTCCAAAATTGACCACATAATTGGAAGTAAAGCACTCCTCAGCAAATGTAAAAGAACAGAAATTATAACAAACTGTCTCTCTGACCACAGTGCAATCAAACTAGAACTCAGGACTAAGAAACTCAATCAAAACCGCTCAACTACATGGAAACTGAACAACCTGCTCCTGAATGACTACTGGGTACATAACGAAATGAAAGCAGAAATAAAGATGTTCTTTGAATCCAATGAGAACAAAGATACAACATACCAGAATCTCTGGGACACATTTAAAGCAGTATGTAGAGGGAAATTTATAGCACTAAGTGCCCACAAGAGAAAGCAGGAAAGATCTAAAATTGACACTCTAACATCACAATTAAAAGAACTAGAGAGGCAAGAGCAAACACATTCAAAAGCTAGCAGAAGGCAAGAAATAACTAAGATCAGAGCAGAACTGAAGGAGATAGAGACACAAAAAACCCTCCAAAAAATCAATGAATCCAGGAGTTGGTTTTTTGAAAAGATCAACAAAATTGACAGACCGCTAGCAAGGCTAATAAAGAAGAAAAGAGAGAGGAATCAAATAGACGCAATAAAAAATGATAAAGGGGATATCACCACCGACCCCACAGAAATACAAACTACCATCAGAGAATACTATAAACACCTCTACGCAAATCAACTAGAAAATCTAGAAGAAATGGATAATTTCCTGGACACGTATACTCTTCCAAGACTAAACCAGGAAGAAGTTGAATCCCTGAATAGACCAATAGCAGCCTCTGAAATTGAGGCAACAATTAATAGCCTACCCACCAAAAAAAGCCCAGGACCAGATGGATTCACAGCTGAATTCTACCAGAGGTACAAGGAGGAGCTGGTACCATTCCTTCTGAAACTATTCCAATCAATAGAAAAAGAGGGAATCCTCCCTAACTCATTTTATGAGGCCAACATCATCCTGATACCAAAGCCTGGCAGAGACACAACAAAAAAAGAGAATTTTAGACCAATCTCCCTGATGAACATCGATGCAAAAATCCTCAATAAAATACTGGCAAACCGGATTCAGCAGCACATCAAAAAGCTTATCCAGCATGATCAAGTGGGCTTCATCCCTGGGATGCAAGGCTGGTTCGACATTCGCAAATCAATCAACGTAATCCAGCATATCAACAGAACCAAAGACAAGAACCACATGATTATCTCAATAGATGCAGAAAAGGCTTTTGACAAAATTCAACAGCCCTTCATGCTAAAAACGCTCAACAAATTCGGTATTGATGGAACGTACCTCAAAATAATAAGAGCTATTTATGACAAACCCACAGCTAATATCATACTGAATGGGCAAAAACTGGAAAAGTTCCCTTTGAAAACTGGCACAAGACAGGGATGCCCTCTCTCACCACTCCTATTCAACATAGTGTTGGAAGTTCTGGCTAGGGCAATCAGGCAAGAGAAAGAAATCAAGGGTATTCAGTTAGGAAAAGAAACAGTCAAATTGTCCCTGTTTGCAGATGACATGATTGTGTATTTAGAAAACCCCATCGTCTCAGCCCAAAATCTTCTTAAGCTGATAAGCAACTTCAGCAAAGTCTCAGGATACAAAATTAATGTGCAAAAATCACAAGCATTCTTATACACCAGTAACAGACAAGCAGAGAGCCAAATCAGGAATGAACTTCCATTCACAATTGCTTCAAAGAGAATAAAATACCTAGGAATCCAACTTACAAGGGATGTAAAGGACCTCTTCAAGGAGAACTACAAACCACTGCTCAGTGAAATCAAAGAGGACACAAACAAATGGAAGAACATACCATGCTCATGGATAGGCAGAATCAATATTGTGAAAATGGCCATACTGCCCAAGGTAATTTATAGATTCAATGCCATCCCCATCAAGCTACCAATGAGTTTCTTCACCGAATTGGAAAAAACTGCTTTAAAGTTCATATGGAACCAAAAAAGAGCCCGTATTGCCAAGACAATCCTAAGTCAAAAGGACAAAGCCGGAGGCGTCACGCTACCTGACTTCAAACTATACTACAAGGCTACAGTAACCAAAACAGCATGGTACTGGTACCAAAACAGAGATATAGACCAATGGAACAGAACGGAGCCTTCAGAAATAATGCCACACATCTACAACCATCTGATATTTGACAAACCTGAGAAAAACAAGAAATGGGGAAAGGATTCCCTATTTAATAAATGGTGCTGGGAAAATTGGCTAGCCATAAGTAGAAAGCTGAAACTGGATCCTTTCCTTACTCCTTATACGAAGATTAATTCAAGATGGATTAGAAACTTAAATGTTAGACCTAATACCATAAAAACCCTAGAAGAAAATCTAGGTAGTACCATTCAGGACATAGGCATGGGCAAGGACTTCATGTCTAAAACACCAAAAGCAACGGCAGCAAAAGCCAAAATTGACAAATGGGATCTCATTAAACTAAAGAGCTTCTGCACAGCAAAAGAAACTACCATCAGAGTGAACAGGCAACCTACAGAATGGGAGAAAATTTTTGCAATCTACTCATCTGACAAAGGGCTAATTTCCAGAATCTACAAAGAACTCAAACAAATATACAAGAAAAAAACAAACAACCCCATCCAAAAGTGGGGAAAGGATATGAACAGACATTTCTCAAAAGAAGACATTCATACAGCCAACAGACACATGAAAAAATGCTCATCATCACTGGCCATCAGAGAAATGCAAATCAAAACCACAATGAGATACCATCTCACACCAGTTAGAATGGCAATCATTAAAAAATCAGGAAACAACAGGTGTTGGAGAGGATGTGGAGAAATAGGAACACTTTTACACTGTTGGTGGGATTGTAAACTAGTTCAACCATTATGGAAAACAGTATGGCGATTCCTCAAGGATCTAGAACTAGATGTACCATATGACCCAGCCATCCCACTACGGGGTATATACCCAAAGGATTATAAATTATGCTACTACAAAGACACATGCACACGTATGTTTATTGCGGCACTATTCACAATAGCAAAGACTTGGAATCAACCCAAATGTCCATCAGTGACAGACTGGATTAAGAAAATGTGGCACATATACACCATGGAATACTATGCAGCCATAAAAAAGGATGAGTTTGCGTCCTTTGTAGGGACATGGATGCAGCTGGAAACCATCATTCTTAGCAAACTATCACAAGAAGAGAAAACCAAACACCGCATGTTCTCACTCATAGGTGGGAACTGAACAATGAGATCACTTGGACTCGGGAAGGGGAACATCACACACTGGGGCCTATCATGGGGAGGGGGGAGGGGGAGGGATTGCATTGGGGAGTTATACCTGATATAAATGATGAATTGATGGGTGCTGACGAGTTGATGGGTGCAGCACACCAACATGGCACATGTATACATATGTAACCTGCACGTTATGCACATGTACCCTAGAACTTAAAGTATAATAATAATAAAAAAAAAAAAAAAAAAAAAAAAAACAATGAATCCTGTCTGAATCAGCATATTATTTATTTCTGGGTTTTGGTTTTGGTTTTTGTTTTAGTTTTGGTTCTGTCTTTGGTTGTTTGGTATCGAGAATATCTCTATTCACTTAGTTAAATGTTTGCAAGTGGTAATAATTTAACAGCTTGTCTTGCAATCTCAGGATGTACTTCAAGTCCTCCTGAAGCTTAAGAGTAGAGTTATAGGAAATTTCCATTTCAAAGTCAAAGCATGTAGAGTATCTACCAACAGCTCAGAATCCTTAACTGGTGATTGTTTAATTTTGAGGGTGTTAATGAACAGCTTTCCCAGCCACTTACAATTTCTTCTGTTTTTAGAAAATACTTTCCAAATACATCTTATACCAATACGAAATGTTCAGTGGCATAAGTAAAAATAAGTTCAAAAATCTCATTGCTCATTTCTGACACACTTATTCAAAGTTTCAACACAGCCAAGTTTTGCAAGGAAAACTTTAATTGAGTTAAAACAAAGGAAGTTTTAAACAAAATAAAGGGATAAACTTCATGTCATTTTCCTTGTTGGTACATTATCGGCATTTGTAAACATAGTAACAAAGAGACTGAGGTCAGCACTAAACAGGTTAGCCTTTTGGCACAGGTAACACATCGCAGTCTCCATTATTATGTACATTTGTGTGCATCACATTGTTGTGTATATAAGTATGTGTTTTTACAGTTCTAAAAAATAGTTATTAAAAAAATGGAAGAGGCCGGGTGCAGTGGTTCACACCTGTAATCCCAGCACTTTGGGAGACCAAGGTGGGTGGATCACCTGAGGTCAGGAGTTTGAGACCAGCCTGGCCAACTTGGTGAAACCCCATCTCCACTAAAAATACAAAAATTAGCTGGGCATGATTGTGAGCGCCTATCATCCCAGCTACTCACAATGCTGAGGCAGGAGAATCGCTTGAGCCTGGGACGCAGAGGTTGCAGTGAGCAGAGATTGCGCCATTGCACTCCAGCCTGGGTGACAAGAGTGAAACTCTGTCTCAAAAAAAAAAAAAAAAAAAAAAAGAACAAATAAAATAAAATTAAAATTAAAATAAATTATAAAATAGAAAAAAATAATATTTGAATTATTGGCTTCTAAATGCAGAATCCTTAAGAATCTGCTGGAAACCACATCCCTGCTGGTCATGTTCTGCCTCTCCTGTTTAATTTTTAAAATTGTGCTATTCTAGGCTTGGAGAAAATCCCACTTCCTTGCTGACATCTTCTCTATGCCCAGGCTAGAGGGAACCTTCTCTCTTTAATAATCTCTTAAAGTGATTATTTTCCTTTCATGGCAGAAAAAGAGGAAAGACATGCCCTTCTCTGACTGTTCATCATTTTGACTTGTGATATCTTTATTTTAGTTTATTGTCAGCTATGTATATGCCTTGTTTTCCCAAACTAAAATACATTTTATGCTCCTCAAAGGCATGAGCCAGGCCCTATACAAATATTTGCCACTTGATTAGGATTAAATTCTACTTTTGCCCTTCAGACCCATTTTTATCTACTTAGTACTGTGTTTTCCAAACATGTTACCTGCTACCTTTTACCAATTTTGCCTTATCTTCATACCACGTGTGCTATTTTTACTAGACACCTTTTTATTGCAAATAAACTCATTTTTTAATCTAAATTCATTTAAAAGGAAGCTTTCATAAATGGAAAGCCAGTATTGTTTGCCACAAATGGAAGGTAGCACAAAAATAGACATATTAAAAAAATAAACACAACAACACTGCTACTTATTGAACTCTAGCCAGCTACTGTTGCCTTTGGGTTTTGAGCCTAAGGGAAAAAGGGAGATCAGAGAGTGTTACAGAAATTCTTCCTTAGCTAATCAGAGAGGTTTGGAAAGAGTGTCGGAAAGGGAATACCTTTCTTTCTCAGCATGGGATTCAATGTTATTTGCATTGTCCACACCTAACTCAGACTGCCCCGGTATTATGGGTGGCAGATACTCGATGAAAAGCACTCATAGAAGATGAGCTCTCGGAGCCTGAGAAACATGTCCTGTACTCAGCGTTCTTGCTTTGCACGTCTGCACAACTCATTCTCCAAGAGCTTCTGCGCTCTCCCTTGCATATCTCCTCATTATCTGGGCCTTATTTTTCTTTTTTTTCTCTCGGCTCACTGCAACCTCCGACTCCCTGGTTCAAGCCATTCTCCTGCCTCAGCCTCCAGAGTAGGTGGAACTACAGGTGAGCGCCACCACGCCCGGCTAATTTTTGTATATTTAGTAGAGATGGGGTTTCACCATGTCGGCCAGGATGGTCTTCATCTCCTGACCTTGTGATCCGCCCACCTCGGCCTCCCAAAGTGCTGGGATTACAGGCATGGGCCACCGTGCCTGGTCACTTTTCTTATCTATAAAATAAGAGAATTCTACCGGATGCCCTTTCCCGTGGCTTCCAGCCCCGACCTTATCAGGGTCTGTAATCACAAGATCCCTGGAATTAAGTGTTCCAGATCCCTGATTACCCCTAACCATCCAGCAATAGATCACGAGCCAGTGTTCACCACTGAAGTCGGATTGGTGGCTCATTCTTCTAATCCCAGCTACTCAGGAGGCTGAGGCAGGAGGATCGTTTGATCCTAGGGGTTCGAAGCTGCAGTGAGCTATGATCATAAATGTCACCCTCCAGCCTGGGTGACAGAATGAGACCCCTTCTCAAAAAAGAAACAGTACTCAGCACTGACTCACTCATCTTCACCGTGGAAGATGACACTATCCTGTCCCTTCCCAAAGAACCAAAGTTAAACACTGGAGAGATCGTTTTTCCTTATGACAGGCAAAATGCTCAGGGAGTATAGCGAGGTTTGAGCTTGGCTCTACCCCCAGAATTGCCACTGTTCTCCCAAGTGCCAATGACTTCTGACACCCTGTACATTTAATTTCCATAAAGGGAAGGGAATCATAGACAAGCTAAATATATTTTTGCGTGTAATTCCAGTTTAAGTTAGTTAAACGGCAACCGAGCTATAAAATTTTGCTGAAATCCTTAGAAATATATATATATATATATATTTTTTTTTTTTTTCTTTAATTGAGACAGAGTCTCACTGTGTTGCCCAGGTAGGAGTGCAGTGGCACGATCACAGCTCACTGCCACCTCCACCTCCCAGGATCAAGCGATCCTCCCACCTCAGCCTCCTGAGTAGCTGGGATTACAGGTGAGTGCTACCAGGTCCAGCTAATTTGTCTTTTTTTTTGTATTTTTTGCAGCAACAGGGTTTCGCCATTGTGCCCAGGTTGGTCTTGAACTCCTGGGCTCAAGCGATTTGTCGGCCTTGGCCTGCCAAAGTGCTAGTATTACAGGTCAGAGCCACCACACCTGTCCACCAGAAATAATTTTTTAAAAAACAGAATGTTAGGGGCTAGTAGGATGAGTGGGAGTAAGAATATGCGGATTGTATTGCTGCTGGTCCTCCCCACTTCTGGCAACATGAACTTCTTGAAGTGCCAGCTTCCTTATCCTTCCTTGAGGGATTTGGGCTTTGCTAGAAGATTTCATTTTCTCTCCTAGCAATTACCTTAAATATTTACAGAAACTCTTGGATCTGAGAAAAAAACTTACGAATCAAATTTGTATTTGGTCCTGAAACCACTAAGTAATACAACATGCAAATAGGAGTTAAGGTTTGGAAACTGGCCTTTATATAGAGCAGTTCAAAACAATCTTATGGGATTTACATTTTTTAAATGAGAATTTCTTATAAAATGAGAGAATAGTCAGGCACAGAAGCTCACACCTATCATCCCAGCACTTTGGGAAGCCAAGGGGGGATGATCACTTGAGCTAAGGTGTTCAAGACCAGCCTAGGCAACGTAGACCCTGTCTCTATATTTTAAAAAAAGAAAAACAAGAAAGAAAGAAAAATGAGAGAATATATACTTCTTCAACATGATTCATATTAATATATAAAGTTATCATTTTAATGTAATGTCATTTCCGAACAAATATCTCATATTTCATTCCAAGCAATATTAATGATAAGAATGTTTGCCTGCAAATACATATTGAAAAGCCATTGACTGACAAAATATTGGCAACACATAATATTAATTAAGCCTGTAAGCTTGTTTGAGAATGCGTCATATTTCAAAACTAAACAGTTAGGCCAAGTCATCTGGTGAGTCATTTGTTTCTTTAAAATTCAGCCATGATACAAGGGTTACCTACAGACTTTAGAGACAAACTCCAAAACTAACATGCTCATCATCCTAGGAACATTATCATGTTTCAGCAAGAAGCAAACCTCTGGATCTCTTATACTAAACAAGCTTCTGGTGAGGGGTGAAGCTGGGGTTTCTGTTTAGCCACTCCTACCATTATGGGAGCTACAAGTCCAGGCTTGTACTGGTAGACCTCGTGTTACAATCACTTTTGAAGAAGTTGGTTAGAAAAGAGCAGAGAGTATGGTTTTATCTAAGTAAAATTTGTTCCTGCACAGGAACAAGCTCAGATCTACCTAAGAAATGAAACAGCCATTTTTTTTTTTTTAACAGTCTTCTTTTTTGTGTGAACCTAAACTAAGACAATCCTTTGTTCTTTCTTGTAGCCATCAAACCAATTAATTAGAGGCAAAAAAACTGATAAGAACTTTGTGTACTTTCTCTACACTTGAAGGAAATCATACAAAACTATGCACAATCTCATTCACTCAGACCAGCATTGGGTAGAAATTTCTTTGCTCTGTCTATACTGACAAGGTTTGCTAAGCAAACTAATAAACAGCACAGAGGAAGGGGAGGGGGAAGAATATTAACTACTAAGAGAAGCAACTTTTAACCACTTTAAAGCATGTTCAAACCATCTACTTCCTTAAGAAATCACTAGCACACCGAGTGGTTTTTGTTCATTAAAGCAGATGAATTATGGAATTATTATTCTAATTACTAAAGAACTCTTCCCTTTACCAAAAATTTATGCAAAGTTCCTAGAGAGACATGACATTTGAATGGAATTCAAGTTATCAACTTTGAGCTACACACAATGGATGATGAATCTAGTTTAGATACTGAGTGACGGGCTCATGCATTTTAGATGAGATGGCAAATTGCCATTGGGGATATTAAAAAGCTTCTAGAAACACTGCAATGTCTGAGATTTCCTTCAAAGTAATCTGGCGGGAAGGAGAGGTGGAAAGAGGGGATATTTAAAGATAAATGAGATTAGCCATGAGTTCATCAACACTGAAGCTGATGATGAATACTTGAGGGCTCATTATACTATACTTGATATTTCTAAAAATTGTCCACAAGAAAACATTTAGAAATGAAAGAAAGAAAGAAGAAAGAAAGAAAGAAAGAAAGAAAGAAAGAAAGAAAGAAAGAAAGAAAGAAAGAAAGAAGGAAAGAAGGAAAGAAGGAAGGAAGGAAGGAAGGAAGGAAGGAAGGAAGGAAGGAAGGAAG
>NC_045451.1:21550752-21574781 GCF_002776525.5 Piliocolobus tephrosceles | reverse complement strand
AAGGAAGGAAGGAAGGAAGGAAGGAAGGAAGGAAGGAAGGAAGGAAGAAAGGAAGAAAGGAAGAAAGGAAGAAAGAAAGAAAGAGAAAGAGAGACTGAGCACCATGGCTCACGCCCGTAATCCCAGCACTCTGGGAGGCCGAGATGGGAGGATCCATTGGAGCCAAGAGTTTGAAACCAGCATCAGCAAAGTAGTGAGACCCTGTCTCTATCAAAAAAAAAAAAAAAAAAAAATTAAAAATTAGGCAGGTGTGGTGGTGTGCACATTTAGTGCCAGCTACTTGGGAGGTGAGATAGGAGGATCACTTTTCCAGGCTGCAGTGAGTTATGATTATGCTGTTTCTCTTTGGCCTGGGTAACAGAGCAAGACCCTCTCTCTAAAGAGGAAAGAAAAGAAAATGGCCCACAGAGGGCAAATAGGCAGGTGGTCAAGAAACTGGTAGGGATTGCAGGGATGCAGGCAGTGCTATGGCTGAAGGGAAAGCTCGGGGAAGAGGGAGTAGAAGGCCAGCAGAGTAGGTGTGGGCCTGTCTGGGGTCCTCTCCTTGTGTTGCAGTTTGCATTTTTATCCCTCCATAGCAAGCAGGAAGGAGCAGAAAATGCCTGCCAGAGCCTGCCCTGGGTCAAATTCTGATGAAAGCAAAAGCTGCCTGCAGTGTTTCCAATATGCTCAGCCTCTGCCTCTACCTCCCCACCAGCAATGCCATGTTTTCCTCCACACACACCTCGAGCACACCGCTTTATCAAACCCCATTCAGAAGCACTGTGTTCCCAGCACTGATGTTTTTAAAAACGGTGACAGTGACTTCCTCATTTGCATTTCGTGTTTATGACCTTCTCCTATTGGCTTGACACATAGATGTGGGGCAGGGCAGGAGCACAGATTAGAGCAGCGCTGGTATTACAATGAGAGAGCAAAGACAGAAGAGATCGCATTCAGCTTCTGGCATTTAAAAGAGGATTTTGCCCAGAGATCCAATGTGACAAGCCAGCTTTGCTGAGATTTAAAAGCTGTGTAATTATGATTCACAGTTTCTTTTTATCTCCTCCCAGGGACAATCAAGAGCCAGGCCTGGCCACCTGCACTGTGGAGGTCTAGGTTAGAGATGGCCCCATCCAGCCTAGGGGAATGCAGAAGAACCAGGGAGCCAGGCAAATGCAGAGGGGAAGGCAGGTGCTCAGGTTCTCATCTTCCCTCCCTGCCCCCTCAAGGAGTCAGTTGGAGGCAGCTTTGGAAATATCTACAAATGTGCTAAAAAGCTGGAAGGCAGAGAGGCATCTGTCCTGCCTCCTGTCCACGGCTCTAGGCTGCCTCTCTCCACCAAGTTGGAGGTAGCTCCGTCAAAATGGAAGCAGCAGTACAATAGGACTAAGCAGATGGAGGAAGGATGGTGCTCCACGTGGTGAACCTAGAAGTTCCCACCTGTATCTGAGGCTTTAGGGAACTCAGAAGACAGCTGGCATGAGGCTCAGTGGCTGGCCATAGGCCTTGCAATGGCCAGGGGTGAGGGGAACTCCCAGCCAAGGTCAGGTGGAGGAGGTAGCAGAAACTCAGTCAGGTCCATGGTGTAGGTAAAAGGAGAAGTTAGGCTTGGCTGAAGCATGGACATCAAGCAACCAGCCTGGATGAAGCTGAGACAGCAGTGGATCAGTTCCCAGAGCCATGATGGCCAGCAGACAGGCAGAAGCAGGGGAGCAAGGAGCACCAGCGCAGAGGCTGGGGGAGTTGGGAGGTTCCACCCAGATCCACCTCCTTTCCCCAGTACCTCAAGGGTTTCTGATCCAAACATGAAGTACCTTCCTGGAAAGAAAAAGAGGGGAGAGGGAGGAGAGCAAGGAGGATGGAAGAGAAGACAAAGGAGGAAAGGGAAGTGAAAGAGAGAAAGGAATGTTTCTGCGATGCTCATCATTTTTATTAAAGAAGCTGTTACAATTATTACATCATACTTAGATCAACAGATTAATCTGAAGCTTGTTAATTTTTTTTTGTTATGCACTAAGTGCGTCTCTTGAGGAAGACGCTACATTTTATCTGAACATCTGGGTATAGCATCGGTGACTTTGGGATCCTGCACATAGATTTTATGTGAATTCGAGTGCAGTTGTTGCCCCTTGCAGACATTACAGCTTTATAATTGAGGAAAGAACAGCTGTGACCCCTGGGGCCCCAGACACCCTGCTCTTGCTATCTCCTCTGGGGTTCAGGGTGCTGCGTCTCACAGCTGCCGCCCACCAGGAATAAACTGACTACCCACACACATGCCACTGATGTCACTCTAGCATCCTCTTTGTCTGGATCTCACCTACTGCCCCTTCATCCTCAATGGGTCTAAATGCTGCCCCTTACAGTGACCATGTCACAGCTAACATGCACTGCCACCGGCAAAGCGTCAGTCATAGGACCAAATGCTTTGCAACATCATCATCATCATCATCATCATCATCATCATCATCATCATGTTTTAATCTTCACATTTACCTTAGGTACCAATAAAGTCAACATTTCCAAATGGGGAAATTAAGGCTTAGAGAGTTTAAACGGCTTGACCCCACGTAGGAAGTGGCAGAGCTGGGCTTTGAACCCAGGTCATTTGGCTTTAGATCCCCCGACTGTTAGCAGCTTCCAAAGGCTATGCTGCCACTAGGCAATATGGGGCTTAGGTCTGCCAGTGACTCTGTCTTCCTGTGCTTGGAACCCGGGCTCGGGTAGCCCCTTTGTCCAGGAATGTGACCTGCTGCCCACCCAGCTGCTCTCTTGTCCCACAGCACTCGTTGTGGAGGTCCTTCATGATACCCTTTCTTCTTCACCTCCCATGCATCACTCAGACCGCTGACATCACCTCCTTGTTGGTAGAGCCTTCTGTGACTCCTCATGGCAGCAAGTCATTCCTTCCTGCATGTTCCCTTGCCACTTAGCCTGTAGGCAGTGCATTTCCCATGGAAACATAATGGCATATTTATAGGCCAGTCACCTGAGCTGAACTAGGAGCTCCTCGCAAGCAGGTGAATGCCATCTTCATCTCTGAGTTTCTAGACCGGAGAGGATGCAGCAGAGACCATGGGCTGCCTTGCTTAAGGCTCATCCAACCCCCGACTAGCTTGTCTTTCAGTACAGCAGAGGCCAAGAAGCAGAAAATGACAGGTGAAGCCAGGTCCCCATGTGCAATTTAGTTCCTGCCAATCAAATGCATTCATGTGAGACTGATTACAGACTGAGCTACAACGGACAAAAGGCAAAGGGCAATGCATTCATTTTGCTAGAGTGGATCTTGGTTTTTAAACTGTCACAGCAATCTCCTCAGTCAGGCAGATCTATATAGTGCGTAGTCCATTTATATTTGTGATGAAAAAAGAAAAAGAATGAATGCAATAAAACTGCCCTCTTAAAGGTTGTTTGTTAATAACCTCCAAGACTCAATTTCAATTTCCATCCACTTGACTTGTTAACAATGACTCTCTTACTTTTTCAAAGATACTAGGTTGTGCATTGCCGCATATTTAGATCAGAAATTCTTTTAAATTTGTCAAGAATTCCAGCTGTTAGAAAGAGAGTGGGAAATAGCAATGGAGAAAGACTATGTAATCAAAAGGAAAGATCACTGCTGGGCAGCAAAATCCAAAAATGTCCACTGAAGGGTTGGGCATGGTGGCTCATGCCTGTAATCCCAGGATTTCAGAGGCCAAGGTGGGAGGATCACTTGAGGCCAGAAGTTCAAGACCAGCATGGGCAACATAGGGAGACACTGTCTCTACAACAAAAACTAAAGAGCTAGCTGGACATAGTGGCACACGCCTGTAGTCTCAGCTACATGGGAGGCTGAGACAGAAGGTTACTTGAGCCCAAGAGGTCAAGACTACAGTGAGCTATGATCTTGCCACTTGCATTCCAGCCTGGGAGACTGAATTATATTATGTCTCAAAAAAAAAAAAAAAAAAAAAAAGGAAAGAAAAAGAAAAAAAATCCACAGAATCCTTCAAATCAAACCACAGAGGCAGGAATCCAGGCTTGCATGCAGCACTTGGCCTTATCTTTTACTTGTATGTTCTTTACTACGTATCTCTCCACTTCTAGGATTCTGTGCATCTACAATATCTCTGATGTACCAGACAACTGTAAAATGCACAGGAAAGCCCCTATGGGGAGCAGAGTGAAGAGTGAGTAGGAAATCCTGGTAGAATTTTATCAGTGAGGCAAAGGGAGGCTCAGGGATTGGTTGGAGATCTAGTGAGTTGGCAACCAAAACTCAGGCAAGTCTCCTGACACCTGCTCCATTGTTCCTTTACTGCGTTCTTTATAATTGACTTCTCAGTAACAGCTGACAATGGCCATAGCAGGTGCCCCAGAACCAAAAAGCTGAGTCTCATGAAAACTTGCCCAGCTCCAGGGGCAGTCAGATGGGGACTGGGAATGATAGAGGATGGAAAGTTTTTCATCACAAGGTTTTTGGTGCATCGTGATGGGCAGTGGTGCGGAGGATGCATCAACAGTTGAAAGAAACTTAGTTTAAGAATTGCGTAGGCTGAAAGTGATTGGTCCCTGACAGCGCTATGCCCACTGCTAAAAATAAAGTCTTAATTTTGAGGTGGTGCCAACAGTTTGCTCCACTAGGATGGCAGGGAGTGTCCTTTGGTTTAAATATTTACATTGCATTTTCGGCATCACTCTCAGCCTTACTGAAGCAGGCAACCACTTAGTGGGTGTTTGAAGATGACAATGCCCCCACACTCAGCCCTTCTTTAGCATTAATGGACAAGAGCAAGCTGTATAGCTTCTTAAATAAAACAGCAGCCTTTTGTGACCTCCCCTTTCGCAGGCAGCACCAACTCAATTATTCACTCAGAATTGCAAGGAACATTTCAGACGTTACTCAAGAATTCATCATCCACCCCCAACCCCACAAGTGATAGAAAGGGAAAATAATCAAAGACATTTAAATAATCACAATTTTTAAAAAGTATAAAGCAGAACAGACAGTTTTATTTTAGATCTTAAGTGAAAGTAGATTAAGGTTTTCCTTAGAAAACATTTATTGGAGAATTTCGGGTGAATTTCAGTTTTGCCGCCTGGTGTCGAATGCTGCTTTTTAAACCTTGTCTCTGCAGAGTCACCCCTTTTTCTCCAGTCCCACTCCCACTGCTGTTGGTCTGACCCTGTATGTCTGTGATTGTATAGACAGCAACTGTCCCTAGGGAAGGCGTAGCATGGGAAAGTGTGGATGTCTCAGTGTCCCTCCTGAGATTCACCTCTGTGACAATGACTGCATAGCCACCGTCATGGCCAAACTGCACCCATCCTGCAACACCCAGCCTCTTCCCAGGCCCCCCCATCAGCAACTGGGGCTGCCCATTCTGCATTCATGGCTTCCCCATTGCCTGGGTCTTTGCTCCAAAGTCTTTGCTTTTCTTACTAAGGACTTTGCTTTTCTTAGGTGCATTCACATTTTAAAAGCAGGATTCTTACCCAAATAAATAAAAGGGAACTATCCAGAAATGTATTGAATTATGGAAGTAATGAGTTGGTATAAAAACAAAAGTTCAAATGTTGTAGAAGGCTCTTATATAAAAATAAAATGCCCTCCTCCCTTTGCCCCTCCCAATCTCACTCCTTAGGCAGCTATTAATACTTTTGACCATTTTTTTGGTAAATTATAAGAAAGTACCCCATAACTCTAAATAATATGATATGCCCTATTTCTTGATTTCTCTCTTTAAATAGTATCTATCCACTTTTTACCATGAAACTGAAGAGTTTTGTTCATCTTCTCCCTTTTCCCTCCTTCAATCAATTTTTGTTTATTATATTTTTATCTTTTGGTCCTTCTATGAGTCAACTATAAAAATAAATAAAGACCAATCACATGAGCAAAGTAAAGGCTATTTATTCTGAGCTTGCTGTAGCAAGGGAGTCAGCCACCCACCGTCACTTACATTTTGGCAGAGACTCAAAGGCAGGCAGAGGAGTAGGAAAGCTTTAGATTAGAGAACAAGAAAGGCTTCAGCTACGGTTGGATTGAAGGCTGCTGGAGTGCAGAAGCTATAGGTGGACTAACTAGAAGTAGGGTGTCCTATGTGATTAGTTAGGGGTGCGTATTTGGCTTCCTCTGGGTGGTCCTAAGTTGGAAGCAAGGATAAAAATTCGGGAAGCTGTCAGTTATTAAACAAGTCCTGGCCATTTGGGGCTGACTTAACGCTGGCTGGCTTCTGTGTTGTTTATGGTAGAAAAGGACATTGGTTTCCTGGGCAGATTGCTGCAGATCATGGGTCAAAGTTCATCTACATATACATGGCCTGGCCATTGCCTGCTTGGATATTTAGTCTCTTACAACTTTGTAACTTTAAACAATAGAGTTAAACTTCTATTTTGTGATCTTCCAAATGTAAACAGTATTTCTTTCTCCCCATTCTGTAAGATACCCACCCCCACCACCAGCTAATCTCCCTCCCTCTACCTCTCAACTTCTTCCAGCCATACCATTATTTTTATATATGAAAATCTGCAATCATATTATCCCTTTGGCATGTGTAAATATTCCATGATGTGTCCATAGGTCAATTTTGAAAATCAAGAGCCAGTAAGCAGCATTTACAATATCATAATTGTATAATATAAATATAAGTAATAACATAATTTTTAAATTTCTATTTTATTTTAAGTTCTAGGATACATACATATGCAGGACACGCGGGTTTGTTACATAGGTAAATGTTTCATGGTGGCTTGCTGCACCTATCAACTCATCACCTAGGCATTAAGCTCCTCATGCATTAGTAATAATGTAATTAAATCATATAAGTGTTATTTACTAGTTGAAAAAAGTAATGAGATTTCATCCATAGTTGAACTTAGTGAAAGTAATTTTTTGTCTGTAAGCCTGTACCACTGGGAGCATAATATTTTAAACATCAATGTAAAATTGGTTCTCCTTTATGATACATTTTTTTTTTTTTTTCTCAAAGGCCTACGTGTCAGATAAACTGTCTTGGTCTTGAATAGCTGAAAATGTCAGTGTTTCTATTTCACATCTGATTGATAGTCTGGTTGGATATTTAATTCTAAGTTCCAGGTATAGGACTTTGAAGACATTGCTTGATTGACATCTACTATCCAATATTGTGGATCAAGTCATCTGATATCAATCTGATGTTCATTGTTTTATAAGAAATTCACGTTTTTCTTTCTAGAAGCTCTCAGGATTGTCTTTTTATCCTGTTGTTCTAGAATTTCACGTGGATGTATCCTATGGACTAAATCTTTGTGTCCACCCACCTCACCCCAAGTTCACATGTGGAAATCCTAATGCCCAGTGGGACACAATTTGGACGTAGTATTTGGGAGGTAATTAGGTCTTGCAGGTAGAGTCCTCCTTAGGGCCCTTATCAGAAAAGACATCGGAGAGCTTGCTCTCTGCCGTCTGCCATGTGAGGAATCAGTGCGAAGGCGGCTGTTTATGAACTAGAAGGAAGGCCTTCGCCATGAGCTGACCATGCTGGCACCCTAAGCTCAGACTTCAAGAACCATGAGAAATATATGTTTGCTTTTTAAGCCACCCAGTCTTTGGTATTCAATTATAGCGTCCCAAATTGGCAAAGACAAGGTATCTAGGAAATTATTTTGGATAAAGCCCTGAAATCCTCCTGCCAGTTATTCCACCTGTGACCGAGGTTGGCTCTCTCACCAGCATTGCTATAATCTCCTCCCCTCAGACAAGGAATCTTCAGATATTAATTGGCAAGCTTGTCTTCTAACTCCACGCTTCCACTATGCCAATCCTATGTTAAGTAACTCTTTGAGAGACAGCTTGTTATATCAGAAGGAGAACCCTGTGTGATCTCGAGGGAAGGTTATTCAACCTCCTAAAACCTCAATTTTATTATCCATTGGATCAGCAGTCCCCAACCTTTTTGGCACCAGGGACTGGTTTTGTGGAAGACAATTTTTCCACCGATGGGATGGCAAGGGAATGATGGTTTGTGGATGAAACTGTTCCAGCTCAGATCATCAGGCATTAGTTAGGTTCTCATGAGGAGTACATAACCTAGATTCTCCGCATGTGCAGTTCACAATAGGGTTCAAGCTCCTGTGAGACTCTAATGCTGCTACTGATCTCTCAGGAGGCAGAGCTCAGATGGTAATGCTTGCTCACCCCACTGCTCACCTCCTGCTATGCAGACAGGTTCCTAACAGACCACGGACCAGCACTGGTCCATGGCCCAGGGGCTGGGACTCCTGCGTTAGATGGACATAACAGTACTACCTCTTAAGATGTTTGTGAAGCATAAATTAGAGTAAAATTTGAATACAACTCACCACAAATGATAGGAGTTATTAGGAGCTAACGAAGTGAGACAACATATAAATAGATATGTATATATAGATGGTAACTGTGGTGTGTGTGCGTGTGTATGCGTGTGTAATAAATGTTTGTAAACTACCATCATATACCCTTTCCCCAAAACAATGTACATATAAGAAGAAAAACTGGCCTTGTCCCTATATAAATGGAAGAAAACTTAAATACAGCATTTTTAAAGTGTAGAAGAAGCTTATTAGAGTGGTTTTCAAAAACATAAATGAGGCCAGACATGGTGGCTCATGCTTGAAACCCCAGCATTTTGGGAGGCCAAAGCTGGGAGGATTGCTTGAGCCCAGGAGGTCAAGGTGGCAGTGAGCCATGATAGCACCACTGCACTCCAGCCTGGGCAATGAAACACACACACACACACACACACACACACACACGAAGATTGTGGAGCTCCAAAGCAGATATAAATAGACAACAGAACCACATACAGGCTAAGCCACAGAAACTATTATCTGGGCCAAGTGTGAGCAGATAGTGTCTGGGAGGGTGTGTGGACCCTCTCTAGGAATAAAACAAGTGCAAGAAGATGAGGGAAGGGGGCGTTGAGAAAGAAAGTGACCTGGGAGAGCAATAACAACTTCTAAGCTGACAACAGCTAAGATAGGGAACATAGCATGTTTGTGTATGCACTTGTGTGTGTGTTTATCAGTATGTCACAGGCCACATCAAGGGAGGAGAGAAAGAAAATAGGAATGAAAGTAGTAATGCAGTAAAATAAACGATGGCAGATAAAATGTGAAATAGATTTGGTGTTTTTGAAACATTGTTGACAAAACAAAAATGACTAGTAGCCTCTAAAAATTTTGTGTAAAGGAACATTTTCAGGCCGGGAGCAGTGGCTCAAGCCTATAATCTCAGCACTTTGAGAAGCTGAGGTGGGCGGATCACCTGAAGTCAGGAGTTTAAGACCAGCCTGGCCAACATGGTGAAACCCTGTCTCTACTAAAAATACAAAATTAGCCAGGTGTGGTGGCACACGCCTGTAATCCCAGCTACTTGGGAGGCTGAGTCAGGAGACTCACTTGAATCTGGGAGGCGGAGGTTGCAATAAACCAAGACTGCACCACTGCACTCCAGCCTGGACAACAGAGTGAGACTGTCAAAAAAAAAAAAAAAAAGGAACATTTTCAGCATACACAGAATTATAGAGAACAGTTCACCACATATATTCACCACTGAGCTTTAAAAACTATCAACTCATGTCCTGTGTCAGCCATCATCCAATATTTGGTCTTTTGTGACTGGTTTATTTTACTTAATTTAGGGTTATTGAGGTTCATCCATATCATAGCCTGTGTCTGCATTTTATTCCATTTTAATTGCTGAATAATATTCCATTGTATGGAGCTACCGAATTCTGTTTATCCATTCATCACTTGATAGATCTTTGGGCTGTGCCTGGTGTTCGGCTGTTATGAATAATGTTACTATGCACATTCATGTATAAGTCATTCCTGTGGACATATGTTTTCATTTCTCTTGGGTGGATTTTTTGGGTGGATTCTTGGGTAGATTTGTTGGGTATGTTTGTGTTTAACATTTCAACAAGCTGTCACGCTGTTTTCCAAAGTGGCTGTACTCTTCAATACTCCTGCCAGCCATCTATGAGGGTTGTAGTTTCTCTCTGTGTACTTTGCATTCTCTCTTTTATTGTAACCATCCTAGAGAGTGCAAAGTGGTATCTCAAAGTGGTTTTAATTTTCGTATTTCTAATAATCGATGATGTTGAGCATATCTTAATGTGTTGATTAGCCATTCCTAGGCTGTCCTTGGTGAAATGTTCACTCAAGGATTTGGGTCATTTTTAATTGGGTTGATTGTCTTCTTATGGAGTTGTAGTTCTTTTTAGATTCTTGATACAAGCCCTTTATCAGATATATGATTTGTAAATAGTTTCTCCCAGCCAGCGGTCCATTTTCTTCATGATATTTTTTGAAGTCAAAGTTTTTTAATGTATTCAACTTCAATTTATCAATATTTTTATGGTTCATGCTTTTAATGCTGAATCCAAGGATCCTTCGCCTAAAGCCTAAAGGTCACAAAGATTTCCTCCTATGTTTTTTTCTAGAAGTTTTTACTTTTAGCTTTTACATTTTGGGCTATTATCCTTTGTGTATGGTGGAGGTACTTTTTTGTTGTTGTTGTTGGCATACGGATATATAATTGTGCCATTTGCTGAAAAGAAATCCCATGGAAATGTTTTGACACCTTTGTCAAAAATCAATCAACCATAAATGCCATGAATGCAAGGATTTAGTTCTAGACTCTAATCTCTTTCATTGACCTATTTGTCTGTCTTTACATAAATACCACACTGTCTTAATTAACAGGGCTTTGTAGTAACTTTTGAAATGGGGCAGTATTGCCGGGCACCGTGGGTCACGCCTGTAATCCCAGCACTTTGGGAGGCCGAGGTGGGCAGATGACAAGGTCAGGAGTTCGAGACCAGCCTGGCCAATATGGTGAAACCCTGTCTCTACTAAAATTACAAAAATTAGCCAGGCGTGTTGGTGCGTGCCTGTAATCCCAGCTACTTGGGATTACTTGGGAGGCTGAGGCAGGAGAATTATTTGAACCCAGGAGGCAGAGGTTGCAGTGAGCCAAGATCGTGCCATTGCACTCTAGGGTGGGTGACACAGCAAGATTCCGACTCAAAAAAAAAGAAAAAAGAAATGGAGTACTATAAGTCCTCTAATATTGGTTGTTTTTTTTTCCCGCAAAATTGTTGTTTTGTGATAAAGTGATCGTTTATACCAGAATTTCAACTTGCTTTTAAAATTTGGATGCCTTCTCTGAGACAAGCACCACGTCTATCATGATTGTAATTCAGTCTATTACCTCAGGCAGAGACATACATGTTCACAAATAGCACGGCCCTGGTTCAGCCCTAAAGTTCAAGTGCACACAAGTCATACATACAAGATGCCATGGCAGACAGGGCTAAGAACAACTCAATCTGCTGGAGTTCGTTTTAGGAGACTTCACATAGGAGACGGAGGCGACAGGGGCCTTGAAAAATGGGTCAGCTTCATTAAGATGAGCTGACGAAACTGATCCAGGGCTGGGAAGGAAATGGGAAGAGGCAGGAGGGTTTGAAAGCAGATCAGAGGGGTGATTTTGGAGAAGTGGCTAGGGGGAGAACACAAGACTGGAAAAGTGAGGTGTGCGCCTCAGGCTCAGAAACCTCAGGCAATATTTGGAGCAGTTGAGGGAAGCAGGGACCCAAGGGGGTGAAAAGGCAGCCAGGCCATTTTTCTGCTCTATGCAAAGGATACATCTTGCCAGGTGCAGTGGCTCATGCTTATAATCCCAGCACTTTGGAAGGCTGAGGTGGGAGGATTACTTGAGTCCAGGACTTCAAGACCAGCCTGGATAGCGTAGTAAGACTCCATCTCTACAAAAAATAAGAAAATTCACTAGGTATGGTGGTACATGCCTGTAGTCCCAGCTACTCAGGAGGCTGAGGCAGGAGGATCTCTTGAGCCCAGGAGTTGGAGTCTGCAGTGAGCTATGATCGCCTCACTGCACTCCAACCTGGGTGACAGGGTAAGACACTGTCAAAAAAAGAAAAAGAAAACAAAAACAAAAACACATTCAATCCTAACCCTGTTCAATCCTCTCAAAGAACACTGTATTCTGGTAGGAAGGGGACAAGGAGGGAGCATGAGCCACCCACACAAATCTTCTGCTCCTACAGGAAGAATAAATAAAACCCTACTGATGTGAGTCACCAATACCATCTTCAACTGTAAATGACAAAGCATTTTTATTGTTCTTTACCCTGCATGCTTGAAACCTGGCAGGTCTGAGGATTAACACGAGCCACTGTCCTGCCTGAGCAGAGGATGATCTTTGCACCACCCTGACAACTCCTATTAAAGCCTCAAAGCCTATGCCCTTCTCTTGCTCCTTTTCCAAGTTGGCTGGGTATTTTTAAAAACTTGCCTTTGCCTCTAGAGCCTTCCTATCAACCACTGGTATGGGCCAAAATGACCACCATAAATGTGATGTCTCCTTTTTGCTAAATTTTCAGACTCTAATCTAAAACGGAATTGATTTGTGTAATGTCTGAACCCTTGAGACTATTTCTGCTTGGAATGGAGATTGACTCCTTTCACGTTTTGGGAATGGCCAGCTCCCAGAAATCCAACAGTGTCCTCGTCATAGATTTCTGCCAACATGGCTCTGCCTAATAAATACAAACCCAAGCACTAGTGACCATTGATCCCCACTTCAGCCTTCTGGGAGTCTCAGAACATATGTACAAGCAAAGCACCCACATCCTGGTGGCTCTGGGTGCATTGTGTTGAGATGGGATTTGAGTGAGATGTGTAGGGAGAGGAAGTGGGGCAAAGACAGAGAAATCCTTTCTCCATTTTTATCAGATCTGCTACCTTTTACTCCCTTGGAGATTCTGAAAAGATATAGTTAAACATTTTTGAGTAGTCAAGAGTTATTGATACACATGGTCAATTGGCCAACACACAGCCATGCCAGCCTCTTTGTCTCATGAGTGACATCCTGTAGCAAAGCTGAAAAAGTGAGTCCTTCCTCACCCAGCCTTCCTTGCAGCTAAAGACAGCTATGTGACCCAGTTCTAGCCAATGAGATATAAGAGGAAGGGTGACAGAATCTTTTGCAAAAAATGTTTTCTTTACTGATGAAAGAAAAGAGGCATTTGAGGAAAAGTTATTTTGTTGTTAGTTCATGCCCCTCTCCCACTACTTCCTGTCTTGGAATTCTGTTGCAATGTCTGAAGCTGTAGCAGCCATTCTGTAACCAAGAGGCCTTAAGCACAAAGATGAAAAATCAACACACGGAAGATGGTGGACAAGGAAAGATAGAAAGAGCCCTGCTCTTTGATGCCATCCCTGAGCTGCTAGTCCAGTGCTGGTCTGGATTCCTCCAGACTTCTTGTTTGGTCAAATAACAAGATGCCATCATTGTTTAAGCCATGGTTAACAGAGTTTTCTATGGCTGGCAGCCAAATATATTCAAGATAGTATAGATTCTACTACTTTCTCTCTCCTAACCTCTGGAAGTTGCCTTTACTTACACTAAAATGTACAGAACTTTCCTGGTCCCTGCCCAGAAAATCAATTTAGTAAAAAGAATGGCTGGACTTCCAGTAAAATGCCCTAGCAATAGATGACTATTAGATGGATGATGATATAGTGGTGGTAGTGAAAAGGGCAGGTGCATGGCTCAGGGCCTCTGTGTGATAAGCAGCCCTTGCCTTGCCCTGACTGTTTCACGAGAGATACAGGAAGACCACTGTTTTCTTTTTCTTGGTCCCTATCTGGTTAATGAGTGGGTTTAATAGTGACTACCCAGAAATATACACCCCATGTGGAGCTGAAAACCAATAATTCTAGAGGGAAAGGAAGAGGAGTAAGGAAGGAAGGGAGGAGAGAAGGAAAGGAGGAAGGACGGGGGGAGGGAAGAAAGAAGGTGATAGGTTCAATACAACATTGAAGATATGGGGGACAGCCAGGGATAGAAGAGCTGTGGAACAACAAACAATACCAGGATTAAAATCAGAAGCTGAGGAGCAACATTTGGCTGATGTGAAAGCAGCCACATGAAGGGGCAGGAGGGCTGTCTGAAGTGAAATTTGTCCTGCGGGGTTTGAGGATGAGAATAAAACAATGTCTTTTTTTTTTTTTTTTTTTGTTAACAGAGTCTTGCCCTGTCACCCAAGCTGGAGTGCAGTGGCATAATCACAGCACACTGCAACACTGCAAACTCTGCCTCCCAGGTTTAATCAATTCTCATGCCTCAGCCTCCCAAGTAGCTGGGATTACAGGCATGCACCACCAGGCCCAGCTAATTTTTGTATTTTTAGTAGAGATGGGGTTTTGCCATGTTGGCCAGGCTGGTCTTAAACTCCTGACTTCAGGTGATCTGCCCACCTTGGCCTCCCAGAGTGCTGGGATTACAGGCGTGAGTCACTGCACCCAGTCTAAAACAGTGTCTTGAAAACTAGTTCACAAAATCTTATTTCTTCAGGGTTCGAGGGCTTTGAAGAGAAAAGCTCTAGCTTGTTTGGGAACGAGGCAGGCAGAACCAGAGAAAACAAATACCCTAAGAGAAAGTCAGCAGGCAAAATCTAAGCCCAGGAAGGAGCGGCAGTCCAGGAAAGCCAGTGCCTGCAAGGTGCACGGCTAGCAGAGTGTCCCCCAGAGTCTCAGCCGTAGTGCCTCCCCTAGACTGTGTTTGGAGGGTGAATGGGTGGGTAATAGTGTAGCACTAGGAAAGGCCAAGTGCAAGTGGAGTTACAAACAACGTGGTCAATGATTCAGAGCTAAGGAGAAGACACTGAAAAATAAAATGGCATTAACTATGTCAGCGGCAGGCCAAGGCGGAGCTTTGGGGAGGGGGCCTAGCACGTCCATAGTCCCCACCACTTTGTTTTTTGTTTTGTTTTGTTTTTTGTTCTTTTTTTTTTTTTTTTCTTAAGCCAGTGTCTTGCTCTGTCACTCAGGCTGGAGTGCAGTGGCACAATCTCAGCTCACCGCAACCTCTGCCTTCCAGGCTCAAGCGATTCTCATGCCTCAGCCTCCCAAGTACTTGGGACTGCAGGCACCCACAACCACGCCCGGCTAATTTTTGTATTTTTAGTAGAGACGGAGTTTCACCATATTGGTCAGGCTGGTCTCAAACTCCTGACCTCAGGTGATCTGCCCGCCTCGGTCTCCCAAAGTGCTGTGATTACAGGCGTGACTCACCATGCCTGGCCACTTTATTTTGATATGGACAGTTGACAGATGTCTCACATCTTGTAAAATGATCTATATATTCAGCCTACAACCTTGAGGCACAGCTGGTTTTCTTGGAGCAACCTGTATTCCAATCTGTATGCCAGAGCTTCCATAGAAAAATTCCACAGACTGGGTGGCTTAAACAACAGAAATAAACTTTCTCACTGTTCTAGAGGCTGCAAGTTCAAGAGTAATGTGTCAACCAGTTTGGTTTCTTCTGAGGTCACTCTCCTTGGCTTGCAGATGACCACTTTCTTGCTGCGTCCTCACATTCCCTTTCCTCTGTGCACACACATGTCTGTGCCCTAACTTTTTCTTCTTACAAGGTCACCAGTTGTGTTGGACCAGTTGAAGTCACCATGTGACCTCATTTTACCTTAATGACCTCTGGAAAGGCCCTGTCTATGAATCTAGTCACATTCTGAGGTAGCAGGGGTCAGGACTTAAGCATGTGAACTGGGGCGGGACACAATTCAACCCATAACACCCCTGTAACAAATTGCCACACACAGTGTCTTAAAGCAACACAAATTATTCTTCCAGTCCTGGAGAACTGTATTAGTCTGTTTTCATGCTGCTGGTAAAGACATATCCAAGACTGGGCAATTTAAGAAAGAAAGAGGTTTATTGGACTTACAGTTCCGTATGGCTGGGGGGGCCTTACAATCACAGTGGAAGGCAAGGAGGAGCAAGTCACATCTTACATGGATGGTGGCAGGGAAAGAAAGAGAGCTTGTGTAGGGAAACTCCCATTTTTAAAACTATCAGATCTTGTGAGACTTACTCACTATCACAAGAACAGCACAGGAAAGACCCACCCTCATAATTCGTTTATCTCTCACTGCATTCCTCCCACAATTATGGAATTATAGGAGCTATAAGATGAGATTTGGATGGGGACACAGAGCCAAACCATATCAAGGACAGAAGTCCAAAATCGGTTGCACCAAGCCAAAATCAAGGTGTCAGCAGGGCTGCACTGCTTCTGCAGGCTCTCAGGGAGATCTGCTTTCCTGGATTTTTCCAGCTTTGAGAAGCCTCCTGCATTATTTGACCCAGGACCCTTCTTCCATCTTTTAAGCCAGCAGTGGTTGGTCAAGTTTTTCTCACTCCGTGTTACTCTAACACTCCTATTCTGTAGTCAAATCTCCCTCCGCCTCTCTCATTTAAGGACGACATTTAAGGCCCACCCAGAGAACCCAACAGATTCTGCCCATCTCAAAATCCATAATTTAATCCCATCAGGAAAGTCTTTTTTGTCATAAAATAATATATTCACAAGTTCTGGGGATTCAGAAATGAAACTTTTGGAGGCCATTATTCAGCCTATCATGTGTCATAAATCCACATCTGCCCCCAACACCCCACAGCCAATCTGCTTCCTTCCCCTAAGGACCGTCCACACCTTCCAAAGCTGCCACTGGCATGTTCTTGAGGACTGACCCAAATGAGGACCTTCAGAACGTGGCAGCCTAAGAGATCATGTTTAGAGCAGAGAGGTGTGGGTCCAATGACTCGGATGTTTCCTTAAACCCCATTTGGTGCTGTGCACACTGTAGCTGCACCCCTGAGCTGGCCTGGTGACACCAGAGCTGGTGCCGCTGGTGCTTTCCCAATCACGAAGAGAAGAATCTGATGAGTGTGTGTCATGTTCTGGGGGGGCAAGGCTGAGATTAGTTAATAAACTCAATTCCTCTAGTTCTGTAATCCCCATACACCTTGTGAATTAAGTGGTTTAAGGAACTCCTTTAGGTCCCTGGAGCCCACTAAATGGCACTCTCCTGAGGACCCTGGAGATTAAAAAGTAATGAGGAAAAACAGTGAGGAGAGGGGGGTTTGCTTGTCCCTGAAGAATCAGTCACACAGCTCAGCAGTCGTAATGGAACACCAAGAATGTAGCACTTTCCTGAGTCAGCATCCGCAAATCTGAGCTGAACTGCTTCTCCAGCAAAGACCAGTCCCCAGGGTCCATTCATCCACACACTTGTTTCAGGACCTCATTCCTAGGTGTGCCCAGGACCAAGGGCAAGCCACATGGAACGATCCTATATGCATCTTTATGTTGATGAAATTGGGTGAAAATGAGAGAAGATTGGGAGATGCTGAAGGTAGAGGAATAGGCCTGTTTGCTTTTCTTTGATGATAGAGAATTTTTGAAATCAAATGTATATATAAAACCCCCATGTATTTTTTTTAAAAGTCTCACCTAAGAGATACCTATGATCTTTTTCTATTTTAAAATATTTTAAGCATTCAGAAAATTTTAGAGAATTGATTATTAAGCACAGATACACTCAGTCCAGCTGTCAGAACTTAACATTTTGCCATACACAATTCATATCTCTCTTCTTTTTAATAAATAAAGTATAACAGAAGATTTTTGTAGTAGTTAAACTATTCTATATGATACTATACTAATAGATACATGTCATGATGCATTTGCCAAAACCCATTGATCATATGACATTAAGATTGATGCTAATGTAAATTATGGACTTTGAATGCTAATGAGTCAATATAGATTCCTCAGTTACAACAAATGTAAATACTCTGGGTCAGGATGTAGATAGTAGAGAAGGCTGTGAGTACCTGGGGGCAGGGAATATATGGGAAATCTCTGTACCTTCTACTCTATTGTTCTGTGAACCTAAAAATACTCAAAAATAAACTTTATTTAAAATATACATGTAGACCGATCATGGTGGCTCACACCTAAAATTCGAGCACTTTGGGAGGCCGAGGCAGGAGGATCGCTTGAGGCAGGAGTTGGAGGCTGCAGTATGATCATGCCACTGCACTCCAGCCTGGGCAACACAGTGAGACCCTGTTTCAAAAAATAAAATAAGATAAAATAAAATTATATATATATGTATTTATATATAGTGCATACACACACATATAAGACGGTTGAAGTACCTTGTTTACCTTTCTGTGATATCATATTCCCCTAGAAGTATCTGAATTTGAAGTTTATTATCCCTATTTCTGTCTTTATAATTTTACCTTATGTATAAATATCTCTAAATAATTAATTGTATGCATACATATACACTAATATTGTGTATTTATGTTTTATTTACTGTATAATTATGTTTTGCATCTTGTTAACTTTGTTTCAATGGTATACTGTACTTCACTGTATGACAAAACCACAGCTTATTTATCCACTTCCCTATTGAGGGAAATCTAGGTTGTTTCTAGCTTTTGTGCTATCGCCAACCACACTGCAAAAAACAATGTCGTACATTTCCGCTTCTCTGACACAGACTCTTAGGAGTGAAAATGCCGGGTTGTAGGAAATGCACATCTTCAACATTAAAGATGTGACCAAATTCCTTTCTAAAGTGATTGTACCAATTTACAGTCCCACTACCAGTACATGATAATCACCATTGCTCCACCAATAGACTAACACTTGCTGTTGGTACTCATTTTAATATTTACCGATCTGTTCAAAATAGAATGACAGGCGGTTTTAACAACCATTACCTTGGGTGTTAGTGAGAGTGAGCATCATTGCTATGTGTTGACTACTCATGTTTCTTCTGTGAATTCCCTGTTCTTGTCCTTTGACCATTTTTCCCCATTGGGTTGTTTTCCTTTTTCTTATTGATTTGTAGGAGTTCTTTATATAATCTGGATATTAATCCTATATTAATTATATTCATTTTAAATATTGTATTCTATTTTAAGGCTTGTTTGTTAATTTTATTGGTCCTTTGTTGCACAGAAGCATTATTTTTTTATGCATTGAATTTTATCAGCAAGTTTATTTATTTATTTATTTTTAATAATAGAGGTGGGGATTTTACTATGTTGCACAGGCTGATCTTGAACGTCTGGCCTCAAGGAATCATCTTGCCTCAGCCTCCCAAAGGGCTGGGATTACAAGCATGAGCCACCTCGCCCAGCCATGTTTATATTTTTTTAAGGATTATTTAAGAAAGCCCTCTTGGCTAGCATGTCTTAATGATGTCCTTTTAATTTTGAAATGATTTTTGCTTTTTTCATTTAGATGTGAATCTCCTTGGATTGATTTTGGTGTAGGGTTAGGGACCTAGTTGTATTATTTTCCTTGTGGAAAACCAATTGTCTCAGCATCATTTATTAATTTTAAAAAATATTTCTCCAGTACTATTTATTAATTTTTTAAAATCCCCCAATTACTTTAATGCTCTGCCTCTGCCATTTATCAAGTGGCCAGAGCGAGCCTATTTCCATGCTGATTCTGTTCCATTGGTCTATTTGCCTGTCCCTGCCATCACGTCTTTTATTTATTGCTGTGGCTTTTTAATGTCTTATCTGATAGAGCAAATCTCTCTACCTTGTTCTTCTACATTTGTCTTTCTTTTTTTGACCCTTGCTTTATCAAATAAATTTTGGAGTTGGTTTGTTAAGTTCCAGAGAGAGAAAAATTCTCTGTTGGGATTTTAAAATTAATTTGGGGAAATGTATCGATAAATTAGGGGAACTGTGATACCTGTACAATACTGAGTCTTTGCCATACTATCTTACTCTTTAATTTTAAATTGTCTTTTTATTAAGATGAGTCCATAATCCTTAACTGAAACTCTTAGGGTAAGCATGTTTCAGAATTCAGAAATTTTCAGATTTAAAAAAGGCAAAGGCAGTATTATCTCTGTATAATATGTTATGTAGTATCTCCCAGTGTCAATGCTATTTACAATTTTCCTCTTATTTTGGTTGAGCACATTCTCAGGTATAGTGCTGTGCAACAGAAATTCTGCAGGGATAGAAATGTTCTGTATCTGCACAATCAAATCAATGCTCAGGCTGAGCGCAGTGCTCACACCTGTAATCCCAACACTCTGGGAGGCCGAGGTGGGTGAATCACTTGAGCTTAGAAGTTGGAGATCAGTCTGACAAAAATGGTGAAACCCCATCTCTACTAAAAATACAAAAATTAGCTGGGCATGGTAGCATGCACCTGTAATCCCAGCTACTCGGGAGACTAAGGCACGAGAATCTCTTGAACCCAGGAGGTGGAGGCTGCAATGAGCCAAGATCTCACCACTACACTACAGCCTGGGCAACAGAGCAAGACTGTCTCAAAACATAAACATAAAAATAAAAAAATTTGATGCTCACTAGCCACATGTGGCTATGGAGCATTTGAAACGTGGGTAATGTGACTAAGGAATACAATTTTAAATTTTATTTAACTGTAATAAATGTAAATTTAAATAAGCATCTATGACAAATGCCTACCATATTAGACATCATGGCACTAGTAGTTTCCAGAGAAAGGGTTCATAGGAGGGAATGTTTTGAGTCCTTACACTCCAAAAATATATTTATTCTACCCTCACACTTAATTGATGGTTTGGCTGAGAATGAAATTCTAGGCTAAAAATAATTTTACCTTAAAATTGTGAAGGTATTTCTTCATATCTCCCTAGCTTCCAGTATTGCCTTCTGCATTTTATTTTTTATTTTTTATTTTTTGACAGGGTCTCTGTTACCCCCAGGCTGGAGTACAATGGTGTGATCATAGCTGGCTGCACTATTAACTCCTGGGCTCAAGTGATCCTTCTGCCTCAGCCTCTGGGGTAGCTAGGACCACAGGTGCATGCCACCACACCCAGCTAATTTTTCTAAATTTTTTGTAGAGATGGGGATCTTGTTACGTTGCCCAGGTTGGTCTCAAACTCCTGGGCTCAAACATACCTCCCACCTTGGCCTCCTAGAGTGCTGGGATTACAGGCATGAGCCACTGTAACCAGCCTAGTATTGCTTTTGAGGAATCAAAAGAACATCCTAATTCCCTGTTGCAGGATTGTGATCTGCTTTTGGCCTCTGAAAATTTTAAGGTTTTATCTTTGTCCCAAGCATTTTTGGGCTTCCTGATGCCATGCTTTCGTTGTGGGTTTATTCTCAATCAGTGTCCAGGGCATTTGGTGGGCCTTTTCAGTCTGGAAATTCTTATCCTTCAGTTCTGAGAAATTTCCTTGAATTATCTCATTGATGATTTCTTTCCTTTGTTATCTTCTGTTCTCTTTCTCTAGAACTTCTGTTATTCAAATGGTGGACATTCTGTATCAATCTTTTAATTTTCTTATATTTTCCTCCTCTTTCCATCTATTTGTTTTACTCTGCTTCCTGGGAAAATTTTGAGCTATATTTTCCCAGACTTTCTATTGAGTCTTAAATTTGCGTCCTCATATTTTGAATTTCTAACAGGTATTATTTTTGTTCCCCAAGAGCTCTCTTTTTATAACATTTTTTTCTTGTTTCATGGTTGCGATGTTTTCTTACCTCTCTAAGAATATTGGTAGATTTTTAAATGTTTTCTTCTACCTATTTCCTCCTTTTCTGTTTATCTGCACTGGTTTCTATATGTCTAGCTTGAGGCTTTCCTTGACAGCTGGTAATCCTTGGTTGTCAACTCATATACATAAGAGTTGGGGAAGGCAATGTTCTTAGAAAGCTCTGGGTATGTGCCTGGGGTTTGTCCCCATTAACCTCACTGTGGAATGATCTGGCTACACAATTTAGTTGGGAAACCTGATGTCCTCTGTGTCTTTCGGTGTTTCCTCCTTGCCTGGTGAGATTCTTCATAGCCGATGGTTCCAGTCTCATGCCAGGGAGGCATTGGCCCAGCTGCTATTTTTCTGTTACTCCAGAGAAGAACGAGGACAAAGGGCTTCAGCATCCGGTACATATGGCTTACTAAGTCCTCCCTCCCCTTTCCATTCGATAGTTCTGTACTCACTCCAGAGACTATCTTGAGTGGAAAAACCTTGAATCTTCTGCCAGCATGAGGGGATTGTAGGGGAAGATCTATGGATCTGACTTTTTCTTTTCTTTTCTTTTCTTTTCTTTTTGAGACAGGCTGTCACTTTGTTGCCCAGGCTGGAGTGTAGTGATGCAACCATGAGTCACTGCAGCCTCCACCTCCCAGCCTCAGCAAATCCTCCCGTCTCACCCTCCTGAGTTCCCAGGACCACAGGCATGTGCCGCCATTCCTGGCTAATTTTTAAAACTTTTTGTAGAGATGGAGTCTCACCAGGTTGCCCAGGCTGGTCTCGAGCTGCTGGGCTCAAGTGATCCTGCCACCTCAGCCTCTCAAAGTGCTGGGATTACAGGTGTGAGCCACCCTGCCTGGACACTGATTTTTAAACAGCTTTTCAGATAAACCTCCGTTCTTTAGCAATCTTTTTTTTATTCCATATTCTCAAAGGTGCCTGATGCCACCTATTTTGGGGTCATTGGGTCATTTCTTCTGTGTTAGAGACCAGGTCTCAATTTTCTCCAGTGCCAGCTTTGAATTCAGTTTTTTGTTTCGCTGTTTTATTTTTTTGAGACAGTCTTGCTCTGTTGCCCAGGCTGGAGTGCAGTGGCACGATCTTGGCTCACTGCAACCTCCGCCTCCCAGGTTCAAGAGTGAATTCAGTTTTTTCGGCTCTGCTAAGCCCCTTTATAAGCATTTCTCCAATTTCCAAAATTTGGAAATTGTTATCTTCTATTGTTGTCTGTTATCTTCTCTTCCATGCTCTTCATCCTTATGGGTTTCTGTCTTTTGAAAACAATCTCTTTATTGCCATTTTTGCAAAGTTTTGAGAGGAAGAAAAAGTCAATGCATTTGTTTTCCATTTTGTAAATGCCAGATGGCAAACCAGTTTCCTTTCTTCCTCCGCCCTGCAAAATTGGCTGATTCCACAGCACAGCATCTTTAAATGCACAAACATTATTATTAAACAGCTACTATGGGTCAGTCCTGTGCTTGTCACTCATCAGGGACAAATGAATAGACATTGAATAAAAGGTTGCTGCCTCATGAAAGTTCTAAAGCAAGACATTTAAGCTGACTCTCTGGAGTCTCCTGACTCCTGAGGTCCTCCTGACTCTTGTCCACTACCCTCCGTGGCCATGATTAGCTCTTCTGGGATAGTAGCCTGTTCCAGGTTCTGGGCTGGTAGGGATCAGACACATTTGATCTAAATCTTATTAGCACTCTGCTCTGACCAAGTGTTCCAATGAAAAAGTATAGACTTTTAATTTTTGCTCACCACAAATATTTCCCACAAACATCAAATGAAAGAAAAAGGCAGAAGCAAAGTATGTTAAATATAAGTCTATTGAGTCATTCTCATTAGTCACCCTGTTTTTTGTTTTTTGTTTTTTTGTTTTTTTTTTCATTTCAAACCCTATTGAATTGAACTGAGTCTTTCTAAACCAAGGTAAGCCATAGGGTCCTAAGGACCCAGTGTGTGTAATTAATATGAAATGTTGACGATTCACTTGTTGAAATGGCATATTCAATGTGACATAATATATAAATGAACTTGAAACTAGATCGATTGCTGCAGACTATAGGCCACTCTGAATGGGTGTTGTCTGAAGTCTATTTTTAATATATTTACTATATATCAGGCAGTATTTAAGTACTTTACAAGTATTGTATTACCTGATTCAATCTCTGTAACATTATGAGAGAAGTACAACCAATATCCTCATTTTACATATATAAAAAACCAGGCCCAGAAAGGTTAAGTAACTGCTCAAGTAACTTTCTCTTACAATTAGTAAGAGAAAGAGCTGGGTGCAGTGGCTCATGCCTATAATCCCAGCACTTTAGGAGGTTGTGAGGTGTGAGGCTCACTTGAGGCCAGGAGTTTGAGACCAGGCTGGGCAACATAGAGAGACCCTGTCTCTACAAAATAATTTAAAAATCAGCTGGGTGTGGATACACATGTCTGTAGTCTCAGCTCCTCAGGAGGCTGAGGTGGGAGGATCACTTGAGCCCAGGAACTGGAAGCTGCAGTGAGTCATGATCATGCCACTGCACTCCAGCCAGATGATAGAGAGACCCTGTCTCTAAAAATAAAATAAAATAAAATAAAATAAAATAAAATAAAATAAAATAAAATAAAATAAAATAAAAT
>NC_045451.1:21506294-21550742 GCF_002776525.5 Piliocolobus tephrosceles | reverse complement strand
ATAAAATAAAATAAAATAAAATAAAATAAAATAAAATAAAATAAAATGAAAGAGCTGAGATTCAAACCTTAGCAGTCTAACTCCAAAGCCTAGAAATGGATGGACTTATGTGCATTACTCTAAGCTAATAGTTCTCAACTGGGGACAATTTTGTCCCCCAGGGAACCTTTGGCAATGTCTGGAGAAATTTTTGGTTGTCACAACTTGTGGGAGGGGATTCTACTTGCATCTAGTGGGTAGATACCAGAAATGCTGCTAAACATCCTGTAATGCCCTGGATAGTTCCCCACAACAAAGTGTCTGGCCCAGATGTCAGTAGCACCAAGGATGGGAGAGCATGCTGGTGTGCTAGTCACTGATGCTCTTCTCCCAGTTTTACAAGTTCTTCTTCCAGGTATATGGTATAATTTACATTTCTTAAAGTTGGTATAGGAATATATCTTGCTTTGGCCAATGTAAAGTCGCTGCACTTCTAGACAAAAATTTTAAAAGCCAGGGCATAACACTATGTATCCTTTTACTTCGACTTTGGCCACTTTGGAAATCTTGGAAACACAGAGATGGGACTTGCGTCTGCCTTCATCCTTATGTGAGGATAAAGCAGAACAGAACCTTAAGAATGACCCATGACAGAGAAGTTGCCTGAACTATAAATACGTTGTATTAATAGTTTTAAGCCATTGGGATTTGGAGTTGTTTCTGCAGCACAACTCAGGCTACCCTGACTGATGAGGACTCCATCCTCATATAAGTACATATGTCCCTGTCTCATGTAATCTGACTCACGTCTTTCTACTCACTTCCCAGGTTCCTCACAAAGGTGAATGATTTCCTGCTATAAAGCCTGCGAGGCATCATTTTTCCAGTTAGAAGTGTTGCTTTGTCGGCCGGGCGCGGTGGCTCAAGCCTGTAATCCCAGCACTTTGGGAGGCCGAGACGGGCGGATCACGAGGTCAGGAGATCGAGACCCTCCTGGCTAACACGGTGAAACCCCGTCTCTACTAAAAATACAAAAAATTAGCCGGGCGAGGTGGTGGGCGCCTGTGGTCCCAGCCACTCGGGAGGCTGAGGCAGGAGAATGGCGTGAACCCAGGAGGCAGAGGTTGCGGTGAGCTGAGATCCGGCCACTGCACTCTAGCCTGGGCGACAGAGCAAGACTCCGTCTCAAAAAAAAAAAAAAAAAAAAAAGAAGTGTTGCTTTGTCATTGGACTACATATATCTAGATACCATGATGATAATGGACTTGCTTCCCTTTTAATTTCATGGTAAGCCTCCGACGGAAGTTGCATAGTACTTGTTGTCATAACAACCATGCAACTCAGATTTTCCAAATTAAAGCACACACTTGCTAGTCTCACTATACTTCAACCAGAATTATTGGCATCAGAATTATTGAGGTCAGAATTATTAATATCATCAAACCTAAGATTACATGAACCTTAAATCCCAGGAGGTGTGGGCAGCCTTTGGTCACAGTATTCAACTTTATTCACAAATGTTCCCAATGCTTAAGAAATCTAAGTGTTCTGGCTGGTCGCAGTGGCTCATGCCTGCAATCCTAGTACTTTGGGAGGCCAAGGTGGGTGGATTGCCTGAGGTCAGGAGTTCGAGACCAGCCTGGCCAACGTGGTAAAACCCTGTCTCTATTAAAAATACAAAAAAAAAAAAAAAATAGCCAAGTGTGGTGGCACACACCTGTAATCCCAGCTACTCAGGAGGCCGAGGCAAGGGAATGGCTTGAACCTGGGAGGCGGAGGTTGCAGTGAGCTGAGATTGCACCGCTGCACTCCAGCCTGAGTGACAGAGCAAGACTCCATCTCAAACAAACAAACAAAAGAAAGAAAGAAAGAAAGGAAACCTAAATGTTCTGACTTTACAATTTGTAGACCTTACTTCATATATCTAATGAATCTACCTAGTGATGAATTGGAATTTCACTGGAGTTTCACCCAGTATGATTCATGTGAAATGAATGTATGGCAAGCTCGCAACATAAATTAATAACTAATCCACGTAACAGTTTATTGTTTCAACTAATGAAAAATCTGGATACTCAATGTAAAATGTATCTAGATGATAAAATTGGTATCAAATGGATATACAAGATTTGTGTAATCCAGTAGCCATGGAAAGATAGTAGAAGAAAAAGACCATTGTTACTACTTCTCCATGGAAAAAAAGCTTCTGCCAGAGGGGTCTCATTAAGGTTCTTAAAATGCCAGTCTTCTCCTCCCTCCAACCTCTACATAATTTTGTCATACTGTTCTTCTAGTTTGAAATGCCATCTTGTCTCCTCTCTTCTCACCCAAATCCAGCAAATCCCCTCTTAATGTCAAGTTCACGTTTCTCCTCTGTGAAGCCTTCCAAGCCAATACTACAACATTTCCTTTCTTGCATTTATAATATGGACCATGTATTTTAGTACTGGACTGTAAGTTCTTTAAGGGAAGAGTTCTTAGCATATAAATCTTTAATTTCCACACAGCAAGATAACTTATATTCATTCATTCCACATATTGAGCATTTATACCCTGAGTTAGACCCAGACTGACAAAGGCACTGACATAGAGGAGCTCATGGTCTGATGGGGCTAACAGGTATGGAGGTGCATAAATACATTATGGCAAGTATATAAAAGAGCTAAGGCTGTCTTGTGGCTACCTGAATTTTACTTGTGTTCCAAGCATAGTTATTTTGGGTCAAAGTGGGAACAGCATAAAAAGTATGGGGCACCACAGGGAAGCCTGACAAACATAACCAAGGGGTCCTGAAGCCAAAAAGCAAGAGCTGATGAGTGATCAGTGTCAAGAGGATAAAAGCCATCAACAAAAGTTACAGAAAGTCAAGGAAATACACCAGGAAAGGCAGGTCAAGGTGGAAGCAGGTCTGGGAGCTTACCTATACCTATTCCAGTTACCGTGGCTGCATAACAAATTACTTTCAAAATTTAGTGACTTCAAACAACAGATTTAATTTTGTTCATGAGTCTGCAATTCAGACATGGCTTAGTGGGGATAGCTTGTCTCTGCTCTACTCAACATCATATGAGAGGGCTTGAAGGTTGGGAACTGGAATCATCCGAAGGCCCATTTACAAGCCTAGTGGTTGATGCTGTGGAGACTCAAATAGCTGGGGGCTGGAACGGCTTGGACTCCTGGAGCTGTCTCTTTGTCACAATGTGGCCTTTCCAGTGTGGTCTCTCCAGCATGGCACCATCAGGGTAGCCAGATGTTTTGGTTCCCTGTCGCTGCACAGCAAATCACCACAAACTCCGTGGTAAACCATGCACACTCATGTCACAGGTCCCGTGGGTCAAGCTTAAGCCATATCTTTTAACTGGATCTTCTGCTTAAGGTGTCACAAGGCTGCCATTGAGATATTGGCTGGGCTGCATTCTCATCTGGAGACTCAAATGGGGGAAACCTGCTCCTAAGCTTTTTCAGGTGTTTGGCAGAATTCATTTCCTTGTATTGTAAGAGTGAAATGCCTAGCTTTTGGCTGGTTGTCGGCTGGAGGTCGTGCTCAGTTTCTGCCCAGATTCGAGGGAATGGACTATAGATCTCACCTTTCAGTGGAAGGAGTATCCATCATGTCATAGGAAAAGCATATGGGAGTGGGAATCTACTGGTTTAGTTATCCTTGGAAAAGACAACCAGTCACTGTTTGCCCTTTGGCCACAACAATCCACATCACTCCCACATGCAAAATACATTTATTTCCTCTCCCTCCATCTTTGATTTGTCTACCAAGATATAGTGCAAGGGAGTGCTGCTATAAGTTGAGTCAAGTGGAAAATTTTACTACTACAGTCTGGGAGAAAACATTTCAAAAGAGGATTTTTCACCTGAGTTGAATTCAGTTAGTGCTATATAGGAAGGAGTTTGTTGAATGAGTGATGTTCACTTTAGCACCATTGTTTGTAAGGTCTGGTATTGCTCTCTGCTTTATTTGTGTCTGTTTTATCTCCCTGACAAGACTATACACTTTTAGAAAATACAGACATTGCATTTTGTGTCTTCTGTACTCCTTGAGTAGTGCTAGTCCCAAGGGAGAGACTCAGCTCATTCCTACAAAATACATGAATTCCTCAATTCCCTGAGGCCCCAGTGTATAAATTACTGCCAATCCTTGGAAAAGTCTAACTTGGAAAGGCCTCTATTTATCAAGTCCATGAATCACAACAGCCCTGTACGTCAAGAAATGCAGTGTGATTTTTCAAGTGTCTGTATGTCCAATGAAATTTCTTCCTTTTTGAATGTCTCCACAAGGAGAAGAAGGAAAAAAGGCAAACATAACAAGGAATTTGACTGTGCTCACACAACATTTGGATAGCTGAGAGAAGGTTTAGTCTTGCAAAATGTCTTCAAGGACCTCCCTCCTCCCATCCCACCCCATCCCCAGTGGAGATAATTTGCAGTTTGAGGAGTTGAGCTGGTGAGGTGACTTAAAGAACAATTCCATTTGTTCATTGTACAGAAACATCTTAAAAGGGATGTTTAGAGTCTTAGATATCTTTAAAGAAGATTTCAAATAAAAGCTAACCAACCCTGAGCAGAGCTTTGATGAAAAAATTTTCCCAGCTGCCGTGGTGGCTTACGCCTGTAATCCAAGCACTTTAGGAGGCTGAGACAGGAGGACTGCTTGAGCCCAGGAGTTTGATATAAGCCTGGCAAAACCCCATCTCTACAAAAAATACAAAAATTAACGAGGTGTGGTAGTGTGCATCTGTAGTCCCAGATACTCGGGAGGCTGAGGTGGGGGGATCACTTGAGCCCAGGAGGTCAAGGCTGCAGTGAGCCAAGGTAGCACCACTGCATTCCATCCAGCCTGGGTGACAGAGCAAGATCTTGTCTTTCCTCAGTGCATTCTATGTTCTCACTTGTGTTATTTTTTTAAAAACTTACCTCTCCCCAAAGTCACCTCTTCCCAGACCATTACAAAATACCCTTCTGGCTGAACGCAGTGGCTCATACCTGTAATCCCAGAATTTCAGAAGTTCGAGGTGGGAGCTTGAGGCCAGGAGTTTGAGACCAACCTGGCCAATATAGTGAGATCCTGTCTCTACAAAGAAATAAATAAATAAAGTTAGCCAGTCTTGGTGGTGCACACCTGTAGTCCTAGCTACTCCTGAGGCTGAGACAAGAGGATTGCTTCATCCCAGGAGTTCAAGGCTACGGTGAGCTATGATTGCACCACTGCACTCCAGCTGGGGCAACAGAGTGAGATTCCATCTCTAAAACAAAACCAAAGCAATCAAAATATTCTCCTATATTTAACCATAAGTTCTCTTCTTTCTTCCTCTTAAATACGTACAATCTACAGTAAGGAAAGAACTTGAATTTTATTCAGGTGAAAGTGGGAATGACTGCAAATTGCCCTAAGTTATATTCTCAAACTCAAGAGTGTCTAAGAATCATCTAGGCAGCTTGGTAAAATCACGGGTCCCTGACCCTACCCCAAACCCCTGAAGGAGAATGTGTGCATGAAGGACCTGAGGAATATGTGTTTGTTGCTGTTGTTTTTGAGATAAGAGTCTCACTCTGTCGCCCAGGCTGGAGTGCAGTGGCACGATATTGGCTCACTGCAACCTCCTCCTCCTTGGTTCAAGTGATTCTCCTGCCTCAGCCTTCTGAGTAGCTTTGATTACAGATGTGCACCACCACATTCAGCTAATTTTCATATTTTTAGTAGAAACAGCGTTTCACCATGTTGGTCAGGCTGGTCTCAAACTCCTGACCTCAAGTGATCCGCCTGCCTTGGCCTCCCAAAGTGCCCGGATTACAGGCGTAAGCCACAGCACCCAACCAGGGATATGTGTTTTTAATGAGCACTGATCTAGAGGTGGTCTTCTTCTCTGTGTTTTCTCGGGGTCACCACTAAGTCTGAGGGGAGTAGCTTCCAATGCTTGCATAGCTAATTTTCTTTTCCCTCCTCCACATCCCAAGTTTGCCTATGAGAAGAACAGAAAACAAAGCGTGAACTAATTGACAAGGATCCTTCCTGCTCTAACAGCTATGATTCTATTAATTACATCTGCCACAATTCCCAGATGTTCATAGTCTCCCCAAAAGAAGGGGTTGTTCTCTTGAAACCAAGCTAGGCAGCTACAAATATGTTCTAAATTTCACAGGCCCTGTTCCCTATGGAAACACTTCTGATTAAACCCAATTCCCAATTCAAATTAAAATTTAGCATTAGGGATTGAAATGAAAACTAAAGAGAATGATCTCAAAGTTGCTGATTTTTCTTCCCTCCCAGGGTCCTTAATACCATTGCAGTTTTGCTAATAACATCCTTTCCTGATTCATCTTGCATCCTGGGTAATCTTGGCCCTATAAGCATCCAGGGGATAAAAACACTTTTCACTGCCCCTCTGGTCAATAGCTTCCGTGCTGTCCACTATAGACCCATGTGTTACAGCTCCTGGGCAATCTCATCGACAGCACTGACCTCAATGGATCTGGCTGTTTCCTATTATTCCTGTGGTACAGCAGCTCATTCATTCATTCATTGTGCCAACTATTCAAGGGATGATGAGGGAAGGCTGGAATAGCAGACATGTCTCTGTTCTTCAGGAGTTAATAAGTCCTCTATCCATAAGAATTGGGGGCATGGTTGGGGACCCACTCCTTTCATCATGAGTAAAGATCAGGGACAAATGAGAAAGGAAAACCAAGTTCAAGAAATTCGTTGACTGTTTCCATTTATTATATGGATCCTTAGTACTAAAATAGAGCATCAATGTCATCATTTTGCAGATGATGAAACTGAGACTCAGACAGATGGAGTAATTTGCCCAATATTACATAGCATGTATCTGCAGCCTCCTAATCCAGGACTGCTTCTGCTATAGCAACAGGCTAAGAGAAGCCAATAATTGGCTTATATTTGCCAGCTGTTTTCATCAAAATCTTCCTGGTTACCCAAAGGGAAAAATGGCTTTCTACATTTTGTTGTAGGTCAATCTAGAAAAGAAAGATGCTAATCATCACCAACCATAAAACAAGAAAGTAATAAGCCTTCCAGATTATCTCTTCCAACCATTCTCCTATAGATCTGGACCATGAGGCCTAGAGGGCTGGAGCTTCAGCTCTCAAAGCTATGTGAGAGAGGCAGAGAGATTGGATTCCAGGATCCCGATCCTCAGCAAATGACCACTACCACACTGCTGCATCTCTGAAAAACATATCTTGGTGTTGACCCAAAATATATTTAAAAGCTTTGTCACATTTTTTAAATGTCTGTATGTGTACGCCAATGATTGCACAATCAATGCTGTGCTTTGATCTGTCACACTTTGGTCCTTAGTGCTGGTACGTATCTCAATGGTGACAGGAGTGACATTCAAGGAAAAATGACTCAAACATGCTTTAAAGTTTCCTAAGAGATACTCTATAGATGAATCGCTTTAGCATTACTTCACAACTCAAGAACTTTAGCAGATTTCATATTTAATATAATGTCACCACTAGTTCAAAATCTCTATATCATAAGATAGAAAAGAGCACCACCGTTGCTGAAAATGTCACGTTGAAGAGAACAATGAAAAATACACAATCATCTACAGCCTTCTCACTCAGTGCAGTCAGGAACCAACAGCACTGGCACTACCAGGAGCTTGTTGGAAATGCAAAATCTGGGTTCATCCCAGATCTGCTGAATCAAATCTTTATTTTCACAAGATCCCTGGGGACTTGCATGCAGGTAAGGTTTGAGAAGCACAGGTCGAAGGTATTTCTCTATCAATGAGTGGAGCTGGGGGTAGAGCAGATGAGAGGCCCAGAAACTCAGAGTTCTGATGTTCCTTGCATGGCCATTGAAAACTGTCCCTCACCTCTCTGGGTAGCAGCTTCCTCAAGTATAAACTGAGGCTCTGGTTGAAAAGGCTGTTGTCATAAGCTACTGGCACAGAGCTTTTTTCAGTCCCAATTATGTAGGACAGCTTGTGTGATGAGAATTGAATGACATGCATATCACACACTTGGTATGCTCAATGAATGCTGTTAATAAAATTGTGAATCACAAATGTTACTTCCATTTCCTTCCCAGCTCAGGGAAGAAACGGTATGCATGACATGATTCATTGAACGGGGCAGCCTACATCTAGTTTGCCTCCTGAGAATATCCTGAGCATCAGGCCAGTGTTGGCTTCGCCAGGAATCCTGACTCAGGTTTTGAAAACAAAATTGTTGCTATTAAAAAGGTGACATGGGATTTTTCTGTTTCCTCATTACATTGCTTTAGTTTCTCCCTGCCCAAAGCTTCTTTAATCTGTAGGCTTTGGGCACCACCTTTAAAGTTTTGACTCACATTATCTATCCCAAAGTAAATAATGACTAAGGTGGTTGCAAAGTCAACACATTCTTTGAAAGACAATGAATCTGGCTGTTGAATGAAATCAAATGCCAGGAATATATACATTATTGTTATGATGCTATTATACAACAGGCCTTGGAAGAATTCCCTTTCTCCAGGTAACAACTACCCCCATACCAGTTACTCTGAGTGAGGAAAGGCATCTATGTTTGGAAAGGACTAAGGAATATTTGACTTCATGAATCAGTAACTATTCTCAAAGCTGCTATTGACCTCTGATCTGTAAATCTGTCAGCAAAGAGAGATTATGGTAACCATACCACTAGTAAAACACAAACCTGTTGGTTAAACATTTGCTGAAAGCCCTGCTAGTGACCCCTGTTAAAGTGAACCAAATTTGGCCATGTGTTCTTGCAATGTTCTGGAACATCAGAGAAAAATAACTGCCTGACCCAGCACAGCTTAGCTCCTGGAGAGCTAAGAGACTTCTTTGGGCCAGAAGCGTTGGCAGGGATCATCCCTTTCTCAGTCTCTCTCTTCTACCACTGGGCCCAAGGTAGCGGGATCTGTTAGGAGGTTTTTGAATAATGATGACTGTTCTTAATCCTTCTGAAGATTCTCAAAATTAATTTCTTCTCAAGAGTGCTTCTACCCCACACAAAGAAAAGGTGCAAGAATGTTTTTTCTTATTTCTTCATCTCCCTCAATGCCTATCATAGTGTTTGGCACATAGTAGGTCTTAAACACTTTAAAAATGAACAAAGTATTCTTTCCACTGTGCTACACCTGTACGTTGTACAACCATCTACTTGAACACTTGCCATACTGAATTATGTGATTTATTTATATGGCTATTTCACTTTTTAATTTTTATTTCTCAAGATAGATTCTTGCTCTGTCACCCATGCTGGAGTGCAGTGGCACGATTATAGATCACTGTAATTGCAAACTCCTGGGCTTAAGTGATCCTCCCATCTCAGCCTCCCAAAGTGTTGGGATTACAGGTATGAGCCACCATGCTGAGCCAGCTATTAACCTTTCTGTGTTATGTCTTTCAAAAGAAAGATTCTTTGTCCTATTCATCATTGTTTCTCCATCACTTGGTACAGAACCCAAGGGTTGTGGGCTTGGTTCATCCTTTCTGAGGAAGTGGGGTAGCAGATGATAGCAAGACAACCCTGGTTTATAAATACCTTAGCGATGGACTTAACAATCTCTTCTTTAAAAATATAAGTGCAATAAGACCTTGACTAAAAGAGTAAGGTTCAGAATTTCCTCATAAGAGGTTCAGCTACATGTTAAAAGGAGAATTGGATTCCAAAGTTTAAAGTAATCTATGAAAGCCTTTATTAATATTTTCTGTGTTCACTGAAGGAAAATGAGCAGCTGAGAGCATACTAAATAAGAAGATACCAATGATGCATTACACATCTTTAATTAGTACTAATGCATGCTATGTAATTAATCCAATTTAGCATCCCTTCTCCACTACAAACATCTCTCTTCCCTGCAGTCTCCACAGAATGGTATAAATGTGTCCTGATTTACTACAAATAAGGTCCTGTCATGCAAATGCTTGCCACCTTCTGTTCTTATGAGCTGGGACTGGTCCCCTGGGTCACCTACAGGAGACCCAGATGATTTGGGGTAACTTTGGTTTCCTCCAGTTGGCCTAGCTCAGAAGACATTTCTCAAGTTCCTTTTCCAAGATTATGCAGATTCAACTCCATCCCTGCTAACTTAAAAGACCAACTACAGAGGCCACCCGTTCCCCACTCGTATCTCGGCTCCTGCCTCATAATAGACACCAGAGTACACTCCAACTTCTGGCCTCATTTTCCTTCAATATAATTAGCCCCACATAAATACCCTTCTTTATTTTCTACCACTAGTTCCCATTCTGAGAGTTGTAAATGATCCCAGCTCAAATGGCCCCTCTTTCATAATATTTCAAGTTGAGCTATTAACCAACTACCATCCCTTATTCTCTAAAACCCAGGCAACATAACATGACAGTTGATGATATAGTGAATTGCTCATTTGATCAGGGACTTCAGATAATACAGCATGCAAAGTTGAGCCATGACTATCTTTTGGATATAGTAGTTTAAAAAATCACTTCCATGCTTCAGAATGCAAAGCAATGTGCATATTGCATTACATACTCTGCTAAGATAAAAAAGAAGATGAAATTCCCTTTTCCACCCCAAAACATATTCAGGAAGGAAGAGAAAAGAACAAAAATGGCTATAGAAGAAGACAATAGCAGAGCCTAGATCAAGGACTAAAATTGGCCATAATCAATCTCACATGAAACAAAAACAAATGTATGTTAATTGTTTCTTAGGAGCATGACCTTTTGGTTGCATATGGAGAGAAAAGTCTGGAAATCTGACCTTTGGCAGAAAAGATGAAAAACTGATCTAACACCATTTTTCTTTGAGAAAAGCTCTTCTCTATACTACATCTGAAGAGCAAAACCTGAACTCCCCTATGTCAGGGCCAGGGCTGTGACTGGCCATATAACTTTTCTGTGGGAATTTTTTTTTTAATTGCTTTTTTTCTTCCAGCCAGATGCAACCCCTCACCAGGCATGTGGCCTGCTAGATTGAACACAAGCCACATTTTAGCCCGTTTATCCCCTCAGCCAAAGACCTTTGAGCAGTAACTAAAATGCACCATCTTTCATAACAATCCCCATTAACGTCCTACTCAAATTCTTTCGATGTTTTTTTACTGCTCTAAAGATAAAATTCAGGCTTCATATTGCAGCCCCGGTCTCACTCTCCTCACTTCTGGAACTCTGACAGACAAATGTGAGACTTTTTAATTCTGTGATTTGTATCTTGTCATGCCCCCTTTATATTTTTCATCTCTATGTGCTGCATTCTGCATAGTTTCTCCAGCCCTGTCTTCCAGTTCATTAATTCTCTCATTAGCATGCCTAATGCTTAATATACCCACTGAGTTTTAAATTTCAATCATTTAACTTTTTATCTCTGTAAATTCAAATTTTAAAATCTGCTATATCATTTTTATTATTTTCTATACCCTGAAGATATTTTCCAGCTTGCCTATTTATCTGTTTCTGAAGTAGTAGGTTTAGTATTGTAAGAAATCTGTTTTTTTCTTCTTCTTCTTCTTCTTTTTTTGTTTGAGACAGGATCTTGCTCTTTCACTCAGGCTGGAGTGCGGTGACATGATCACAACTCACTGCAGCCTTGAGCTCCCTGGACTCAAGTGATCGTCCCACCTCAGCCTCCTGAGTAGCTGGGACTACAGGGGAGCACCACCATGCCCAACTAATTTTTAAATTTTTTGTAGAGAGAGGGTTTCACCAATGTTGCCCAGGCTGGTATCAAACTTCTGGGCTCAAGCAATCCACTCGCCTTGGCCTTCCAAAATGCTGGGATTACAGGCACGAGCCACTATGCCTGGCCTTAGGTAATTTCAATATCTAAAATTTTGTGGGTCTGTTCTGCTGTGGGTTGTTTGTTTTTCTTTTTAGTGTTTATTCATTCATTAATTTATTACTGTGAGCTATGCATTTTCCTTAGAAAATTATTTGAGGGAATTGCTTGAGGCCTCAGGTGAAGGTAGGGTTCTCTGAGATTTACATTTGCTTCTGCAAGGTTCCTGAAACTATTACCAGTCTGGGACAACTCTAAAATAAGTTTATAGTTTGAGGTTTTCTGGACTGCCTGAGTGATGTGAGTTTGGGCTTTTAACCCATGAAAAGACTTGTTTTCCACTATAGCATCCTTGGGTCAGAGGATTAACTCCTCCTGTAGTGCTCAGGTGTGAGAAGACTTTCCTGGAAGGCAAGGCTTTTTCTGGTTCATCATTAGACATGAAGGGTATAGTCCTTTAGGACCTCAAGGTTCTGTGTGGAAGATCTTATATTAGATTCTTTGCCTGAGCAAGCCCTGGGCTTTGTTTTTTTGTGCTCCTTCATCCAAGGGACCTTTACAACTGAAGTTCAAGTTCAGAAAGCACTCTCCATGTTCTATATATTTTGGAGGGTTTCTCCCTTTATGTAGATTGTTAAACTACTAGTTTTTTGTTATCATGTCAGCTCTTCATGCTTTCAAGAAGGAAATCTCAAAGTGAGACCTTGGGCAAGTTACTTAACCCAGCACTGCTCAGTTTGCTTCTCTGTAAAATGACAATAATAGCACTAGCTCAAAGAACTGTTGTGAAGAATATAAAAAAATGGCAAATGTGAAGTGCTTAGAACACTGCCTGGCACATAGTAAGCACTCATCTTGGGTTGACTTCTACTTTTTCAACCTGCAGTAAGCCCCTCACCGCTGTCAGCTGCTCTTACTTGTCACTCTACTTTCCTTCTTGGCTTTTTGTCACAGTTGAACTTAAATAGTGATCTCTACAGCAATTATAGAACACCTGTCTTCTTTCCAGCTGGACTGTAATCTTCAGGAAGAAGGGACTGTAACTGTCTTATTCAATCCTGTACCCTTGTTTCTTCATGTATGATATGACATGTGTTAGGTACTCAACAAACATTTGCTGAATGAGTGGTTATGTATATCTACATTTTTAAGAGAGCACAAGCAGAATGTGGACTCTCTTTAGGTGGAGAGGGCTCAGTGGGTAATTCCTAAGCAAATAAGTTCTGGAGTTGGGTCAGGTGCAAAGATATTAAGCTTTTATGTCTCAGTTTGCTTTTCTATAAAATGGGGACGACAATAGCACCTACTCATAGGTGTCTAGTTAACAATTTGCCCAAGGTCTCATTTTGAGATTTCCTTGCTGATACTAAGGCTAGCTAGAGGTTCTGACTGCCCTCCTGGTGAAAACAACCAAAAAATACATTGGATTAAATTATACAATTTAAATAATAGGTTAAATAATAAAAAACTACAAACCACTTAGTACAGTATCCAGCATGTGGTAAGAACTCAATAAATGCTAGCTGGGCCTGGCACAGTGGCTCATGCCTGTAATCCCAGCAGTTTGGGAGGCCAAGGCGGGAGGATCTCCTGAAGTCAGGAGTTTGAGACCAACCTGGCCAACATGGTGAAACCGCATCTCTACTAAAAATACAAAAATTAGGCTGGGCGCGGTGGCTCAAGCCTGTAATCCCAGCACTTTGGGAGGCCGAGACGGGTGGATCATGAGGTCAGGAGATCGAGACCATCCTGGCTAACATGGTAAAACCCCGTCTCTACTAAAAAATACAAAAAACTAGCTGGGCGAGGTGGCGGGCGCCTATAGTCCCAGCTACTCGGGAGGCTGAGGCGGGAGAATGGCGTGAACCCAGGAGGCGGATCTTGCAGTGAGCTGAGATCCGGCCACTGCACTCCAGCCTGGGTGGCAGAGTGAGACTCCATCTCAAAAAAAAAAAAAAAAAAAATACAAAAATTAGCCAGGTGTGGTGGTGGATGCCTGTAATCCCAACTACTCAGGAGGCTGAGGCAGGAGAATCGCTTGAACCCGCGAAGCAGCAATTGCAGTGAGCCAAGATTGTGCCTCTATACTCCAGCCTGGGCGACAGAGCGATACTCCGTCTCAAAAAGAAAGAAAGAAAAAGAAAAGAAAGTAATAAGAATAAATGCTGGCTGCAATTATTTCTACTATCTTTTTTTGGTTACTCATGAACACAGTCTACTTTTAAAAAGCACAGGCTAAAAAAAGAGGGGCTAGAGACTATCTGGAACAGTAAAGTATGTCGATGTTTTAGCTTTTCTTATTTCTGAAAATGTGTGTGATGTGTTTAGATGAGAACCAGAAAAAGGCTTTTCACTGTGTCTGTACTGTTATTCTTTTCATTCCATGGGGTGTTACTTTAGCACTTAACTGGAGAAAATGTACACACAGTTATAGAAAGAGCTCAGGGCTCCTCATAGCCCATCAGATTCCACCATTTGATTTGCACTGAGTGAAATGGAGTATAAACATTTATAAAAGTCACCAGAGCAAAGGAATAAAGTGTCCTGAGGAGCACCAGGAAAGGAATCAACCTTTTAGACGGGAAATATGCTCACGAAGCATCTGGGCAATAAAATGCAAACAACAGTATGTACAGTTTGGAAATATTGTATTTGTTTTATATATTGGCCTTTACACAGGTCTTCCAAACTTGCAGACCTAGGCTTCAGCTGATTTCCACTCATGCAGGCCTTATTCATCATCATTTCACATATTGCCATCACTATATATTACCATCTTCCACTATGCCTTATACATCATGCTGCCTGGATCAGGGATGTTGTAGAAGTGAGTTTGCTCCTTCAGTGGATTTCAGCCCAACTTTTCCTATCTCATGTCTAAAGCCAAAAAAAAAAGGAAATAATGTTATAAAATGGGTAACACTTCCCTATACCGATGCTGCAGTATGGTAGTTATATGCATGGAAAAAAAAAAAAAAAAAAAAAAAAAACTGCAACAAAACAAAACAAAAAAATGAAAACCTGTTTTGTTCCTAGTGAGATAATGTCCCTGGGCTGTGTCAGTCAACCATGGCATAACTGCCAATGTGCTGTCAGTCACATCTGCAGGGAGAAAGAGCATGCCTTTGTTTATCTGCATGACTTGACTATTTTTTAAGTCTCCTCAGGTTATTGTAACATGCTGGAAAGGCTGAGAACTGCTAACATAGACTCTCATTATTGTGGAGTAAATTTTAATAGCCCTTAGGCTTGACAAATCATTTTTCTAGCTGATAATAGGAGAGATATTATTAGCCCCAACTTACAGATGGCAAAGCCAAGGCTCAAGTTATTTAAAGGCCTATTAGAGCTTAAGATTAATCACTGCTTAAGTACCAAATGAAATTAATGCCTTTGAGGAGAGCACACTTCCTTAACTTTTCCTTCATCTTCAATAAAGGGCCCTGGAATCAGATACACCTAGAATAGAGAAGGACTTCAGCTGTAATGAGGAAACTGGGAATTAGAGAGCCAGACCTTATCTTGCCCATCTTTATGTTCCCTGCACTCCCTTGTCCCATGAACTCAATAAATATTTGATACACTAAATGAAATTAGGTGACCAAGGTCACACAGCCCCCACACCTAGCTTCCAGTCACCAACGGCGCTATACCTGCTCCATACCTGCTCCCCCTGCAGAGGTCATCTGTCCCTGTGTAGCTGTGGAGACCATACCTCCTACCTTGTGTGGATGAGTCAAGGTTTTAAATGGTCTGTCTCTTCCTTCCCAAAGTACACCTGTTCTGCTTTTCCAACATGTGCAATGATTTTTTTATTCCAGAACTATAAGTAGCTGTCCACGACAGAAATACCTGTCACTAAGTCAGGGTCTGGAGTGCCCACACATCACCCTCTCCTTCCATTATAGCACTTTTTAAATATGTAAGAAAAGCAAGCTGGCTCATGCTTGTAATCCCAGAACTTTGGGAGGCTGAGGTGAGAGGATAGCTTGAGCCCAGGAGTTTGAAGCCAGCCTGGGCAACGTGGCAAGACCTCATCTCTACAAAAATATTTAAAAAAAAATTGCTGGGCATGATGGTGCATGCCTGTAGTCCCAGCTACTCAGGAGGCTGGGTGGGAGAACAGCTTGAGTCCAGGAGGTTGAGGCTGCAGTGAGCCAAGATTGCACCACTGCACTCCAGCCTGGGCAACAGAGTGAGACCCTGGCTCTAAAATAAACAAATAAATGAAAATTTAAAAAAAAGAAAAGAAAAGAAAAGAAAAGCAAGTTCATAAATACTCTTGGTTTTGTGCAGGAATTGTCTACTCATTCACACGGACCTGTCACTGCACCTGTGGCAAAGAGCCATGACCGGGAATATCTCTGCAGTTTTCTCATGTACTGTCAACTTTTTGGTTTCTTATGAGTTGCGCTTCTCCTCAGGTTTCACATGTTATTCTGTTTCTCCAGCCCTGTCTGTGGGCAATGTTATCTCTCATTCACACTTTTGGGCCCTTAGGCACTGTGCAACATCATCCACTGCCTCCTCCCATACCTACCACCACGTTCATCCCCTACCCAGTCCACCTAGTTCACCTCCAAAGGTGATGGGAGTGAAGCTGGCCTGGGGTTTTCACTGTAGTAGACTGGAGGGTCTCTGGAATTTCGGCCACAGGAAGAGTGAGGAGTGGGGCAGATAGAAAACAAAGATGAGGAGAGAGATGGAGACTGTTTCCTAAGCTGTGGGGAGCTGCCAGGGCTTTGGGAATGTAAGGAGAGCTAGAATATTCTGTTGCTGTTGTCCTTGGGTGCAGCGCCCTGGGTAGGGGAGCCATGGGGGCGTCATAGGTCTGGATGACCCTGCCACCATCAACTAGAGAAGAGTCAGCCTATTGAGGAATCCAAAAGAAAGTGGATTAGCAGACTGTGCAGACAGACCAGTCTTGAAGAGAGGGAGGTCTCTCAACACCGAGATGGCATTCATGGATGGTGTGTGTGCCGCCACTCACCCTCCAACACGAACTCCCAGAAGACGACCACTGCCTTGGTGCTGGGCACACAAGCTCAGAACGTATGGGGGATGTATGTGGCATGGAGTGCAGACACTCTATTGTATAGACACGGAGATAAAAACAATCACAGTGCAGATTGCATTAAGAGTACGGAGTCAGGCTTGCTTGGGTTCTAATCCCAGCTGTGCGACCTCAAGCTAACTCCTTAATTTCTCCGGGCCTCAGCTTCCTTCTCTGTAAAATACTGCCTGCTGTAGAGGATGATTGCTGCTGCTATGATTTTATACAAAAATACATTAAATTCCCCAGGTATAGATTTTTGTATTTGGTACTAAGATAAACAAAAGAGATTTACAAAAAATATCACATTCTGTGCATGTAACAAAAACTCACATGTACCCCATAAATAAGTAAAATATTATATATCAATTTAAAAAAGACAAAGTAAATGTTCTTTCACTGTCCATTTTGTTATCTGGAAATCCATAATAGAATATGAAGATATTTACTATTAACTATAACCCTTAAGAATACTTTCTGCCAGGTGTGTTGGCTCATGGCTATAATCCCAGCACTTTGGGAGGCCAAGGTAAGAGGATCACTTGAGATCAAGAGTTCAAGAGCAGCCTGGTCAACATAGTGATATCCCATCTCTACAAACATTTAAAAAAATTAGCCAGGCATAGTGGTACATGCCTGTAGTCTCAGCTACTCAGGAGGCTAAGTTGGGAGGATCGCTTGAGACCAGGAGGTCAAGGCTGCATGCAGTGAGGCATAATTGCACAACTGCATGCCAGCCTGGGTGACAGAGCAGCTCTATCTAAAAAAAAAAAAAAAAAAAAAAAAAAAAAATTTCTGAATTGTTAATATAAAGAGTAATGTATTCAGTATAGTTTACTAATTTAACAATTAACAATATTATAATTTATAATATAAATATAAATTAACAATATTTCTACTGAATTCTCATTTTTAGAAAATTAGTAATTTGAATATGTTATCTAATGTGTTTCTGCTTATCTAAGTGTTTAACCAGAAAGTCAAATTTTGGAGCTGTGCTGAAGAATTCATAGTTGCACATGTGGTATTATGTCCTAAATAAGTAAAAAATTGAGTGGGAGCAAGAACTGGTATCAGACCAGGGATTCTGGTCATCTCCCTGGATGACTTATTGTGTACTGTGGCTTTGTGACTGATGGAGTGTGTATATGTATGTGTGAGTTGCTTAAGCTGGGATTCAGGAGATATGAATAAAATAAATTCAAAATGACCTTATGGCTACTAAATTTTAGAAGTAAGAGCTAAAACCCATAAATTTCAGGCACAATGGAGACAAATAAAATTTTGTAATTTTTTTATTTTACTACTTCAAAATACCCTTTACTAACATGATCTAATTAATCATAAAATGACTCCTACATGAAGTTTACTATTATTATCTCTATTTCCTGCTGGTAGAATGGAAGATAGAGTGATTAAATGACATATTTAATTAGGATCCAGGAATTTTTTATATTAGTCCACAATTTTAACTAATAATTAGAGAATTATTTTGGTTTTTAAAAAAGTTGTTGAATAACCTTTTTGACCACTATTTGTTTCAGAATGGCCTGATCATAAAAAGAATTCTAGCGTTTTCTTGTCTTAATAAAAAACTGTTGTCATGGAAATATTTCAGATCCCTCCATCCTCCAATTGGCTGAATCTGAACAGTACATAAACAAGCAGATTAACTGAGGCTCGGTGAAGTCTTTCACGGTGGAAGTGAGGTCTGGAACCAGCTATATTACAAGCCTTTCCAAAGTCCATCTCCCAGGATAGGGAAGAGAGAATAAAAGAACTCTTTTGGAGGCTCAGCTGTACTAACAATGGCTTCTTATCCCAACTGGCTAAGTTCTCTCACACTATCTAAATCAAATACACTAAATCAATTACTGCTTCTTGTGCAGAAGTCTTATCTATTTTGATTGGCAAATAAAAATGAAGTTGTTTACTAGGAATGCTATGGTATGATAATATATTCCAGGCAGTTTGGGCCTGGGGCTTGCATTTAATTTAATCAAGTGATTTTGTGAATTGATAGTGCCATTCATTTCAGTCAGGTTGGGGGACCTGACCAATGCATGACTTTATATTCACAACAAAAATATTCTCCTTCATTCCCTCAATACAGGAACTCTGCATCAAATCGCATGCCATGAATTTGTTTCCATGCAGTGGTGTGGAAGAGCAATTATACAACTTAATTCAGAGCAGGAATGTTTTATATCCTGAATGAAGAAGAAAGGGGAGATTGGAGGTGCTACCTTAATGTGTGCCTGGATCCATCATTCCTGAACATAGTGCTGTTTTATTTCATTCTGATGTGGTGTTTCTCCAAGCTTCTAAGCTCCTTTTGGCATATATCTTTTTGCAGAACTGGAAAAGCTTGCAACGAGAAAAAATGAGTTGTGGGTGTTTTTTGTTTTGGTTTTTGTTTTGGTCGAAATGGGGTTTTAGCATATTGCCCAGGCTGGTCTAGAACTCCTGAGCTCAAGGGATCCGCCGGCCTCAGCCTCCCAAAGTGCTGGGATTACAGGCGTGAGCTGCCACACCCAGCCTAAGAAATGGGTTTTGTTTTTAGATTTCCACAACCACACTAGAAGTGGCTGACATCCTGGGAGTGAGTGTGGAAACTTCAAGATTAGTTTTTGAGACCCTGAGTCTAGGAAGTGTATCTGGTGCTTCTTATATTTTCATGCTGGCTTGTGTGGGAAGACAAGATATAAGACAAAAAGACACACATAGCTGCAGACACACAATACATGTGCATACACTTTGCTGGTTTAGAAGGCCTTGAGCCTTTGGGAGACTGAGGCCAGAGGATCACTTGAGCTCAGGAGTTTGAAATCAGCTTGTGCAACATAGTGAGACCCTATCTTTACAAAAAATCTTTACAAAATTAGCTGGGCAAAGTGGTGCACAGCTGTGGTCCCAGCTACTTGTGAGGCTAAGGTAAGGGGATCTCTTGAGCCTGGGAGATGGAGGTTGCAGTAAGCTATGATCATGCCACTGCGCTACAGCCTAGGCAAGATCTTGTTTTTTGTTTGTTTGTTTAAAAAAAAAAAAAAAAAACAAGAAGAAAGCAGCCTGGAGTAACATAGGAAAAGGATTATATTAATTCTTCAAGAGAGAGACAAGGACAGTTTTTCTAAACTTGGAGCACTTATAACTAATACGAAAAATCATTCATATAATTTCCTTTAAAATGCTGGAGTTGAAGAACTAGAACAAATAGCTCATCCTATGAGGCCAGGCTGGTGGTGAGTCAGGTCAGTATTCTGCCAGCAGCATGAAAGGGGTATGTCCTGGGACATAATTACCCTCATGATAAAACCTCAAAAGGTTAAAGGGCCCTAAGTGAAATCCCCAACACCTTGTGGCTCTTAGTAAGGGTTTGCCGTAATGATAAATGATAAAAGCTATCTCTAAATCTGTTGCTCACTGACTTAACTAAACTTTTCCTAATTTATTTTCATGCTGAGGCTTTTATCTGGGACTAAGTTTCATAAGGTTGCAGTCCATGGTGTAAAGTATAAAATAACTTATTTTAAGCTTCAAAGGATATTCTCAAACTTGGGTGTTTAAGAATTTAATGAACAGACTGAGCCTGTCCCTCATGTGTCTTTATGAACGGATAGGCTTGCTTTATTTTAACCTGATAAACCTGGAGACTCATCATTTTCAAGAGTTTGTCTCCTGTGAAAACACATCTATATCAAGCTTTTACGCAATGCAGTTATTACATTTTGGGGAATGTGGTTGTATGTGTATTATTAAGCATATCCTAAAGTCTACCAAGTATTTGGAATTTATAAATACAGTCAGCCTTCAGAAATATCATCTAATTTATTCACATACCCACTTCGTGAGGCAGGAAAGGGTAGGCTTATGTGAATATCCTCATTTTCCTTACTGAAGTGGGAAATTCATCCTGGAGGAAGGATCTACATGAGAGAGACATTCATTGCCTTCCAGTGAGTATCTTTGAGTCATAGAAGAGTTATTTGCCTTGAGGGACCTTATATTGACTGAGAAATGGTGGTGGGGGGATGAGGCATGCTGACTTGAAGCAAGACAAAGACAATAAACTCATTGACTTTCGTGATTTTCAGGCCTGTTTTGCTGCTGAGAGAGGATATCAGAATACTGTTTGGAAACCCCTTAATAAGTGCAAACTGGATCAGAATTTCAGAATGACATTTGCCACATCAGTTGCCAACATAATAATCACTTATTGTGTGATTATTTAATAAGTACTTCTTATGTACAAGGCAGACGCTCTAAACCGGGGCTACAGGGGGAAATTTAATCTCCATAGTCCCTGCCTCCTGGAGCTTACACACTGATGTTCCAGGGCACAACGAAAACTAGTATATATGTGCAGCTTAATCTCTATGCAAAGAGGTTCTTCTTTAACAACTACCAGTTTTCCCCTGCAATCCCAGCAATTTGGGAAGCCAAGCCAGGAGGATCACTGAGGCTAGGAGTTTGAGACCAGCCTGGGCAACATAGTGAGACCCCTGCCTCTACAAAATATATATATCTTTTAGATTAGCCAAGTGTGTTGGCTCATGCCTGTCATCTTAGCTACTCAAGAGGTTGAGGTGGGAGAATTGCTTGAATCCAGGAGTTTGAGAGCAGCTTTGTCAACAAAGCGAGACTCTAGCTCTACAAAAAATTTTAAAAATTAGCCAGGCATGGTGGTGCACACCTGTAGTCTCAGGTGGGAGGATCACTTGAGCCCAGGAGGTTGAGGCTGCAGTGAGCCAAGATCACGTCACTACACTGCAGCCTGGGTGACATAGTGAGATCCTGTCTCTTAAAAGGACAAAACAAAACAAAACAAAACAAAAACAAAAACAAAAAACCCTGCCCCTCTGTGGTCTGATCTAAGGCCAACCCTTTCCCTTGACAATCTCAATTGGGAGATCCTGGGAGAGAAGAAGAAGTGGGGCCAGCAGGCGATGTGTTTATACCTTGTAGCTAAATGCTGCCTCTCCCACACTCTCTCCTGGAACTCTACTCTTCATTTGTCTACTGGCAAACAAGACCAAGGACATCTCAAGTAACTCCTTGAGTCCAGTAGAGCAGGCCAGAGGAGGTCAGAATCCAGGATTCCACAAGCACATGATCATGGAGGGTGGGCGGGGGGAGCTATATCTGTGTTTCCTCTTTTGAGAAACTACAGGAATTGTGATAAGAGATGAAGTACTAGGACAGTGTCAATAGAGCAAGGGAGAAGGGTATAAAGAGAAGATAAACATCACGGGAATTTTTGTGGGGGATAAGGAAGGTGAAGGATCTAAAAGGATTTGTTGCTTTCCATGCAACCATAAAATAATGGAACTGATTCATAAGGACACAGGTTTTGGGTATGGAAAATGCTTGATTTATTCTGGCTATGTCTGCATTCACATGGAAATGTCTAATGAATGTTGATATATGAGTCTGGAGCTTCTAAGAAAAGCTTGGGCTGGAGATTACAAATTGGAGATCACATACTTCTTGCTTCTCCCTACTGAACTTCTGTGATACCTGCTATTTATGGTTTTTCTTCTATCTCATTGGCCACTGCTTTTCATTTTCTTTCATGAATGCATCTTCTAACACCTTCACTTACATGTTCTTCAGGCACCAAAACCCTTCAAACCCATCTATCCAAAATTAAACCAAATCATCCTCCACACCACTCCCAGGCCACTGCTACTGGCCATCTACTGCTTCCATGCTCCCTGTCTCGAGAATGACATAATAATCTGCTTAGCCAGCTGATCCAGAAAACTGGAAGGGGTCCTCATTCTTCCTTCTCTCTTGTCTCCAACTACTAGCTCCTTACTCTTGAGAGCTAGCTTACAACTCAGATTGCCTTTCAGATATTTCCTCCTCTTTCTGGATCTTCTTTTTGTTTTTTTTTTTTGAGACGACGGAGTCTCGCTCTGTCGCCCGGGCTGGAGTGCAGTGGCCGGACCTCAGCTCACTGCAAGCTCCGCCTCCCAGGTTCACGCCATTCTCCTGCCTCAGCCTCCCGAGTAGCTGGGACTACAGGCGCCCGCCACCTCGCCCGGCTAGTTTTTTGTATTTTTTAGTAGAGACGGGGTTTCACCGTGTTAGCCAGGATGGTCTCCATCTCCTGACCTCGTGATCCGCCCGTCTCGGCCTCCCAAAGTGCTGGGATTACAGGCTTGAGCCACCGCGCCCGGCCCTCTGGATCTTCTATAGCGATCTTAGTTCAAAGTCCTTACCTGGGTCACTGCATCAGTCTATTGCTTTCACTGTCTTCAGTGGTGATCTTTCTAAAATGCAAATAGAATCTTATCACACTGATATTGCCTTCTTAGGTAGGTCATTCCCATGTGGTGGTAAAGATGACCGCCAGTAACACTAGACTTGCAACCTATGTCATCTTTGGAACCTCAGTGGAAAAACCAAGCTATTTAAACCGTATTCCAGTAAAAAGTTCAGCATATGACTCTTACTGACCCACTTGGGTCATGTGCCCATTCCTGAACCCATTACTGTGGCTGGGGGTCTGGAGCTCTGATTGGCCATCCCTGGGTCCAGTACCTTTCTTCAGGGAATGGAGTCGGCCCCATCTAAATCAAATGGATGGAGAGAGAGGAAGGGTTGACTCCCTCTAAATAAAGAGAGATCTGGCTATGGAAGAAATAATGAATGAAGGGTGGGCCCAAATCACAGAGGTTTCAAAAATCTTTTATTTCACTTTTAAGAAAACCATTCCCCACATGTCTACCCTAATAGAGTCACATATGGCTCCTAAATTAGGCTTCTCACTCAGACTCTATGTGTCTGATTATACTACTTGTTCTGTCTGGAGTTCATTTGGGGGATAGGTGGGTGGGAAGGAGAGGACAGTTTCAATTGAGGACACACTGAATTTGAAATGTCCAGGAGTGGCTATGTGGTCAGTTAGATACATACACACCAACTTGGAGGTCTGGGACAGAGACATATATTTCAGAGTCTTTGGTGAAGACATAGTTGTTAAACACAGAAGAGAGAAGATTCTCACAGGAGATATATAAAAGATAGGAAGAGAGAAGAATCTAGCAATGAGGTCCTTGGAGCTCATTGGACAGAGGAGAAGAGTCTATGATGGAAACCGAATAGAAGAAGCCAAAAGGGTAGAAGTGAAAGCAGGCAAGTGTGGCATCAGTGAGTGTAGGGAATACAATAGAAAGTTTCCAGAGAAAAGAGATCTCTGTGGTGGATACCATTAAGAGAACAAATCAAATAAATAGTAAAAAGCATCCCCTGGCTGAAGCGGCATATGTATTTTCATTGAAGTGAATGAAAGAAATGTCAGGGGAGTATGAGAACCAGACTGAAAGTGAGGGGATAAATGGTAGTGAGGAAGTATAGACATTCGATTGTGAAGAGAAGAAGCAAAATAAGGTGATTATTAGAAGAGGGTGTGAAGTCCAAAGAGGGCTTTTTAAAATTTATTTTTTTAGGTTGGAAGTACCTATCTTTATTTCCAGTTTTTAAAAATTTAATCTTTGCAAACTAGGGAGGCACAGCCTTCCATGTGAAATGAAGGTGAGTTCCCGGTTAGAAGAACATTTAAATGCTGATGGAAAGGATCCAGTGGGCAAGAGAGAGGATGCCTGGGAGAGAATGCGTTCTAGGTTTCCTTGGGATGACTGATCTCTAATAGGAAAAGGACAAAAAAGGAAGGAGTACAGGGTGTGGATGAGGATGCTTTCTGGGTGTGGCTGTGGAGATCTGTGTGATGGTTTCTGTTTTCTCCTGGAACTAGGAAGCAGAGTGAACTGTTGAGAGTGCAGAGAAGGGGAGGGAGCTAGGGATGATGGAAGCCCAGGTGAGGTTGGCAATTGGGAACTCACAGGGAGTGGAAACTGCTGAAATCCTTTACTTTCTTCAGTGAGTCTCGGCTACTCAGATTCAAGCTTGGATAAAGCAGAAACAGCAGAGGACAGAGGGAAAGGTCATTTGGGAGTAATTTCAAGAGAAAGACTGGTACACAAGACTGTGGAATAAAAGCTCTGCAAGAAAGGTAGTGAAGTTAAAACCAAAAGGTCTCAAAATTAGGAGAAAATGGAAGAGATCGTGATTTGGTGAAGTCAAAGACCATGTAACACTGGTTGGGGCATGAGGAATCTGTGGTGAGTAAGCTGCTATTTAAATCCCCCAGTTTGGGCTAGGCGTGGTGGCTCACGCCTGTAATCCCAGCACTGTGGGAGGTCAAGGTGGGTGGATCACGAGGTCAGAAGTTTGAGACCAGTCTGGCCATCATAGTGAAACCCCGTCTCTACTAAAAATACAAAAAATTAGCCAGGTGTGATGGTGGGCACCTGTAATCTCAGCTACTCAGGAGGCTGAGGCAGGAGAATCACGTGAACCAGGGAGGCAGAGGTTGCAGTGAGCCGAGATCACACCATTGCACTCCAGCCCGGGCAAGAGTGTGAGACTCCGTCTCTAAATAAATAAATAAATAATTAATTAATTAAAAATAAATCCCTGAGTTTGAAGGTAGAGCAGTTTGGAGTGTTGATAAGGTCCAGGGCATAGAGAAAGAGAGAGAAGGTCATTAGACATAAGGAGGTCAAGGACCCGAGAAGCCAGGAGGGTTCATTATATCATAGGTGGATTCTATGCCAGAATTTGAGGTCGATAGAACCTCATGGTGAACCAAGTACCAGTCTTCCCCCAGTATAACTGTGTTGAGGGAGGGGGATCAGTGGATGCCAGTGGCAAGAAAGAAAAAGCATACATGACATGAGTCTCCAAGAAGTACCTTACAGTGTCAAACAAACTTTAATGATAAACTTAAAATTAAAAAGAAAGGAAATGAATTTTCAGTGTGCTGCAGTTTTACAATAGGGTAATCAATGCTATAAAATAACAGACAATTTCTGATTAAAAACATTTTTTTAGAAACAAGCGTTCTAGCCTGGAGCGCAGTGGCTATTCACAGGCTAAATCATGGCACTCTACAGCCTGGAACTCCTGGGCTCAAGTGACCCTTCTACTTCAGCCTCCCAAACAGCTGGGACTACAGGTGCACACCACCACACTTGGCCAAGATATCTGAGTTTTTAAAAAGTATGAGTTTGCACGATTATGAGAAATTTCTGTTATCCAAAAGCATAGGAGTTTTGCTGGTCACAGTGGCTCACACCTGCAATCCCAGCATTTTTTGAGGCCACGGCAGCTGCATCACTTGAGCTCAGGAGTTCAAGATCAGCCTGGGCAACATTGTGAGACCCCGTTTCTATTAAAACACAAAAAATTAGCCAGATATGGTGGCATGCACCTGTAGTCCCAGCTACTCCAGAGGCTGAGGCAGGAGAATTGCTTGAACCCGGGAGGAGGAGATTGCAGTGAGCCGAGATGGTGCCACTGTACTTCACCTGGGTGACAGAGGGTGACTCTGCCTCAACAAACAAACAAACAAAAAACAGGAGTTTTGTTTGTTGTATAGTAATTGGAGTTGAGGCTTCAATTAGCAGATCTTGGGGACCATACAGAATAAGAGGCCATTAGCTAGCAGGGCTTACTGGAATGATCTATGAAAAGGTAACAAGGCCATTTCCCCAGGCTCAGTTTCAATCATGGGAGACAGAAGATGTCTCTAGCCATGGTCCAAAGATGTCCGGTTTTAGGATAAAGAGAAAGAAAGGAGGAGATATTATATTTGTAACAATTTATAACAGTAGTTGGTCTTAGAAGTCTTCATGCTGAAACAGGCAGGAAAAATGTATTATTATAAAAGCCTTCATATTGGCTGGGCATGATGGCTCATACCTGTAATCCCAGTGCTTTGGGAGGCCAAGGCCAGAGGATCGCTTGAGGACAGGAGTTCAAAACCAGCTTGAGCAACATAGTGAGACCCTGTTTCTATTTTTTTTTTTTTAAGAAGAAGTTTTTATACTAAAACAGGTGGGAGCCTTCAGAAAAATTAGACTTGCTTAGCCATCACAGCCTTTTGGTGCGCAGAAATTTGCTTTCATTTGGATGCTTTTGCCCATCTTCGAAAATTCTAAGATTGAGCAGGTGGCCTGGGTGGACAAGTCCAATGGATGCGTCTCTGCCTCTCCCAAAATGCTTCTAAGGCCATTACTCTCCTTCCAATAAGCCATACTCACTGCTTCCTGGCAGATCTTCATTACAGCTGACCCTGGGGAATTCCAGAGGCAACCATGCTGGGGGAAGCAAAGGCTGAGCTCTCTGGGCATGAAACATAACACTGAAAGCTTTTTGTCCTAGTACAGGCATGCGTCCTGATGTTTTTATTGCACCTTTGCAGTTCAGAATTCACTTTCCTGCTTTGTTTCCTGAGGAGGGACTTCACATTCCCTTAAAAATCTAGTAGGCACATTGGAAAACCCAGAAACAAATTATAATGCAACCCCTAAATTACTTCAATATATTGCAATGAGTCATGGGATATGAAAGATTAAGAAATGTTGACAGCTGCTTCCATCTGATACCCTGAGATAAGGAGGCTCATGGTGCCTAATATCTTACCTATTTTATGTAGAAACGCAATGTCTGGACAAATGCAATCATCTCTTCCTATTGTCTCATTCTCAGAGGTCTCAGCCTGGACTGGGCATCTGTTGTCCTTGTGTGTTCAGTGCCCTCATTTTATCTGGAGACCTTTTCTTCCCTCACGCTGTATGATCCCTGTGGGGCTGTCAGCTACTCTACCCTGTTCTCTTCTCCCCCGTGCACAGGAGTAGGCCGGTGACCCAGTCTACACCTTCCTTGTTTGGTAGAATAATTTGGGAGGAACCGGTTCTTCCCAGCACCCCCAGCTTTATTAAGGCATACTTGACAAAAACCAGGTTTTGTTTGTTTGTTTATGTTTTTGTTTTTTCTCAGGGAGTGGGGGTAGCTTGGGGTGCAAGTAGTCTCCTTATTTACTATATGGAAAGAACCAGACTGCTGAATGAAGTCGAGCAGAAACACGCAGAGCTGAGAGACAGAGCTGTGATGATATCAGCTGTATTTCTAGACTCAGCCATGCTTTTCCACTTGTATACACATGGTAGCCCAGGATAAACGTGGTTCTGCACCCTGCTTTTAAAAAATTATTATTTAACTTGATATACCCTCAAGATTACTCTACATCAGTGCAGAGTGAGCGTCCTCATGGAGTTACACAGTGCTTCACTGGCTGGCTATACCAATAATTGATTCAACTACTTCTCTATGGGTGGGCATTTAGGGTTGTTTCCAATCTTTTGATATTTCAAATGCACATGTCACTTCATATTTTGCCAGTGCAGATAGTCTTAGAAGTGGGATTGCTGTATTAATTAGGAATTACCAGTGTAATTGGCTAGACATAGACAAATGTCTCTTCACAGGGGTTGCTTTGCATTCTCACCAGCAAGATGTCTTTTTTCCCCACGAATTTGCCAACTAAGTATGTTGTCAAACCTCTGGCTTTTTTTAATCTCCTGTATTTTAATCCTGTTCTCTTAAGTTTTCCCTTCTTGAAAAGGCAGAGAAGCAGCTCAGCTCCAGCCACAGTACCACCGTGATAAGATGGGAGCGCTCCCAGGGAATATGTTCAAGAGACGTCGGTGAACAGAATCTAGAGTCTATGGAGGAATAATTTTGATGTAGTCAGTGATACTGAAAGAATAGTTCATAGAACTAGAAGATTATTATTCCAAAAGGGGTAGGAGTGGAGGGCGGACAGTGAGCATGATGGGGGTTGCATTGGGGGATGGGCGTTGGAAAAACATAGGATGTTTATTTGCCACTATTAGCTGAAGGAGCTGGTTTTGTTACCTCAACTGCTAACTCATAAATTGTGAAGTCGCTACTGATCATTAAAGAGATTTTCCACTATGTGAATCCTCTTTCTCTTTTCCAATATGCACCCCCACCCACCCCTGGCACACACACAGCAGAAAGCGAATTCAATATTGTTGGAGACATCTTTGGAATTGCTCGTTGAGTCATTTAATAACTTTTTCTGGGTCTTCCTGCTTTTAAACAAACCATAAATTTAGAGAAAATCATCTAGAAGCATGCTTTGAAATTTTATTAGTGGAGTACTAAAAGAGTTTTAAAATGAGAGGACACATTGGTCACCTTTTAAATTAAGTAGAGATTTTTCAGACTACTAAAGACATTGTTATTTTAAAAATAAATAATCATTAAACTTGTCAAAATTGTTTATTAAATCTGCTATTTTAGAATGTCTACCCTAGAGTTGAAGGACATCATTTATTTTGCTTTTTGGAAAATAAAAATGCAAAGGAAGTAGAAAAAAACCCAAATCATTTCCCTTATCTTGCAAAAATTGAACTCATATAATTGAGCATTTCTGTGGTATCTAGAAAAGTACAGACTAAAATTTGCCATCACATTTCTTGTAATTAGTTGAATAATGGCCTCCAAAGATATCCAGGTCTTCATCCTTGGAACCTGTGAGTGTTATTATGTGGCAAAAGAGAGTTTGTATATGTGATTAAGGATCTTGAGGGGAGAGGGTATCCTAGATTATGTGGACGGATTCCAAATATAAGCATGTGTCCTTATTAGAGGGAGGCAGAAAGATATTTGACTGCAGACAGGAGAAAGAAGGCGATATCATGACTTCAGCAGAGAGAGGGCTTTGAAGATGGTACCAGCTTTAAGATGCAGGGAGGGGCTATTAGCCAGGGAATACAAGGAATCCAGCTCTAGAAAGCAAGGATACTGATTCTCCCCTACAACCTCCAGAGAGGGCCTTGTACCTTGGCCTGGTGACATTGATTTTGAATTTCTGGGCTCCAGATGCATAAAAGAAAATAATTATGTTCTTTTATGCCACCGAATGTGTGGTATTATGTTACAGGGGCCAGCCATATGAATTAATTAATGCTCTTCCCAATTTCTAGGAAATAGGAACTTGATGTTTGACTTTAAAGTTCAGTACATGTGTTAATAGGCATGAATTAGAATGTAAAGGTATGATTTAAAAAAATGATAAAAACAAAAAAACAAATTTTAGGCTAGGCACTGTGGCTAACACCTATAATCCCAGCACTTTGGGAGGCCGAGGCAGGTGGATCACTTGACATCAGGAGTTCGAGGCCAGCCTGGCCAACATGGTCAAAACCCATCTCTACTAAAAATACAAAAATTAGCCAGGCATGGTGGTACATGCCTGTAGTCTCAGCTACTTGGGAGGCTGAGGCAGGAGAATCACTTGAACCTAGAAGGCAGAGGTTGCAGTGAGCCAAGATCATGCCTCTGTACTCCAGCCTGGGCAACAGAGTGAGACTCTGTCTAAAAAAAAAACAACCAACCAACAAACAAAAAACAAATTTGGCTGTGCCTCTTTTAGGAAAAAAGACTTAACTGCATTAAATCTCAAATGCATCATTAATAAAGAACATCAACTGAGTTTCCTCAGCTGGCATTGTGGTGGTCTAGCTGTACTGAAGGGTCTCTCTGTTACAAGCCAACCTAACTTTTTAAATGTGTTGCTAGGTTTGCAGTTCATAAGGGAATTCATCCCTTAAGGTCCCATATATTACTCAGCTTTGGCTGCGACAATGATGTACAGCAAAAATCTCAAAATCTGAATGTCTACAACAGTAAGCATTTATTTCTAATTTGCATTGTATGTTGGCAGCTGTTAAGCTGGATAACCCTGCTCCAGGGTCCAGGCCAGGTTCAGGTCTGTTTCATGGTTCTCCTCATTGATACTTAAGGAGCAATGCTCATCTAGGATGTGATGTTCTCATGGTGGAGGGCAGGAGCACAAAAGAGGTTGCAGAATCTTGCAAACCTCGTATGATGTCTGTTTTGAACTGGCCACACTGCCATTTCTGCTAAGATTCCATTGGCCAAAATAGCTGCAATATTACTGGGTCAGGGACATTTACTGGGGGGTGAGGAAGTGAATATTTGCCAAATAGTAATACGGTCTATCACATTCCTCCAACCTGAGAAAAGTTAGCTAAAACCAAAGAATGATGCCGTAAGCAGCAAGTAAATGCTATTAATATATCAATATTGCAGTTGAAGGGAGACTACCCCTCTGGCTGGTGGCTGAACCTGAGACTTCTGCACTCAATTGAGACTCTCAAATGGGGCTACAGTGGTCCTAGAGTGGTAGGGTCCCCTGCTTCTTAGCAGAAAGAAACACAAATCCACTTTGGATTCCCATAGACTAAGACTAACCAAATAAAATCTCAACCAAATGAATTCCCAATCAACATGGAACGAAGTTACTATGAGTAAGAGTCAGTGGAAACAATGGAAGACATACCCCAAGCTTTTGGATATGAGAATCAACAAAATAGAAAATAACTAGTTATGAAATGTTTAATGAAATAAAATTTGGAGACGTAAGAAACTCAAGAATTGAGAGGCTGATTTGAAAGAGAATTAAATAAAACTTTTATTTATAATTCATTCATTCATTAAATTTTTTGAGACACTCAGGCTAGAGTGTAGTGGTGTGATCATAGCTCAGACAACCTCAAACTCCCGGGCTCAAGTGATCCTCCTGCCTCAGCCTTCTGAGTAGCTGGGACTATAGGCATGCACCACCACGTCCGGCTAAAAACCTTGAGATACAATTACCGAGTCTAATTGTTGTATTAAAAAAACTCAACTGATGGGCCAAACAGAACATTAGACTAAACTAAATAGTTATTTATCAAAGTAGACGAGAGGTTTGAAGAAATCACCCAGAGTGTAGCAGACAGGGAAACAGAATATGAAAAAAGTTAACAGACACAGAGAATAGAATGAGAATGTCTAACATATAATTAATTGGAGCCCTGGAAGAATGGAATATAGACAATGGGGAAAACAGAATATATGAATAGATTAGTAGCTGAGCATTTTCCAGAAATAAGATTTAAATCCGAGATAGAAAAAACACAAAATACATTAGGCAGGATGGAGGAAAGGAAAGCCACATGTAGACAAATTATAGAAAGTTTAGAACACTGAAAACAAAAAGCAGCTAAAGATAAGGCAAATGACTTAAAAGGGACAATAATTAGACTAAGAGCTAACTGTTCATCATCAACAATGGAAGGCAGAAATCAGAGGAGCAACATCTTCAGAGTGTTGAGAATACAACATTATACCTGGGATAAGACTACCATTTTTTTCCTGAAGGGTTGTTCTGTCCCCCAGAACACCGCCACCCCCCCAACCCCCCGGCCAAAATAAGTTGATTATAAACCTGAGACTTCAGAGTGATAGGGGTTGGGTAAAACCAATGAAGGACACGAATCACATTAAGAACATTTATTTACATCCAACCGTGTTCCACAACAGCTTTGAGTCTATTTCTAATATATAATTTCACCCTCTCTCATGGATGTGGATAGACATTTTCAGGTAAACAAAAACTGCAAGTTTATTACCAATGGATCTTTACTAAAGGAACTTAAAAGGATGTTCCTAGGAAGAAGGAAAATGATCCCAAAGGAACATCTAAGAAGCAACAAGGAATCCTTAGAAAAGAAACTGCAAAACATATTGGTAATGCTAGAAGAACTTGTATAATATAATAATAGCATCTAATTTGGTGGTTTTAAAAAAAAGACAGGAGCCAGGCATGGTAGCTCACACTCGTAATCCCAAAACTTTGGGAGGCCTAGGCAGGAGGATTGCTTGAAGCTAGGAGTTTGAGATCAGCCTGGGCAACATAGCAAGACCTTATCTCTACAGAATTTTTCTTAAAAATAAAGAAAAAACTAAAAAAAAAAAAAAAAAAAAAAAACAAGGCAGAACAAAATTAGACCTTGATCAAAATAGTTTTTAAGCTTCATGTTCAGATAGGGGATTAAGATACGAACTTTTGGTTTGCTACATTAGGCATTGTTAAAACAAAACAAAACAAAACAAAAAAACTTCAGGCATATTAAATTTAACAGATTTTAACTAAGCAAAGAACAGTTTGAGAATCCAGCAACACTACGCTTCCCTGGAACCAGAATAGATTCAGAGACCCTGATGCTGCTGTGTGGCCAAAGACGGTTTATGGACAGAAAACAGGAAGTGACTTACAGAAAACAGAAGTGAGGTACAGAAATAGCTAGATTGGTAACTGCTCAGTGTTTGCCTTATTTGAGCACAAATTTGAAGAGTTGGCCCCTTTGATTGGCCGAAAGTCAGTGACTGATACAAGAGTAAGTTACAGTCTGTTTACACCTCTAGTTAGGTTATAGTTCATCATGTATGAAGAAACCTTTAGGCTGTTAAACTTAATTTAACAGCATGCATGTAAAATGTCAAGTGTAACCAGTAAAAGCACAGAAATACAGTGATTAACGTCCCAACCAAGAGGAGGAAATAAATGCAATGAGAAAACAAAGAATATTATCATTACTCAATCAGAAGACTAATTAAAAGGCATAAAAAAGTGCATAGTAAAAACGTGAAAACAAAGCCAGGTATTTTAGAAATGATGATTTTTAAAAGGTAAATCACTATTACTAATAAACTAATAAATGATATTTTATTAGTTTTAGAGCTCTAGAATAAATAGCACATAGGTATTCAAAATGTATTTCTTTTTCTTTTTTTTTTTTTTTTTTTTTTTTTTTGAGACAGAGTCTTGCTCTGTTGCCCAGGCTGGAGTGCAGTGGCATGATCTCGGCTCACTGCAAGCTCTGCCTCCCGGGTTCACGTCATTCTCCTGCCTCAGCCTCCTGAGTAGCTGGGACTACAGGTGCCCGCCACCACACCCGGCTAATTTTTTTTTGTATTTTTAGTAGAGATGGGGTTTCACCATGTTAGCCAGGATGGTCTCGATCTCCTGACCTTGTAATCCGCCTGCCTCGGCCTCCCAAAGTGCTGGGATTACAGACCAAAATATATTTCTTAAAAAGCTTGGCTATTGATATGATTTGGATGTTTGTCCCCTTTATATCTCTTGTTGAAATGTGACTTGCAATGTTGGAGGTGGGGTCTGGTGGGAGGTGACTGGATCATGAGGGTAGATCCCTCATGAACGGCTTAGCACCATCCCCTTGGGGATAAGTAAATTCTAGCTCAGTTAGTTCATGTGAGTCTGGTTATTTGAAAGTATGTGGCACCTCCCCACCCACTCTTGCTCCTGCTCTCACCATGTGAAGTGCTAGCTGCTCATCGCCTTCTACCATGATTGTGAGCTTCCTGAGGCCTCCCCAGAAGCGAATGCCAGCACCATGCTTCCTGTACAGCCTACAGAACCATGAGCCCATTAAACACCTTTTCTTTATAAATTACCCAGCCTCAGGTCTTTCTTTTCTTTCTTTCCTTTCTTCCTTTCTTTCCTTTCTTCCTTTCTTTCTTCCTTTCTTTCTCTTTCTTTCTTTTTCTTCCTTTTTTCAGGGTTTGGCTCCATGCCCAGACTGGAGTGCAGTGGCATGATCTTGGCACACCTCAGCCTCAGCCTCCCAGGCTCAAGGGATCCTCCTGCCTCAGCTCCCTGAGTAGCTGAGACTACAGCCCCAAGCCACTAGGCCCAGCTAATTCTTGTATTTTTTGTTTTTAGAGACAAGGTCTCACTGTGTTGCCCAGCTGGTCTCGAACTCCTGGACTCGCAGGATCTGCCCACCTTGGCCTCCCAAAGTATTGGGACTACAGGTGTGAGCCACTGTGCTTGGCCTCAGGTATTTCTTCATTAATAGCATTGTAAGAATGGCCTAATATAGCTATTTTTATGCAAAAAGATGAGCTATTTACACGTCATTCTTTGCTACCCACCTCTATAGTTGTCAAAAATTTGAAGCATAATATAGCTTTCTTACATAATCATAAATGGCTTAAATTTGTTACATTTCTGTGCATCAAGGAATGGTACTAAGTTCCAAGTTGATACCAGTTTTTACAGGTTCGTGGCCATCTTCAAAGTGTCTGCTTAATAGGCCTTCTTTTTAAAGAAGACAAATCATCACTGAAAATTGAAGAGAAAAATCGAGTGTTATTTATATGAAACTTAAACATGTGACATTATGTATTCTTCTTCTTTGGGTACTTCCCAGATGTGATTACGATCTACATAGTTTTGCTAAGACAACTCAATAATTTGTAAAGAGGCTTAGCATTAAAATGTTCTCTATTTGTGATTACCCATTGTACTTTAAAATTGTTCTTGCTAATTTTTTGTTTCTGATGATCCAAGTGAAGAGTATTTGCCAAACACCCACAGTAACAAATCTAAGATGCTAAAATAAAGGCAGCCTGCAAAGGGAACAAAGGAAAATGAATTCTAGAGGAGACTCTACAAGTTAAGGTTCTACGTAATTGTTGGGTAGATGCAAAATGGACTGGAGGAAACATTGCTTTTGATACACCTGCTGAATAGTTTCCTTTAAGGGTTGTCCTCCCTCACCCCCAAAGAAATTGGATTACTCATCTGAGACTTGAGAGTAGATGATGGGTAAACTGACTGATGATGCTAGTCACCTAAGTATGTTTGTTTACATTCTACCTCACTCCCCAAAAGGTTTGAGTGTGTTTATAACCTGTAATTTCCTCTAAGTTGAAAAAAAAAAAAAAAAAGAATGAGAAAACAGAGTGGTGGAAAATATATAAGGAAAACGAATATAGGCTGGACTCAGTAGCTCATACCTGTAATCCCAACACTTTGGGAGGCCAAGGCGGGAGGATCACTTGAAGCCAAGAATTCGAGACCAGCCTGGGCAAGGGAGACCCCATCTCTACAAAAAATAAAAAACCTTAGCCGGGTACAGTGGTGTGCTCCTGTAGTCCCAGCTACTTGGGAGGCTGAGGTGGGAGGATCACTTGAGTCCTGGAGTTTGAGGGTACAGTGAGCTGTGATCATGCCACTGATCTCCAGTCTGGACAACAGAGCAAGACCTTGTTTCTCGGGAAAAAGGAAAAGGAAAAGGAAAAGAAAAAGAAAAGGAAAGGAAAAGAATAGTAATACAAATCTAGGCCAGATGTCTCTAAACTTGGCAGTGGTGCATTAGGATCACCTGGGGAACTTTTAAAGCTCCTGATGCCCACGTGGCACTCTGTACTAATTAAATCATAATGCTTAGGAGTGGGAGGCAGAGAGTAGTAGTAGTAAAATTTCCCAAATGTTTCTATGTGTAGCAAAATTTGGAAACTACTGGCCTAAGCTGATGTTCTTAGCCTTAAATGCACATTAGCATCACCTGGGAGGCTGTTGCAACTACTAATGTCACAATCCATTTAAATCATAGCCTCTGATGCTGGTTACTGGGCACTCCGTCTATTTGAAAGCTCCCCAGGTGATTGCAATGTACATGCAGAGTAGCGAACCACAGCACTGGGGAAAAGTTGGTATATAGTTACAAAAGGGATTCATTTTTTTTTTTTAATGGGTTCTTTCATGGCTTAAGACCATGAAACTGGTTCTGAGCTTCCTGGTGGCCAAGGTAGATAGAAAAACACAGTCAGTTTTAATAATCTTGGTCATCTGCCATGCAAAAGCTTACCAGTTTCTTGAAAGCAAAAGAGCTTTTCTTCATAGATCTGAAATAAATGTCTAGTTTATTAGTCTTCTTACAGAGGATGCTGATGTAATGGATCACGATTTTATAAACACCCCACAATAAGTGACATATGGCAAGCTTCATATTATAGTTCCTAATAACCATCCCTCAGGGAAAGACAAGGACATGACCTGGAGCGCAGGGTTATAGGCTGTTGTGGTGGGTGTGTGGGAGTAGATGATAAAGGACAGGAAGAGAAACTGCCACACCCCTCTACAGTTTCAAGATAACATAGCCTTACCCAAAGGCGAAGCCTGGAATTGTGTACCTTCAGGATGTGGAAGGAGTGTCCTGTGTAATTAGAAATTATAATTTTCTACCAGTACATTTTAAGAATTGATTATTTATTTATGTATGTATTTATTTAGAGACACAGGGTCTTGCTCTGTCACCCAGGCTGGAGTGCAATGGCACGATCATAGCTCACTGTAACCTTGAACTTCTGGGCTCAAGTGATCCTTGATGGATAGGTCTCAGCCTCCTGAGTAGCTAGGACTATGGGCCCATGCCACCACACCTGGCTAATTTTTAAATTTTTTTTATTTTTATTTTTGTAGAGACAGGGGTCTCACTATATTGCCCAGGCTGGTCTCCAACTCCTGGCCTCAAATGATCCTCCTGCCTCTGCCTCCCAAAATGCTAGCATTATTATTCAATTACTTTTCTTCCTTTATAATATAAACTGTACACACTTTACAAAGGCTTGGCTAGTGAGGGTAGATAGAGAAGCACTGACTCCTATCCGTGAGGGTCACAGGCTAGGGAAGGGCATCTGAGAATGTGTGTGTGTGTGCGTGTGTGTGTGTGTGTGTGAGAGAGAGAGAGAGACAGTGTGTGCACGTGTACCTTTTGTTTATCAAAATACTTTAGGGTTTTTTTTTTTTTTTTTTTTTTAGACGGAGTTGGGCTCTGTTGCCCAGGCTGGAGTGCAGTGACGCCATCTCGGCTCACTGCAAGCTCCGCCTCCTGGGTTAACGCCATTCTCCTGCCTCAGCCTCCCAAGTAGCTGGGACTACAGGCGCCCGCCACCACACCGGGCTAATTTTTTTGTCTTTTTTAGTAGAGACGGGGTTTCACCGTGTTAGCCACGATGGTCTCGATCTCCTGACCTCGTGATCCGTCCGCCTCGGCTTCCCAAAGAGCTGGGATTACAGGTGTGAGCCACCGCGCCCGGCCGTTTTGTTTGTTTGTTTGTTTGTTTTTTGATACAGAGTCTTGCTCTGTGGTCCAGGCTGGAGTGCAGTGGTGCAATCTTGGCTCACTGCAACCTCCGCCTCCCAGGTTCAAGGGATTCTCATGCCTCAGCCTCCCCGAATAGCTGGGATTACAGGCGCCTGCCACCACGCCCGGCTAATTTTTGTATTTTTAGTAGAGATGGAGTTTCATCATATTGGCCAGGCTGGTCTCGAACTCCCGATCTTGTGATCTGCTCTCCTCAACCTCCCAAAGTGCTGGGATTACAGGTTTGAGCCATCGCGCCGGGCCTGAAGACTGTAGGTTTGAAAGGGCTGAAAAACCTCAGTACTGAAAGAATGGACAGAAATCTGACTTTTAAATAGTCCTCCATAAATAGTTTTCATTCGGGGTTTTGCAGTCTGTAAGTACTGTGGACTTCATGGCACAAGACTTCTAGAGAAGGCTTCTGAGTAGTGTTGACTCCATGGGGCTTAGTCTTCAAAGGAAACCCATTCTGCGGCGGCACAGGTTTTAAGCCAGTCATGCTGCAGGGAGGCAAAGGAGAGCTTAAGGTAGGATGGGTGTGCTCTTTTGAAAACCAACTGGCAGGCAAACAGCAGATACTTAGTTATGTAGCTGGCAACGAGGAAGATGATTCTTTCGGGTCCCGCCAGTTCTCTCTTAACTTCCTTGAATGAAAATCCTAAATGCATCCTGGTAATACCCAAGTAGGCACTTTGATGTTTCCTTTTCAAAGGCAAATGGAATGTTCTGCGTCTGTTTCTTTTTGAACTCACAACTGCACTTAACATCTAAATTTAAGGAAAGGCTTCCTGAAAAAGTCGACTGACGAATTTCTTTCACTTATTTCAAGTAGTCTCTTGCAGTCCTATAAATCGGAAGGATTAAATGAACTGCTTGCTAGAGAAACAGTAGCTGGGACGTGGGAAGAACCCTACGGTGGCTAATAAGACGTCTCGATCGTTTGCATATGCAAAGGATAACCTTAAGCTTGAGTTTGATATTTCACGTTGCGGCTCAAAAATGAACTGCCTTTTATTCAAAGAACCATGCTGTATGTTTTCGTGTGGGTGGGTGTGTACTCGGGGCGGGCGCTATGTTGGTTTTGTTCCCTACAAGGTTGATACAGGCAATGGCGACTCGCGGCCACACTGGGGCAGCCTCTCCTCGGCTGGCGGCCGGGTCGGGCGGCTCGCTCCCGGGAGCTGACAATGTAGCCAAGTCCTGCTCGCCGGGGCTGCAAAGAATTTAAAGGGGTCTAGAAACATCCATCTTTTCCCCTCTTCGCAGTTTACAGCGAGCTCAGGGCTCTTGGTAAAAAGACCACCGGGAGGAAGAAAGGCTCAGGGCGTTTTTGTTATTGTTCGCAAAAGCCTCTATTGCCCCAAAACGTCCAGCGCGCCCCCTCCCCAAAGCGGAGGGAACCCGGGAGGGTCGGCGGGGGCGGCCAAGCTCGCCCGTACACGCCCCTGCGGACCCGCCTCGCGGCGGAGGGACACCCACCGCGCCGCGCTGGAGGCCCCGGGCCGGGGTGGGCGTGGGGCTGAACTCCACCACCCCCGCAGCCCGCGGCCCTCTCCCCAGCCCGGCTTGTGATTGGCTTGGGGGGCGCGTGCGCCCGCCCCGGCGAGCGGGGAGGGTACCCTCGCGGCGCCGGTGGGAGGAGGCGGAGGAGGGGGCGGAGAGAGCGGGGGCCCGGACGGCGCTAGCGAGGAGGCGGGCGAGCCGGGTCCCCGGGAGCGCAGAGGAGGCTCGGAGAGGGGCGGAGAGCCGCGGGGCGTGAGGGAGGCGCGGGCCGCAGGGAGGGAAAGCCCGGCGGGCTCTGCGCCGCCGCCGCGCGCAGGGAGAGGCGCCGGGGCTGCCGCTGGGTGCTCGGCGCGCTCTCGGGAGCCGCCGGCCCGCTGTCCCGCAGCCTTCCGGGAAGAAGCGGCGCCGGCAGCGGCCGGGGCGCGCGTTCGGGTACCCTCACCTGCCGGCGCCCGGCCGCTTCCCCGGCAAGGCGTGCGCAGGGCAGGGTGCGGGACCTGGGGGGACCTGGAGGCAGAGGGGAGACCCGGCCGCCCGCGCCGCAGCGCAGCCGCCGGGAGCGCCCTCGACCCCGCGCGGGGCGCCGGCTCCATGGCGACCGGGCTCGGGGAGCCGGTCTATGGACTTTCCGAAGACGAGGTGAGTGGCACCCCCTTCCTGCCCGGGACTCCCCAGGGAGTTCCTGTTCCGCGCCGGCAGGGGGAGGGGAAAGGGGCCGCTCCCGGGGTGCTCGTCCCCGGCGTCTGCAGGAGCCCCAAAGCGGGAAGGCCCCGGAACAGGATCGAGGGGAGCTTGGGTCCTTCCGCATCCCCCACCTTCCGCAAGCCGAGCGCATTGTTTGTAAATAAAGCGGCGCGGCGCCCTTGGACCTGGGGGTTCACTCCGCCGCTCCTCGCTTTTGGGAGGGGGCACGCGCGCCGCTCTTCCCCCTTCCTGTCTTCCCCCTTCCTCTCCAAGCAGCGTCTCCTGGGGCTGTTGGGCAACTTTCCGCCTCTCGCCCCTGCAGCCCGGGAGTCCATGATGCATGTCACGTCTGGGTCGCGCGGCTGGAGACCCAGGGCTGCGGAGGAGCCGGATCATTTCCCCCTGGAACTTTATGTCTCATGATTGTGTGGATCAGCAGGCGCTCAGAAGCCTGTGCGTGTTTATCCCGCCGGGAATGGGGGACACGCTGCGTGTATCCCTCCCCTCGTTTTGCAAAGTCTACGGCCAGGATTGTGGATTTCGGAGCCTCGGTGGGGGAGGTGTTCAAGGCTGGTGGCAGGTGCTCCTGGAAACTTGGGGAGGAAGCTTGCAGCCCTGCCATTTTTTTCCTCCCGAGGATTCAAAGCCCGGCACCTCCGGGGTGGGTGGGGAGAGGAAAGCTCAATTGATCTCTTTTATTAATAAAGCGAATGAATAAGCCACGCCTTCCAGGCGGTCGGTTTCACTGGAAAGGGCTTTGTTTTTACCTTCACTCTCTCTTCCGTGTCTCCCACTCCCCCCTTTTGAAACAGTCCTTCTAAATCACTGCCTAGTCCTCTTTCGACCAGCCACGCTCGGCCCTTACTGGTATGTTGCTCTGCCAAAAAGGGGGGTGGGACCCTTGTCGCGGGCGCGGCGTGACAGGCAGGCTGGATGGAGCAGGTAGGAGTGGTTTGCCATCTGGCGGGGTACGCGCTCAGGTCTGGCTACCCTTTCGAGAGGTGAATTTACAACCCAAGAAGCATTACTCAGCAGGGAGGTATTTCCTATCCTGGTTGTGTATTTCATGAAAAGTTGATGCCTGGAAATTCAGGCTTTCTCGATTTCTCTTTCTTGCCCTCCCTCCTTTCTTTTCAGAGGTTCCCTCTTTCTCTCGTGGTGGGGGTGGGGTTGGAAGAAAGGCTATTATCTGAGACAGGCTCGCGTTATGGCTCCGCTCTGTGCAGCTCTCCTACCCTGGCATGGTGTGTGTGTGCCTGTGTGCTACGTAAGTGTGGCATGAAAGGTATTTTGGGGTGGGAAGGGTGTTTGGGGTATGAATTGTTTTCTTAGCGGTGCTAGGCAAAGCTTGATGTATTTATTTGATCAAAGAAGGATCACAGTGCAAATAATGTGGATTTGTGTGTTTGATTACTTTGCCTCGCTGTGCTTTTGTAAAATAATTTCCCGTTTTGTGTAACTACCTGGGGATAGGTGAAAAGTAGCATTGTTTCATTGACCCCGGGGGATTCTCCGCTCCCTCCTGGCTTCTCTCTTTGAGGAGCTTTCCCTTGCATCCTTTACTTCTCCATTTAATTAGTGGCAGTAGAGGGCAGGCCCTGAGCTCTTAGAGTTGCAGAGACACGGACATACCTAAACAAAGGGACTGCTTGGGTTGACGTATTGCGGGGAGGGGTGGGGGCGGGTGGGGGGGGGGGGGCGTGAGGACAGCTGCATTTCATCCTAGGTTCTTTTAAAAATGTTTTAATAACATGATTATTTGTAAAAACTCCCCGAAAAAAGGATTTTAAGAGTGTTTTGGAAAGTGCAACTGGATAAATAAAACACATTAATGTCACTATTGTTTTTGCTTTATCTACATTGGCAGTGAGTGTCAGAATCTACCTAGAGCACATCTTGCCACTTTTGTCTACAGGAGTCACTACTAATCATCATAACTAGTGTCTAGTGTGAAAGTGAAGCTTGGAATGTAAACAGAGTCCGAGTGTGTGTTGGCATATGACTGGGTTCACTCCTGCATGTTGCTAGAAGGGAATTTGGGGCTGTATAGGAAATAGCAAGAGGTGATGAAGACACCTTTTATTATCTGTTTATTGCCATGTCGCTGGTAATATTTAGTTCCACACACATTGTATTACACAAGATGAGTCTCATCTGTCTTCCTTTTTCAACTTTCTCCTACCAGCGAAAAAATAAGCGAGGGCAGTTTTGATGACTTCAGATTTCAGTCATATTTGTTTTTCATGGGCGGTTTCATGCTGTCAGGTTGCCCTTCAGAGAATCAGGGAATGCCTTCGTAGAATATTAACGACAAATTGTTGAATTTGCACAGCTTGTTTTGTGTCCCTGAATTAGTATGTGTAAGAAAAACCAATGGAAGGTTTTAGCAGGCTCTGAAAGTAGAATGCCCGCTGAAGCAAACGGCAGGGTTGTTCTTCCGAGGCGTATTAAATATGGGTGCACTTCAGTTCGTAGACCTGGTGTGCTGCAGAATATCCCATATGAAGATATTTTGACCGCTATTTAGACGAGTGACCTCATAAACCTTTTAGCAAAGTAGACACTCATACCTACCACATTTCTTAAAAGTAGATTTGTATTTTGATTTGAGATTGATGAAAAAGCATGATATGTTTGGAGTGCACCTAGTTATGTCCCAGCTCATGAAGACTGTTGAGCTCTCTGCACTGCTGTTGATGAAGCACTGCATGAACCCAGAAAATGGGGATGCCAAAGCAGAGGCTTTGGTGCTGTTCCTTGCATCATCAGCAGATGTCTATTCACTTTGTGGAAGGTAAGGGGTTGAGATGTGGGCTGTGTTTGTGTCAATGTATGTGCTATTTAATTTTTGCTGTGTGTTTCAGGCGGAGGTTTCTCTGGTGAGTTATAATTCATATTTATCCTGATTTAAATCGTGTCATGTTAGGTAGCCAGATTTAAAACCATCAGATGAAGTACTTTTGGTGTTGGAGGGATTAGCAGTTTACAAAACTTCTGATCCATGGCCTAAAATCACATTTGGTTTGGAATCAGAATACTTTCGACTAGTTTCTGCATCTGGCTTGAGTCCTTGGTGGATTTTTTGTTTTGTTTTATTTATTGATTTTTGTCAATCTGTAGTGCATTTTGGCATAGTTTACTTATGAATGTTACTGCTAACTTTCTGAAATCTTTTATTCCATTTTAGAAAGGTATCATTTATTGGAAATATTTTTCTACTGATCAAAATACTGGGATTGAATGGCAGCTTCTTATCACATTAGATATGACATTAAGTAATTTCATTAGTAGTTAAAATGAAGCAAATGGCATACAAATGAAGGCCAGGCTGACTTAGAATAAATGACACTTTCTCTGCTTATCCTATACAAACACGATAGTTGGCTACTTTTGAATGCCTCTTCTATACCAATGGTAAAAATCCGGCTTAATTGAGGCCACATTCTGGCCTAGTCACAATCAGTGGCTTGCATTATGTCCTTTGAGATGTGGCAGATCTGCTTATAGGTGCCAGTCACCACGGCTCCCTGCTGGCTTGCTGGCTTAGGGGTCTTTTTACTCATTTGCATATAATTATCTACTTCATAATCAACCTTTGAGGTTAACTTTTGGCATGGATACCATATGTTTTTCACTTTAAGATACTGGCACTTTTAAGATGCGCCATGAGAGCAAAGTGCTGAGCCTTGTGCACATACTGTGTCACTTAATTCTCATGAGAACTGTATGAGCTAGGCTGTGATTTACAGGTGAGGAGCGAAAGCTCAAAGACGTTACATGACCTGGATAAGGACACAAAACAAATAAGTTATGGAGCCAGGTATTTTGAATAGAAAGGCCTAGTTTTTAACATGCTGAATAATCCTCCCTTTCTGCCAAATGCCTGGAAAGGTCTTAATATCTAAATTATTCAAGATAATGTAAGAGAAATAAACACCACTGGTTGCAAACTGATGGCTACTGGACCAGACTTGACCAGGAGCCATGCTTAATGTGGTCTCCAGAGTGTTTTAAAGCTTGGGAATTTCATGAAAACGGTAAAAATCTGGCTTGACTGGGGCCACATTCTAACCCAGTTACAGTCAGTGGCTTGCATTATGTCCTTTGAGATGTGGAAGCTAGTTGTGCTATGGTTGCAGTCACCACTACTTTCTATTGTCTGAGGGGTCTTCCTACTGATTTACATATAATTATCCACTTCGTAACAAACCTTTAAGGCTAACCTTTGGCGTGGATACCATATTTCTTTCACTTTAAGATGCTGTCACTTTTAAGATAATGCCACTATTTCATGTACCACTAAGAGAAAAAATTGCTGTCAAGTTATGACATACTGTTCATCTTATGAAGCATCCTTATTTCAGAGAAGTTGAAATATGAAGACAAGGATATTTTAGAATTGATGAATTACAGTGACTAGAAACCTGGGAAAACTCCAAGCCATCAGTTTCAATAGCTCCAATCATTCAATACTTTTAAGTCAACGAGTAGTCAGATTTCTGCTTTTCTGTGTTTGAGAAAACTGCTAGGAAAAGAGAAGTGCTCTTAAATAGGCATTAGCAAAGAAGGAACTGGGGTCCTAGATGATAGCCAACTGGATAGCCATCTGTAAGTGATTAAGAATAGTTGTTAGTTTTAAAAAGGGGGCCTGTGTGTATTTTCAAGAGATGACTTGGGAAATCCTGTGTGCCATCTTTGCAGCTGTGCAAAACGGTGAGGACAAGATTGCTTTCAGAAATTGTGGTGGCCGGGCGCGGTGGCTCAAGCCTGTAATCCCAGCACTTTGGGAGGCCGAGA
>NC_045451.1:21458791-21505894 GCF_002776525.5 Piliocolobus tephrosceles | reverse complement strand
GAGTAGCTGGGACTACAGGTGCCCACCACCTCGCCCGGCTAGTTTTTTGTATTTTTTAGTAGAGACGGGGTTTCACCGTGTTCGCCAGGATGGTCTCGATCTCCTGACCTCGTGATCCGCCCGTCTCGGCCTCCCAAAGTGCTGGAATTACAGGCTTGAGCCACCGTGCCCGGCCGAGAAACAAATCTTAAAAGGGCCTAGTTTTCATGGTGACATTTAAAATCAGTTTTTAAAATTCTTGAATATAACGTGTTGTTTTAAAATTTGATTCTAGGGACCGGGTGCAGTGCTCACTCCTGTAATCCTAGCATTTTGGGAGACCGAGGCAGGTGAATCACTTTAGCTCGGGAGTTTGAGGCCAGGCTGGGCAACGTGGTGAAACCCCATCTCTACAAAAAATAGAAAAGTTAGCTAAACATGGCGGCATGTGCATATAGTCCCAGCTACTTGAGAGGCTGAGGTGGGAGGATCACTTAAACCTGGAGGCAGAAGTTGCAGTAAGCCAAGATCATGCCACTGCACTCTAACCTGGGCAACAGAGTGAGACCCTGTTTCCAAAAAAAAAAAAAAAAAAAAAAACCTACTGAATATAATTTATTTTCTTCACAGATGTAGTGTCTGTGGAATTTGTAGACATTGACATTTTAATTTTCATTATATTTAGTTTTATTAAATCAGAATGTTATGATTGTTTATTTCAACATCAGTTTCCTTAATTTAAGGAATAAAAATAATTTTGCTTAGGCCAGACATAGTGGCCTAGCATGTTGAAGGCCAAGGCTGGTGGATCACTTGAGGTCAGGAGTTTGAGACCAGCCTGGCCAACATGGTGAAACCCTGTCTCTACAAAAAGAAAAAAAAAGAAAAGAAAAGAAAAGAAAAAAAATTAGCTGGGCGTGGTGGTGGACACCTGTAATCCCAGCTACTCTGGAGGCTGAGGCAGGAAAATAGCTTGAACCCTGGAAGCAGAGATTATAGTGAGCCGAGATCGCGCACCATTGCACTCCAGATTGGGTGACAGAGTGAGACTCTGTCGCAATAATAATAGTCTGGGGCAGTGGCTCATGCCTGTAATCCCAGCACTTTGGGAGGCCGAGACTGGAGGATCACCTGAGGTCAGGAGTTTGAGACCAGCCTGGCCAACATGATGAAACTCCGTCTTTACTACAAATGCAAAAATTAGCTGTGCATGATGGCAGGCAACTGTAATCCCAGTTACTCAGAAGGCTGAGGCAGGAGACTTGCCCGGAGGCAGAGAAGTTCGGGCCATTGCACTCCAGCCTGGGCAACAAGAGCGAAACTCAAAAATAAAGAATAGTAATAGTTTTGCTCCAAGGATGAGGACGGTGACAAATGGTGATCCTCAGATGACTGCAGTTGATTTACCATTACAGAATGCAATTCAAATGAAAACCATTGCACAGTATTCAGGCGTTTCTTCAGTGCAGTGTGTGTCCACATCACCAGGAAGCTTACTTGGGAAAGCTTGTTTTGGGATTCTGGGGTACCTCAATATATCTGGTATATTTTCCCAAGAGAAATGAGTGATCTTGGGGGGCTGAAGTGGATAGATTGCTTGAGCCCAGGAGTTTAAGACCAGCCTGGACAACGTGGTGAAACCCTGCCTCTACAAAAATTACAAAAACTTAGCTGGGTGTGGTGGCACACACCTGTGGTCCCGGCTGCTGGGGAGGCTGAGGTGGGAGGATGGCTTGAACCTGGGAGATTGAGGCTGCAGTGTGCCATGATCATGCCACTGCACTCCAGCCTGGGTGACAAAGCAAGACACTGTCTCAGAAAACAAAGGCAAACAAGCCAAGATCACCCCAAAGAAGAACTCCCAACATATTAAAAGTCGTTGAGTTTTGTACCCTTTAAATGGATGAATTGTGTTGTATGTGAATTACATCTCAATAAAACTGTTTAAAAATATTAAGGATGATTGACTAGCACCTTTGGGAGGCCAAGGCGGGCAGATCACGAGGTCAGGAGATCGAGACCATCCTGGCTAACATGGTGAAACCCTGTCTCTACTAAAAATACAAAAAATTAGCCAGGCGTGGTGGCGGGCACCTGTAGTCCCAGCTACTCTGGAGGCTGAGACAGGAGAATGGGGTGAACCCGGCAGGTGGAGCTTGCAGTGAGCTGAGATCGCACCACTGTACTCCAGCCTGGGCAACAGAGCGAGACTCTGTATCAAAAATAAATAAATAAATAAATAAAAGAATGATTGAGTGTGACATTATTTTGCAGCAGTACCTTGGAGTTTCTGCTAAATTACTTTTGCACTCATTTCAAAAGGAAGCAACTGTGCTCATTGCAAATTTAATCATCTGTCTGCTTGTGCAGTGTTTAAAATGGCATCGTGAAAACATGGCAGTGTGTGATAGATTAACAGCCAATGAAATTTTTTATTTCGAGTTACAAGATCCGTATTAAACAGATTTTATTGTTGCCCTTAAATTTCCAGTCTTAGATGAGTAGCAGCAGTGAAAAAAAGAGATCCTAACTTAAGAGTTTTCAAGCTTTTTGATGTTGCAGGTATTTGAATAAGTGGGTCTGTCTTACTGAAATATTTGTTAACTGGCGATAAAGCAAACTATGTGTTGATCTTTTGGTAGTCCATGCTAAAGAGGATTAGAATAATATATAAATAATATAATGGTGACAATAAGTATTAGGGCAGGAGGATTAAAGAAGGGTGGGAGAAGTATGACAAAATGTTACTTTCTGTTTTTGCATTGTTTCTCTTCCAGGTCACAATATAAACAAATGTATTTCATTTTCAGACTATAGGTGGCAATGTTTGTACTGTTCACTGTTTAATGTTACTGTTGGCTTGGGTGTTGCTTGTTGCTGGAATATGGAAATGAGAGCATAATTTAGAGTTGAGAATAAGCTAGATTTAGAAAACTAGAAACTAGATTTAGATTTAGTAGAGACTTCCTAAATAGTCCTAGTTCTGCTGTGTGGACCCTTCCGTAACTTTCTGTTACTGACTCTGAGAAGGAGCTGATAATTGTGACAACTACTGATGTTGGATTAGCAGAGACATTCTTGATTCCTCATGCAAGATTGTGGCTGAAGTTTTAGCAGGACGTTTGGTGGTTGATGGTGTAAAGATCTGGGCCTCTTCTTTCATGAATAGTAGAATCTCACTATGATTGTAATACTTTGTTTTGAACCCGAGTGGTGATTATTGTAATGCCTTTAGGTGAGAAAAGCCTTATTATGTAAGTGTATCTGGGGTAACTAGCTTAAATTTGACACCCCAGTTGACTTTTTGTCCCTGACTTCAGTGCTGTATTGATTCAAAACTCACCAAGTTAAACGGCAAGGCTCTCAGATTCCCTTGCTGTCATCACATTCAGTGTTTGGTGACTTCTTGGCAGGCAGACATCTACCAAGATATTTTGTATTCTTTTTATACCTCCTATTCGCCAAAAGAAAAGGGCCATTCAAAAGTGAGTTTTTCTCTTTTTCTAAGTTTAAAAAGCTGTGATGTGGCCGCCCATGGTGACTCATGCCTGTAATCCTAGCACTTTGGGAGGCCAGGGCAGGCAGATCAGTTCAGGCTGGGAGTTCAAGACCAGCCTGACCAACATGGCAAAACCCCATTTCCACTAAAAATACAAAAATTAGCCGGGCGTGGTGGCGGCCCCTATAATCCCAGCTACTTGGGAGGCCGAGGCAGGAGAATCGCTTGAACCTGGGAGATGGAGGTTGTGGTGAGCCGAGATTGCACCTCTGCACTCCAGCCTGGGTGACAGAGTAAAACTCTGTCTCAAAAAAAAAAAAAAAAAAAAAAAAAAAGCTGTGATGTGAAATCTATCCTGTGAAGGTGGAACTTGGAAGGGTTTGTAAGGATAGTGGTCCCATGAGGAGGATGAACGAACTGAGGGAACTGTCCTTTTGCTGGTTTGGGTGACGTCCCATCACCCGTCACTTTGTTTGGGCTGCAGTGGACCAGTGGTTTCCCAGGCACACTGAAGTGACATGTAGATGGCTTGTTTAAGTGGCTCTGGCATGTTTCCACCTCCTGTCTACCAGGCAGAGATCATGTGCCCTGTCTTGAGGGGACCCAGTGGTGTGGTGACAAGGGCCTGATTTGCATCTCCACCCCCTGGACTTGCCTGTGTTAGCAGTTTTTTCTTTTTTTTTTTTTTTTTGAGATGAAGTCTGGCTCTGTCGCCCAGGCTGGAGTGCAGTGGCACGATCTCGGCTCACTGCAAGCTCCGCCTCCCGGGTTCATGCCATTCTCCTGCCTCAGCCTCCCGAGTAGCTGGGACTACAGGCGCCCACCACCACGCCCGGCTAATTTTTTTATATTTTTAGTAGAGACGGGGTTTCACCGTGTTAGGCAGAGTGGTCTCGAACTCCTGACCATGTGATCCGCCCGCCTCGGCCTCCCAAAGTGCTGGGATTACAGGTGTGAGCCACTGCGCCCGGCCAACAATTTTTACATTCTAATTAATTTCCAGTTTCCACCCTGAATCAAGGCTTAGCTCTTGGTCTCCTTGGGTGCAATTTTGGATCATGTCTTATAATGTATATTTAAAAGCGTGTTGTAAAGCTGGAATTCCCATTGTGGGTAAATGCTGAGATTGTTGTAACAGTGAGAAGTGCACTTGGGAACCATGGCCAACACTTCTCTAGCTGACCGGAGGTCGCACTGAGTTGCCTCTGTTGAACTTCTGTTATGAATGAATGTTGGAAAATGCAAAGCTAATCACTTTTTTTAACTTGATCTCTGTGATGTTAAGTTTTAGATTTATGTTTTGGCAAGTGAGTGTTGGATGTCACTAATGTGAGGAAGCCTATGAGGGCAGACTTTGGGTCAGAGGTAATGTAGGAGATAAAGACCCTTTCTATCAATTTTTCATGTTTAATTGAAGATGTTTGTGTTGAATGGGTTAGTTTTATTTACATGTGTTAAGTTCTTTTTTTCTTAATGCTGGAAGTTACTTTGGTTTTTCAGAAAATGCACGTAATCCTAATCTATTTAGAGAATTACTTTGCTTAGTAAGCACTCAGTACTATTTAGTAATGGGGAAACGTGTTTGTGTCCCACAGCGTGACAGGCTCCACAAACTTACTTACGAATCTCCTAACTACCCCGAGAACCTGAAGAATGGGACTTTGTGGAGAATCTTCTACTTTCTTTGCTAGTCTCTATTTTTCCTTCTGAGTTATTAAGTGAGTTGTCTTTGGGTGTCCTCATCATGCTGACTTCATCTTGCCCAGTTTGTTTTGGGTAGAGGAAGGAGTGCAAGGTTTCAAGAAAAAGCAAAGCCTATATAACATGGTGAGACCCCATCTGTACTAAAAATAAACAAACTTATCTGGATATGGTGGTACATGCCTGCGATCCCAGCTACTTGAGAGGCCCAGGTGGAAAGATCATTTGAGCACAGGAGTTCAAGGCTGCGATGAGTAATGATTGCACCACTGCACTCCAGTCTGGGCAACCGAACGAGACATCATTTCAAAAGAAAAAGAAAAAAGAGACAATCAGTTCATTTCCTATTATTCTTCTTGCTCTCATTCCTTTTGTGCTTCATGCATTGTGTGTGACAATTGGATGTAGCCATAACTATTGTCAGTAACTTGGTTTTTAAGTTTCAAACTGTCTGTATTCCTCCCCACTTGTTAACACCAGAAGATAAATGAACATGGCTCTTGGATTGAGCTACATCTACAGGGAGCTGAACTTCCCATGTTGACTTTGAATTCTAGAGTATGCTTATGCTGATTCTTGAGCAATTGGTATGTGCCGTGCCTTTGGAATCAATACCTTAATTTTCAGTGAATATTATTCGTATTATTATTAAAGAGAACACTTTGAGCCAGGAGTAAGAGCTTTTCCTCCTTTTGAGAAGTGAGGTACAGAAGAGTATACTGCAGCTGTGGGAGTGATGGGTGGGGTGGGGCAGTGTTGAAGAATAATACCATGAAGATGTCAGCAGTATTATATTAAATAGAAAAAGTAGGTTATAAGACAGTGGATGGAGTAGAATCCTATTGTGAGTAAAAGCATTTGCATATAGAGAAAATGACTAGGGACTGGGTGCAGTGGCTCACGCCTGTAATCTGAACCACTTTGGGAGATAGAGGGGGGAGGATCACTTGAACCCAGGAGTTCAAGACCAGCCCGGGCAACATAGTGAGACTCTGTCTCTATAAAACAGGAAAAAGGAAAAACTGACTAGGGATATATTCCAGCATGTTAATGGAGGTTATCTTTGAGCAAAGAGGATTATTGGTAGTTTTTTATTGTCTCGTGTTTTGCTTACATGTGTTTTCTATTTCTACAATAAATCTTTTTTTCTTAATATAAAAGTTTAAAAGTGAGTTTAAAAATCCCCGAAAGGCATGTACTTCAAGCTTCAAGTGAAAGGTTATAGTACTTGATCAGTACAAATCTTGATACAGTGTTTGTTCAGTGGAACATTTATTTATTTAGGGTCCGCCTTGTGTTTTGTATCTAAGGATCACAAGGTCATTTTCATGTTCGGAGCTCACCACTACGTTGGGAGTTGGAGGCATAAAGTAAGGATTATTTTAAGAAAAAAATGACTGGTAAATTGTATTTCTTTTCCCCCACTTGCAGTTTGCAAAATAGATGTTTCATTTCTCTCCGCTGTGGACACTTGAAGTTTGAATTTCTATCCTTCTGTGCACTTCAGTTGCGTGAAAGTAATTTACATTGCTAGTAGTGTTTTGGGTTCTCTGAAATTTTTTGTGTGTGCTATGGAAATTGTCTCCTGTGATCAGACTCAAATCCGTTTCTCCTTATTTTTGTTTTCTTAGGTTTTGAGTTAGAGACCTTCTCATTACCCTATTAGGTGTTGAATAGTTTTAGGTGTCAGAGTGATAGCTATGCATAGCAATACTCACCTGTGAGCGGTCAGCTCTTCTTTGTCTCTTTCCACTGACTTGTAATATCCAGCCACTGTTGGGTGTGACCTAGAGTATATCTCTTCCCAAACAGAAGGGTGGAGTTGACAAACACCATGTTACATTTAATCAGAGACTTGTCCTTGTCCCCCTTCCCCCAGCCTTGAATAATTCTGAATTCATGTTATAGTTGGTACGTGTTTAAAGTGTTGGTAGATTTCTTGTACTCACACCATCCTCCTCCATTCCCGTCACCCCCAAAAAGTGACAGCTGACAGTTGATGGCGTCTTAGAATTGTGAGGCTTGAGTTGGTCCATCTCAATTTGTGTTTTATGGTGGCCCATAAATTGTGAAAGATAATTGATAGTTGTCATGGGAACTAATTGTGTTGTTTAGCTATGATATCTTAATTAGGAAATGTTCATCTAGACAGTAAGGAAATGGCAGCTCAGGGATGTCTTTAGGAAGCAGGTTCATTGTTTTTTCTGCTTTCCCTTCTACAGCCTGGCTCTTTCCAGGGCGTCTTGGTCCTAGGCTGGCTGCCACTGACAGAGCTGTGCATTTTTTAATTTTTTTACTTTTTTTCGAGACAGTTTCGCTCTGTCGCCCAAGCAAGAGTGCAGTGACACCATCTTGGTTCACTGCAACCTCCGCCTCCTGGATTTAAGTATTCTCCTGCCCCAGCGTCCCGAGCAGCTGGGACTACAGGCATGTACCACCACACCCAGCTAATTTTTGTATTTTTAATGGAGATGGAGTTTCACCATGTTGGCCAGGTTGGTCTTGAACTCCTGACCTCAAGTGATCCGCCTGCCTCGGCCTCCCAAAGTGGTGGGATTATAGGTGTGAGCCACTGTGCCCAGCCAGAGCTATGCCTGTTTTTTTTGTTTTGTTTTGTTTTTGTTTTTAACTACGTACTTGTAAAGGAAAGAGAACGGCCTCCTGTGCCTTTCTCTTAAAATTAAGGAAATCTTCCCTTGTGTCTCAGGGCCCACAGAAGCTGAGATCTGTTCATCCTGCAACCAGTTGCCGTGGCAAGGAGGAGATAGAATTACCTTTTTTTCCTTACTTCTTGAGCTGGGGGTAAAGTAGGCATGGTGACCCTGCGTTCCGCACCTTGGATAGTATGTCCACCTTCAGAAATGCCCCTGGCTTCGTGAAACGCACATGCTCCCTTTCCCCAGGGAGGCAACCCAAATATGCATCTAAGTATTGCAAGGATCTCTGGGTAATATTACACCTGAAAGGAGTTTTTTTGTTTTGTTTTGTTTCGTTTTTTATTATCTGGTGATTTATGACTAAATAGGTTATGTCTCTCAAAACATTGAACCTACAATGGGCAAGAAAGAACAGGATGACTACAATGAACCTTCTATTTGGAGAAGGAGAAAATAAGACACTCACGGTGGGGTAGCTGGCTGAACAGGAACAGCTGGGAGTGTTTGCTTTGGTCAGCAGGTCTGGCAGCTTGCCTTTGCTGAAGTCTGTCCAGGGTGAGAATCTCCCTTGGGCATTGTCCTCTGCAGCTGCACCTGGATGGGGTCGGCACTGGCAAAGTTCCTTTTTTTGGGTGCTGTTTGGCATTAGTCTGGGGCTTCAGGATTGGTTGTCTTGGGGTTGAATAGCCACAGGCCTGTTCCAGCCTTACTGAGAATGTCTTTGGCAAAACTGCTCCCAGGAAAACTCAGGCTGTGGGTTTTGCGTCTAGTCAATTCCATGGGCTGGTAATGGCAGCCAGTGATCTTACCTAGATGAAGTCTCTGGTTCTGGGAATTCCTGGGTCTTAACATGAAGTCCCATAGCCCTGCTAATCCCCACCGCATCTGCCTTGAGGCAATTTAAAAATAGCCTAGAATGAAGAGCCACACAGTTTGGGTCTAACAGACAACGGGGGCCATTTAACCCACTCTGCTTTTGCTCTCTGGTGTATCAAGAATGAGCAACTTCCCCACAGTGGGATTGTGGGACCCTGAGTACCCACTTGCCTTCACTCAGCCATTCCAATTTCTTAAAGCAATTTTTAAAAAATAGTAGTAAGGCCGGGTGCAGTGGCTCACGCCTGTAATCCCAGCACTTTGGGAGGCTGAGGAGGGTGGATCACGAGGTCAGGAGATAGAGACCATCCTGGCCAACGTGTTGAAACCCTGTCTCTACTAAAAATACAAAAATTAGCTGGGCATGGTGGCGGGAGCCTGTAATCCCAGCTACTCGGGAGGCTGAGGCAGGAGAATCGCTTGAACCCAAGAGATGGCAATTGCAGTGAGCCAAGATCGCGCCACTGCACTCCAGCCTGGCGACAGAGTGAGACTCCGTCTCAAAAAGGTGGTGGAATACACATGACAAAATTAACTTTCTTAGCCACGTTAAAGTGTATGGTTTGGTGGCACTACATGCATGCACATTGTTGGGCAACCATCACCCCCGGCTAGCCATAGAACTCTTTCATCTTGCAAAACTGGAAATGCCATACTCGTGAACCAGCACCTCCCCATTCCCAGCCATTCCAGTTTCTTGTACCACATCTTCTGTTTGATACAAAATCTTTGATAGGGTTTTGATTGCAGGCAACAGCAGTTGAATCTGATGAATTCAACAGAGAAGGAATTCACTGAAGGAATTTGGGGTAGCACAGGAGTACTTGTCACACTGAAGAGGCAGGCCTGGACAGGGGTCAGGGACCAATGAAGCCTGGGCATCCAGAATCATAGCTGTTAGTGCATTTTATTGTTTTTATGTAAGAGTCAGCTCAGAAGTCACTGTTCAAAGCTGGGCACTCTGTGTCTCCAACTATCCCTCTTCACATCCCAGACTCAAAGGCACCTTCCTGCATGGTTACTTCTACTAAATACTTCACTGACAGCAATGAAGGATTATTTGTTTATGTGCCTGTCTCCTATAGATTAGGCACCTCTTCAGAGCAACAGCCACATCTCAATGATTTATCTCCAGTCCCAAGCACCGAATCAGACCCCTTGACGATTTACTCCATTCAAGTGATGATCTCAGGTTAGACAATCATGAGGTCAGTTGGTCAAAGAAAAAACATCTTTTTAATGTCTTTTTGAATTCTAATTTGTTTATGCAATATAGGTTACTCCTCCTATTTTCTTTTTCTTTCTTTTTTTTCCTTAAGAGATGGGATCTCGGCTGGGCGCGGTGGCTCAAGCCTGTAATCCCAGCACTTTGGGAGGCCGAGGTGGGCGGATCATGAGGTCAGGAGATCGAGACCATCCTGGCTAACACGGTGAAACCCCGTCTCTACTAAAAATACAAAAACTAGCCGGGCAAGGTGGCGGATGCCTGTAGTCCCAGCTACTTGGGAGGCTGAGGCAGGAGAATGGCGTAAAAACCCGGGAGGCGGAGCTTGCAGTGAGCTGAGATACGGCCACTGCACTCCAGTCCGGAAGACAGAGCGAGACTCCGCCTCAAAAAAAAAAAAAAAGAGAGATGGGATCTCAGTATGTTGGCCAGGCTGGCCTCTAACTCCTAGGCTCAAGCACTTCTCCCACCTTGGCTTCCTAAAGTTCAGGGATGACACGTGTGAGCCACCACGCTCAGCCCCTCCTCCTATTTTCTAGTCTGTGTCATTACTGAGAATTTTACTCTTTATTCTCTTTCCTCAAATTCTAAGTGAAAAGACTCCCCTCCTCTCTAGGCCCCAAGAGAGGCAAATGTGATCCACAGAAGAAAGCCGCAGACTCATGTTTGATTGCTTTATACCATTTTTTCCCCTAGAGGCTCTTGAAAGGGCAAAGAAGGTGTAGAAACTGCCACTACCAATACCAGAGCATCTGCTTGAAACTGATGTTTCCCTTGTGACTCCAGGATCCATGCTGCCTGGCTAAGAAGGCCAGTGTCCTCCTTGCCCAGGTGTTAAACCACAGCAGACCTAGAAAACTGAGATGTCATTGCTCCCCTGGAGTGACAGCAGTGTTAGGAAGTTTGGAATCTGCCAACCCACCTCATCCCGTCCATGAAATCGTCACTTGGCTAGATGTTGATGTAAATGTGCTGCACAAACTCACCTCTTGTGGGACATGTTGACTTTGGTTAGTAACAATGTATTCTTCAAAATTGCCAAGAGAGTAGATTTTAAATGTTCTTCATATGCAAACTTGGTAAGTATGCGGGGTAATGCATAGGTTAACCAGCTCAAATTAACTGTTCCACAGTGTGTACATATTTCAAAATAACAGGTACATGATAAACAGATACAGTTTCCATCAATTAAAATAAACATTTAAAAAAACTAACATAAATCTTCACAATAGCCCTTTGAGGTAGGTGCTATCATTTTATAGGTGGGGAAACTGAGGTACAAGGAGGTTAAATAACTTGCCCAGGGTCACAGAACTACTTAGTAAGTGGCTGAGCCAGGACTTGAACAAGCAGCCCGCGTGTAGACACCCTGAGTGGAACCGTCACGCTGTGGTGTGTCAGGGAGTGCTTCAAGCAGGGGTTGGTCGGGGGTGGGGAAGGCACAGCTGAGGCCTGAGTGGCCAGACCATAAAAGCCAAAGGAAGAAGTGGCTGGATGTAAACAGCTTTGTGGACCTCATCAAGGAGCTGGGACTATATTGTTTGAGGCACACTGAGAAACCTGTTGAGGTCTGGGCTTTTCTTATTAGTAAGTATGTTGCCCAGGCTGGTCTCGAACCCCTGGCCTCAGGCAATCCTCCCATCTAAGTCTTCTGAGTCACTGGGATTACAGGTGCAAGCCATTGGGCCCGGCAATCTGGGCTTTTCTAAAGCTCACCGTGCAGCTTCGGGGAGATTGGATTTGAGTTGGACAACCCTAGGCAGTTGCACAAGCTGTCCAGGCAGAAATGGTGGTGATGACAGTGAAATGAGCCAGGGGATGAGGCAGGAGGTATTTAGGAGGCAGATTCCATTGGATTTGGTTACTGATTGATTAGGTACAGAAAAAGGGAGGTGTCTGGAATAATCCCGCGGTTTCTTCAGAGGACTAGGTAGATGGGAGGAGGGGAAGAAGCCTATCTCTGTTAAATACTTAGTAAGGGGCTCTAAACTGGAGCCTGTCTTGTACCCTTCCTTCTCCCCTAGGGGACATTTGGCAATGCCTGGAGACTTTTTATTTTTTATTTTTATTTTTTGAGACGGAGTTTTGCTCTTGTTGCCCAGGCTGGAGTGCAGTGGCACGATCTCGGCTCACTGCAACCTCCACCTCCTGGGTTCAAGCGATTCTCCTGCCTCAGCCTCCCGAGTAGCTGGGGTTACAGGTGCCTGCCACCACGCCCGGCTAATTGTATTTGTAGTAGAAATGGGGTTTCACCATGTTGGCCAGGCTGGTCTCGAGCTCCTGACCTCAGGTGATCCACCTGTCTCGGCCTCCCAAAGTGCTGGGATTACAGGCATGAGCCCCTGTGCCCAGCCGCCTGGAGACATTTTTGATTGTCACAACTTAGGAGATGCCTCTGACCTCTAGAAGGTGGAGGCCAGAAATGCCGCAGAACATCTTACTTGGCACAGTACAGCTCCTACAACGATGATCTGGCCCCAAATGCTGCCAAGGTTGAGAAACCCTGCTGTAGTGTAGTATCAGTTTTACATGGTTATCTAATTCGATCCATGAACCAGTCATGTTAGATCCGAAATATGATTTTTCCTGTTTTTCAGGTAAAAAACTGAGGCTTAGACAGGATGGGTCACTTGGCCAAAGCTCTGCGGCTAGTAAGTGTTAGAGCCAGAATTTGAACGCAAGTCTTCCAGATGTCAAAATCTACTCCTTCCATTTACCCCGCTGCTTCATATCTCACAGTGATGCCAAGGAAGATGCATGTTGGACTATGGGTTTTTTTTTCTTTCTGTTGTGGTGGCTCCAGACTAGAGGAGACAGGAAGGAAGGTGGCTATTTATAGTCAGCTGTGCATAGGATCGATTTTTTGCAATCCTGAAGGACTTGCAGCGGGTAGTTCGAAGAAATCTCCTTTAGACCTTGGCTTTCCCTTGCAGTTATAAATATGGGAACATTTCCCATTCTTTCCTTTAAAAAAATACTGTTATAATTAAGATAAGGTAAAATGTAACACTTACAACTTAAAAACTTTATTCCCTGTGGATATTAACTATGGCAAGCTTCTCAAATTAATTACTATCCCTTTGGGAAGAGATAAGAGGCAAAAGGAAATTTGGAAGATCACGTAGGACCCCTCTGGATTTAGAGGTAGCTGAACTATTAAAAATATTTTGATTTCCTGGAGGTAAGGAGCCCTTTTGAGAATTAGTTTTAGTCAAGAATGATTAGAGGGCTAGAATGATATATAACTCTAAATAGGAAGGTTTCTAATTCTTTCGGCTGCTCTCCACTTTTACTGGTTATTGTCCAGTTCTGGGAAGATTCTGCACGTATGTAGCAGCCTCCCTTGGCGATCCATGATATTAGAGCTCTAGGGACAGAGTTCTCCCAGTTGAACTCTTCGTAATCTCTCATTATTGGTATTTTCAGAGTTATGTGTGTATTTTAAGATAGTCTTTGGATGGTGTATTTTAAGATAGTCTTTGGAAGGCTGCTTTGTTGAGATTGAGATAGTTGTTTTGTAGTTGTGATTTCTCTTTGTAAAAAGAAGTCTTTATGTCGGTCCCAGGTCTTATTTTTTGCTTGATCACCCAGTACCTGGGTGCACTTGGGCTGTTGGGACCATCTGGTGGGTGTGAGGTCTCTGTACTTCACCTACGGAGTCTGTTGTCCTGAAAGGTGCCAGCTCAGGTGGTGGTGCTTTGAGGGGAACTTGTTTGCTGCACCTTCCAGTCTGCTAGAAAATAGATGCTAAGAGGGGCATTTCGGTGTGGAATCTGATCTTGGAGCTCGGTAAGCAAACAGGGCTTCAAGCTTTATGTTGTGAGAGACAAATACTGAGTTTGTGTTTTAATTATGGCACAAATTAATACAAAATCAGATGAAAAATGGAGAAAAGGAGAGCTTAAAACTTTGCTGCTTGTTGCTGTCATCTAAATGTAGTTGGTAGCCAGCCTAGGTGGGACCACAGCATGGCACTCAAGCGTGGCTGCTGCTTTTCAGATCCTATATTCATATTCACATGTGTACAGCGTGAAAGTAGCAATAGAAAATTTTGACAAAGAAATTGAAGGGTTCGGCCAGGCGCAGTGGCTCATACCTGTAATCCCAGCACTTTGGGTGGCTGAGGCGGGCAGATCACAAGGTCAGGAGATTGAGACCATCTTGGCTAACACGGTGAAACACCATCTCTGCTAAAAATATGAAAAATTAGCCGGGCCTTGTGACGGGTGCCTGTAGTCCCAGCTACTCAGGAGGCTGAGGCAGGAGAACGGCATGAACCCAGAAGGTGGAACTTGCAGTGAGCCTAGAGCGCGCCACTGCACTCCAGCCTAGGTGACAGAGCGAGACTCTGTCTCAAAAAAAAGGAAAAAAAAAAGAAATCAAAGGGTTGATGATGATGATGATGATGATTTGTTTTTTGAGACAGGGTCTCACTCTCTTGCCCAGGCTGGAGTGCAGTGGCATTATCATGGTTCACTGCAGCCTTGACCTCCCAAGTCCAAGCGATCCTCTCACCACAGCCTCCCAAGTAGGTGGGACTACAGGCACTTGCCACCATGCCCGGCTAATTTTTTATTTTTATTTTTTGTAGAGACAAGTTCTTGCTGTGTTGCCCACGCTGGTCTCGATCTCCTGGGCTCAGGCAGTCATCCTGCCTCAGCATCCCAAATTGCTGGGTTTATTGTCATGAGCCACCACACCTGGCCAGGGTCAGTAAGTTAGAAGATCTCTTCTAAACTCAGCCCAATATTGAAGAGTAAACATAAAAATACATGTTTTGTCTGTTATACTGATGTTACTATTACTCAGTGCTTAACTGATTGTGCTTATATTTTTTTCTTCTCCAAAATTTCTCTTCAAGGAGCACGTTATTCTGATATTGCTTTTCTTGGGAAGAACAATTAGTCATGAGATAGTACAGCTTTTTTTTTTTTTTTAGATGTGATCTTGCTCTGTCACCCAGGCTGGAGTGTGGTTGTGTGATCTCGGCTCACTGCAACCTCCACCTCCTGGGTTCAAGTGATTCTGCTGCCTCAGCCTCCTGAGTAGCTGGGACTACAGGCACTCGCCACCATGTCCTGCTAATTTTTGTATTTTTCGTAGAGACGGGATTTCATCATATTGGCCAGGCTGGTCTCAACTCCTGACCTTGTGATCCGCCCGCCTTGGCCTCCCAAAGTGCTGGGATTACAGGCGTGAGCCACTGCACCCGGCTGTAGTGCAGTATTTTTAAGCTTGAATAAGGTAGACCCCCTTTAGAGAAAAAACATCAGTGAGAAGCCATGTTGCCTTATTTTTACTATAATATTTCTTAAAATACATCCAAACATAAAAAGAACAAGGATGTTTATAGCTGCTGTATCACCATAGCTAACACTGTAACACCGTAACAAACATACAAATTTGGTACAAATCTATTTCTCAAATGAATACCATTCAAATTAACAGTCTGATTTTAATGTGACAGGTGATGCTATTTTATTAAAACTATATCATCTGTGCTCAGGAAGTTGTGGCTGCTAGGGTAAGTTTTCCTTTCCTGACCAATTATGTGCCAGTTGGTGGTAACATACACTCTTTGTTTCGTTTATTCAAACTTCTTTCGTACTATGTGCAAGAGCATGAAGACATCTTTGACCTAAAATTATGTTAGCTGGAGACACAGCAGAACTATTACTGTCATCTTGATCCTGAATACAAGGGCTGATCAAAGCCCCAGAAATCACGGGGAAGTACTCATTTACATAAAGTGGTCATGTAGATGATCTAAAATTTGCCCGTTAGTGTATTAAGACCATAATTGCCTAAAGCTTCCCGTGCCGGGAGTGGTCTTAGCTCTCAAAGAAGTCATAGTCTGGCCAGGCATGATGACTCATCCCTCTAATCTCTGCACTTTGGGAGGCAAGAGGATTGCTTGAGGCCAGAAGTTCGAGACCAGCCTGGGCAACATAGCTTGATCCCATTTCTTAAAAAACGGAAGTCATATCCAGGGAGGGAAACCTTCCTGCTATAGTGGGGCCTCTTCAGATGGCTCATACATTTTGCTATATATTGATACATACATAGCAATACATAGCCCTGATTCTTCAGAATATAAATGACTATCACCTGACCCCAATACCTTAACTATATTGAGATTGTACATTGGATCTAAAACATCCTGTGCATTTCTTGCTGTTTAATCATGCACAGACCTTGTCTTTATTTTCAAAGACAGTTTGGTACTGAAAATTGCCCTGGTAAAGTAACACAATTTATTTAATCTCTGATCTTTCCAATCTTTAGCAACCTTTTTTTCATTGTCACCATCAGATGACCTTGCTGAGGTTCCAAGTGGCAATTGCTTTTGTTGTGTTTTTTAAAGGCAAACAAAAATCAATTATTACTGGCTCTAGAGTGCCTGGTGAGGTAGAGCTCAGTTCTTTGTGCATTGCTCGCTATGCTGCTGGTGTCTCAGCTGCCATGCTTCTAGTTGCATTACTTTCCTATCTAGCTTTGGTATTCTTGCCTTTAAAAATTTCTTTTTCTGTTTGCTTTTCTTAGCCAGCGATGACAGTAAAATAAGGAACGACCTATTTATTGTTTAAAGAGATATGCTGGATGGTGCGCAGGCAGATGAGCATTGCCATTCATTGTGGCCTCTTGATAGACTGCGTTTACTCTGAATCGGGTGCCTATAGGTCAGTGCATTTCTTGGTCATCCTTACTCAGTCAAAGCTGCCTTGTTAGCCAGGTTAGTAGCCATCCTAGTGTCATTACCTTACGATAACACCTCATTCAAATGGCCTTAACCAAGTTGAACACTTATCTTAGTCACTATGGTTGGCTTTGAATTTTTTCTAGAAGTTAAGTTTATTCCCTGGGAAGAAACATGTTTGCCACCACACGGAGTGCTGGGTGTACCGGGAACCCTGCTTCAAAGGCAACTACCCCAGTAGGGAAGGCTGAGGAAGGTATCGAATAACAGCTTACTGCTGAAATAAGTGTTTAGAGTCCCAAAGTGGCTATAATGGCATATGCAGTCCCTAGTGTTTAAAGAATATTCAGAAATAATCAGTCATACTCTTTAATATTCATATCTCATAGAGTTAACATCAGGAAGGAAACTTGGCAGATTGAATAAAATAGCCGAAATTACTGCTGGATTTCTGTACAGTAGAAATGTATGCACGCTTTTCTCCCCCAGTAGTCACTTAAGTTGCATATCCATTTCCTGTTACATCTCATGACATTTTTTTGGGTAAACCCTTTTTGGAAGCCTCCATTTGCATAGAAGTTAGATGGTTCTGAGTTTAACTTTGGACACAGTTCTAGGCACAAGGAAATTAAATAACTGGCTGAGTGAGAGTGATCTCGTTGAATGCTGAGACTTGCTTGGGGATTGGGTTTAGTTTTGTGAAGTTTGTAAATTTAGATCTGCTCCGTATTAGTCCATTTTTACACTCCTATAAAGACATACATGAGACTGGGTAGTTTAGAAAGAAAAGAGGTTTAATTGGCTCATGGTTCTGCAGGTTGAACAGGCTTCTGCTTCTGGGGAGGCCTTAGGAAACTTACAGTCATGAGGCAAGGTGAAGAGGAAGCAAGCATGTCTTACATGGAAGAATCAGGAGGAAGCGGGGTGGGGTGCCACACACTTTTGAATAACCAGGGACAGACTCACTATCTCGAGAGCAACACTGAGGGGGAAATCCGCCCCCATGATCTCATCTCCTTGTACCAGGCCCCTCCTCCAACACTGGGGATTGCAATTCCACATGAGATTTGGGTTGGGACACAAATCTAAACCATATAACCCTCATACACATCCACATTGTAATTCAGAATTTGTCATTTTAAAAATATTTTTTAATATTAGCTTATCAATTTAAATGTTTCCAGCCCTGAACTCTCAAAGTGAACTTTAATGAGTTTTGATTTTTGCCAAGAAAGATCAACAGCAGTAGAAAGGAGAAGCATAACAGAACTTAGCTCCACAGGAGCAAACTGGAGAATTAGAGTACTGGTTTATGATTTTGATCAGTTAAGCAGAATGCAGTCCTAGTTTAAACAAGACTGGATAAAAGTCCAAATTCAAATACCATTCTTACACATGTTTGAATTTAATTTTGTCAATGTACATACATATCCAGTACCATAGTGACCTCAGGCTTTGAAGAATGAAAAGCAAAAGAAATGATTTAGAGTTCTGGTCCAACCACTCAGCTATCTGATATCCTTTTGCTATTCTCATTTAAGGGGTTATCAGGGAATGAGCTAATTTGACATTTCTGCCTAAAGTAATGGTTGGGGCTGGGTTGGGGTGAAGGGAGCTGCTCTGAGGAGGTGGTGTGGGGGGCCTGCGAGGACAAACTTGGGTTACCTGGTACATCTGCAGTTTCCACGGAATTGGGTCTCACAACTGAGAAATGAAAGTGTGAGCTTGGAAGTAAGAGTAGCAGCTTAATGGGGACTTTGCCACACTTTTGAGTAGTGCTTCATAGCCACACACATGTTGCTCTTTGTAATGTGTGATTTGTGTCCCAGTGGAGCACTTGAGTGGGAGCTGGAGAAAGGAATGTTGTACAGTGTTGTGCACATGTGGGTGAGATGAGGTGATCTGGGAAGCTGGCAGTCTTAGTTGGCCCAGGAATGCCAGGACTTGAGATAACAGCTGCTGGCAGCAGCAGGGAATGCAGGTGTGCCTGTGTCGAGGTTGGGAATTGGGCTTTGAAGGGCTGGGACTTCCAGAAGGTGAAATGGAGTTACACTGTTTGGGAGTAGGGTTACAGATTTTTTTGTTTGCTTTTGAGATAAGGTCTCCCTCTGTCACCCAGGCTGGAGTGCAGCGGTGTGATCATAGCTCATTGCAGCCTCAACCTCCTAGACTCAAGCAGTCCTCCTTCCTCAGCCTTCTGAGTAGCTGGGACTTACAGACATGTGCCACTTTTCTTAGAGATGAGGTATTGCTGTGTGGCCCAGACTGATCTTGAACTCCTAGAATTCTTAAACATGAAGGACAGAAACATCTCTGTTCTTAATCATGATTTGCTTTTAGTCTCAGCAGATGGAAAAATGACTTACTTGCAAAGTGAGAGAGCTAGATGAGGAAGGAAAGAATATGATTTTGTACCTCTCAGAGAAAAAAGTGAGCACATCTCTACTGTCTTGGGTTGGTTATTATCCACTGATTCAAAATTGCTCTGCAGGAGACATTGGAGAAGCTTGAGAGATGTCAGTGGGTGGCCATGGCCCAGCCTTGACCCTCAGTGGGTGGGAATACTCTGTGAATGGGGCAAAGTGGAACCTCCAGGTCCTTCATGCTCATTTTGAAAAGAAGGGTTCCTGGCCAGACATGGTGGCTCAAGCCTGTAATCCCAGCACTTTGGGAGGCTGAGGCAGGCAGATCATTTGAGGTCAGGAGTTCAAGATCAGCCTGGCCAACATGGCAAAACCCATCTCTACTAAAAATATAAAAATTAGCTGGGTGTGATGATGTGCACCTGTAGTCCCAGCTACTCAGGAGGCTGAGACACGAGAATTGCTTGAACCTGGGAGGTGGATGTTGCAGTGAGCCAAGATCGCACCCCTGTGCTCCAGCCCGGGTGACAGAGTAAGACTCTGTCTCCAAAAAAAAAAAAAAAAAAAAAAGGAAAGAAAATATGTGTTCCCCTGTGGCTCCCTGTTATACCCTCTTGTCTTGAATAGTTTCTCAGAAGGGACCACCAGCTCCTCATGTCCTTCCTCAGCAAGTGTCAACAGTGTGTGAGTGCAGTTGTTAAAGCTTGATTTCCACAACTCTGCAAGTAGCTGAGCTCCACCAGTGTTAGAACTGAAATGGAGGTTATCTCACCAGGAACCAACTTTCAGATGTTGAAGCCAGTGGAAATTTAGTAGTGTGGGAAACTGAGAACTAAAAGTATTCCAGATTCTAATTATTTTGTCAGCTCAGTTTTAGGAAACAGCCCTAGGGATTCCCCTGGAAGAAAGTTTGACTGGATAGAGGGCAGTGATTGTGAATCCTTCGTGGACTGTTTCTGTTAAAAAAGCAGCAGTCTCTCAGCACGTGAATGGCAAGTGTTAATGCTATAACTGAGTGAAAGTGATACTGAGTTTAAAACAATGGTAAATATCCCACTGAAATTTCACCTCCTAGTACAGATTAGGCCCTTGGAATTCTGGATAGTGGATTAAGGACATCTGAAAATCTCCTTTATCAAGCAATGAGAACATCGGCGAAACCTATTAATTTCAAGTTTTTCAGAACCGTGGAAATTAGTTAAAGATTTCTAGCAATCTGAGGAATGATTGTTCAAAGAAAACCCTGGGATCTCAGTAGGAACAATGAACCTTGTGGTGTTTTAACCTGCTGCAATCCCATTCCTTGCCTCTGACCACCTCTTTGGTGGCCTTGAAAACCAGCAGCCTCACAACCATGGCAGCTGTGAAACTCAGAAGTCTGTGAAACCACTGGAAGGGACAGAACAGAACTGGAGCTCTTCAAGGACCATCCTCAAAGAAATGTCACAATTTGACCGTTTGGCACCTTGCTTAAAAGGGCCTTTCTGAGGGCTTTATCTTTGTTTCACCCAACAACAGCTAAGCTCACATTGTGCAAACAGCTCTACCCACTGAGCATTTGTTGAAAACAATCAGTGGTAGTTGTTTAATCACAGCTGTCCGAGGTGATGTTGCTAATTGAGGCCAAATGGCTGACCAAAAACATTTTTATTTTTAATTAAAAAATTTTTTTTGTTTTTGAGACAGGGTCTCTCTCTGTCACCTAGGCTGGAGTGCAGTAGTACAGTCGTGACTCACTGCAGCATCAACCTCCTGAACTTAAATGATTGATCCTCCTACCTCAGCCTCTCAAGTAGGTGGGACCATAGGTGTGTGCCACCATGCCCAGCTAATCTTTTAATTTTTTTGTAGAGATGGAATCTCCCTGTGGTACCCAGGCTCAAACAGTTTTTTTAACTGGGAGTCTAGAAGGCTATAAGTTCTCTGCTGTGGCTCATCTTGAGGCTTTATGCAAGCCTTAAGGAAGATTAAGGTAGAGTTATAAACCATTCAGCAGAGCATTGAAGGCATGCCCCACCCAATACCCACACCCACGCACCCTCTCACCTACCCACCCACCCACCCTACTATTAGTAAAGGCTGGAAAATGTATTAATCGAGGCCTATCAGGAAATCTCTGTCCAGTTACTAGCAAACCACTAAACTAAGAGTCTTAGTGGCCATACATGGCAAGCAAAAAACAAAACAAACAGACTTTATAGAATTTGTTCCTGAGAATTACTAATCAGACAGCAACAAAACAAACCCTGGGGTGGGGGAAGAATTTGATTTTTAGAATTGACACATTGTATTAGATAAAATTTCTAGTCATTAACAAAAATTAGAAGCTATCTGAAGAAGCAGGAAGATATGTCCCTTATACAGGTTTAAAAAAAACCAAAACCTCAATTTCTGCCTAGTTTCTAGGATAGAAACTGTCCTTGATGAAGCTCAGATGTTGGGTGTACTTATAACTTAAGTCACTATGAAAGTTATGGTCAAATAACTATAGGGAAGCATGTCTAAAGAATCACATGAAAATATGCTTGGGAAGTTGAAGCCAGGAGGATTGCTTGAGCCCAGGAGTTTGGGGCTGCAGTGAGCCATGGTCATGATCAGGCCACTGTACTCCCGCCTGGGTGACAGAGCAAGACTGTGTCTCTTAAAAAAAAAAAAAAAAATTGGGTGACCAAACAGAGAATGGGAATAAAGAATTAGAGATTATAAAAAAAGAACCAATAGAAATTCTGGAGTCGTAAACACTAGTAACTGAAATGAAGAATTCACTGGACGGGCTTAGCAGCAGGTTTGAACTGGCAGAAGAATCAGTGAACTGGAAGACAGGTCATTTGAGATAGTTCAGTCTGAACAGCAAAAAGAAAAGAATAGAAAAATGAACAAAGCCTTAGAGACCTGTGTGACATCATCGACCATACCCATAATGGGAGTCCCAGAAGAGGAAAGAGGTAAAGGGAGAAAGAAGATATACTGTGAATATTTGTGTATTTGTTTGTTCTCATGCTGCTAATAAAGACATACCTGGGACTGGGTAATTTATAAAGGAAAGAGGTTTAATTGACTCACAATTCCACATGGCTGGGGAGGCCTCATAATCATGGCAGAAGGCAAATGAGATGCAAAGTCATGTCTTCCGTGGCAGCAGGCAAGAATAGGAGTTGTGCCCGGGAACTCCCATTTATGAAGCCATCAGATCTCGTGAGACTTGTTCACTACCATGAGAACAGCATGGGAGAAACTGCCCCCATGATTCAGTTATCTCCACCTGGCCCTGCCCTTGACATGTGGGGATTACAATTCAAGGTGAGATTTGGGTGGGGACACAGAGCAAAACCATATCAAGTTGTATGCCAACAAATTAGATAACCTAAATGGAATTTATACAAATTCATGTAGATGAAATGGCCGTAACTGACTAAAGAATTTGAAAATCTGAATAGGCCAATAATAGGTTAAGAGATTGAAATAGCAACCAGAAAACCTTCCACAAAAAAAAAACAAAAACAAAAACAAACAAACAAAAAAACTGGGCCCACATGGTTTACTGGGTAAATTCACTGGGTGAATTCTATCAAGTATTATTATAAACTCTTTCAAAATTTTATAATTAACCTGATACTGAACCAAAGACAACACAAGAAAACTATAGAACAATATCCCTTATAAATATAGAGGCCAAAATCCTCAGTCCAATACTAGCAAACTGAGTCCAGCAACATAAAAGAGGATTGTACACCATGTCAAAGTGGAATTTATCACAGGAATGAAAACCTGGTTTACCAAAACCACTCAATGTAATAGGTCATATTAATAGAAAAAAAGACAAAAACCACATGATCATCTCAGTAAATGCAGAAAAATCATTTGATAATGTTCAGTACTTTTTCTTGATGAAAACAATCAACTAATAATAGAAGGAAAATTCTAAAATTTGATAAAGACCATCTATGAAAAGCTCACGGTTAACATCATACTTAATGGTGAAAAATTGCATGCTTTCTCCTAAGATTATGAATGAGACAAGGATAGTCATTCTCACCACTTCTATTTAGCATTGTACTGGAGATTCTAGCTAGGACAATTAGTAAGAATAATAATATAAATAAATAAAACCTTTGAGATTGTAATGGAGATTGGAATAGAACTGTAACTAGAAAACTATCTGTAGTTACAGTTGACATGATCTTATATATAGAAAATCCTAATGCATCCACACACAGAGACACACACACACACACACAAAACTTGAACTAATAATTGACTTTAGCAAGCTTGTATGTACAAGAACATTGAAGCATCCAGAAATGAAATTAATAAAACAATTCCATGATACAGTAGTATCAAAAAGAAAATACTTGGGTATAAGTTTAATAAGTTTATGATTTGTACACAAACTATAAAACATTCTTTTTTTTTTTTTTTTGAGACGGAGTCTCTCTCTGCCGCCCAGGCTGGAGTGCAGTGGCGCGATCTCAGCTCACTTCAAGCTCCGCCTCCCAGGTTCACGCCATTCTCCTGCCTCAGCCTCCCGAGTAGCTGGGACTACAGGCGCCCGCCACCTCGCCCGGCTAATCTTTTGTATTTTTTAGTAGAGACGGGGTTTCACCATGTTAGCCAGGATGGTCTCGATCTCCTGACCTCGTGATCCGCCAGTCTCGGCCTCCCAAAGTGCTGGGATTACAGGCTTGAGCCACCGCGCCCGGCCAAAACATTCTTAAAGGAAAGTAAAGAAGACCTAAAAAACAAAAGAAAGGACATTCCATGTTCACGGATTAGAAGACTTACATTGTTAATATGGCTAATGCTCCCCAAATTGAGCTGCACATGGAGTGCAATACCTACAAAATCCCAGCTGGCTTTTTTTTTTTCTCAGAAATTAACAAGTTTATTTTAAAACTCACATGGAAATGCAAGGGACCCAGAATAACCAAAACAATCTTGAAAAAGAACAAAGCTGGAAGACTCACACTTCTCAATTTCAGACCTTTGCTACGAATCTACAGTTATCAAGACAGTGTGGGGCTATTATATGGACAGCCATAGAGATCAATGGAATTGAATTGAGAGTCCAGAAACAGACCCTTACCTTTACAGTCAGTTGTTTTTTTGACAGGGGTGTTAGGACATGAATGGATAAAGAAGATGTGGTATATCCATACAGTGAGATATTATTCAGCCATTAAAACACAAAGCTCAGATAAATGCATGGATGAACCTTGAAAACGTATGGTAGGTGAAAGAAATCAGATACAACAGGCCACACATTTATTTGAAATGTCCAGAATAAGCAAATTCGAGACAAGAAATAAATGAGTATTAATATTTGCTGGAGGCTGGTGGGAGGGGAGAATAGGGTGTGATGGTAATGGGTATAGAGTTTCTTTTGGGGGTGATAACAATTTTCTGTGATTAGCTAATGGTGATAGAGGCATAGTTTTGGAGATATATTAAAATCAATGAATTATACATTTCAGAGGGGCAAACTTTATGGTATATGAAATCTCAATAAAACTTATTTAAAAACAATATATAGTTAAGAGCACATCCAGATACACCTAAGGTATTAGTAAAGTGGTGCATTAAGCTGAAATATCTGGCTTGTGCAAACTTGGGGCGTTTGTACCTTACATAGAATTCCAAAATCCACGTAGGATTTTCCCTGTCCACTGGACTGCTGCTGGCAGGGTCTGCTTCCCTGTGCCTGGATTGAGGGAGCAGCACTGGAACATCCCTTAATTCCTGAATGAGGAAGTTGTTTAAAAGGGTAATGTGAGCTGTAGGGCCACGAGTGCTCATCTTATCTACAGGCGAGCTTCAGTTTCCATTGATGTCAGACCTGCCAAATGTTTCTTCCCATTCTCTCTACTTGTATTCTGTCATTTTGCTCTTATCCTCCCAAAATCATGCTTTTTTTTTTTTTTTTTAAAGACAGAGTCTCGCTCTGTCCCAGATTGGAATACAGTGACGTGATCGCAGCTCACTGCAACCTCTGCCTCCCAGGTTCAAGCAATTCTCCTGCCTCAGCTTCCCGAGTAGCTGGGATTACAGGTGTGTGTCACCACGCCCGGCTAATTTTTTGTATTTTTGATAGAGATGAGATTTGACCATGTGAGCCAGGATGGTCTCCATCTCCTGACCTTGTGATCTGCCCGCATCGGCCTCCCGGAGTGCTGGGATTACAGGCGTGAGGCAGTGTGCCCGGCCGCTAAGAATTTTTAAAATAAGTAACACAATGAAGAACAAAGCCATAGAGATGATCTTGGGCAATTTGAGGGTATCAAAAAGTGCCTGATTGATGGCCTGAGACACTAAAATTGAGTAAATGATTACAAAGTAAGGAATAATCATTTGTTTTGAAGAATAAAACAGATTCTTGTCTCTGGTGGTTACATTGAGGGATGCAACCGATGCTGTATATTAAGACAAGAAGATGAAACCCAGATGGCAGGAAAATGGAAGAGAAGATACAGGGGTATCCAGGCACAGGGTTGGCTGTGAAAGTTTTAATATGTAAAGGAGGATGGGCTCAAAGGAAGAGGACAGTGGAAAATACAAAAGAGGCATTGATAATTCAGGAGTGTGGAGTGTGAGAGAAACTTCTCCATAGGTGAAGAGTTGGATGGACAGTGGTTGTTAGGTCAAAATAACAATAATAATAACCCAGCACATACGTCAGATACCTGTTTGGGTTCATCTTACCCACCATTGTCTTGGGGGCATGCTTTGAACAGACCCAATTTATGATGGAGTTTTAGGACCAGAGAGCATGATGGTAGCAGAGACTTCTTGTCCTAGAGAGCAAAAGGGAAGTCATTTTTTAGTTTGTTTTTTAGACAGAGTATTGCACTGTCGCCTTTGCCTCCTGGACATTCAAACAGTTCTCCTGCCTCCGCCTCCCGAGTAGCTGGGATTACAGGCACATACCACCATGCCCGGCTAATTTTTGTGTTTTTAAAGTAAAGACGGGGTTTCTCCTTGTTGGCCAGGCTGGTCTCGAACTCCTGACCTTGTGATCCGCCCGCCTCACCCCACAAAGTGCTGGGATTACAGGCGTGAGCCACCGCACCTAGCCTTAGTTTGTTTTTGAGATAGGGTCTTGCTTGCTTCATCACCCAGGCTGGAGTACAGTGGTGCGATCATAGCTCACTGCATTCTCAAACTTCTAGGCTCAAGGAATCCACCCACTTCAGCCTCCCAAAATGCTGGGATTACAGGTGTGAGCCACTGTATCTAGCTGGGAAGTACTTTTAAGAATTTTTTTTTTCAGGCTGGATGTGGCGCCTCATGCTTGTAATCCAAGCAGTTGGAAGGCTGAGGCGGGAGGGTCACTTGAGAGAAGGAGCTTGAGACCAGCCTGGGCTAACATAGCAAGACCCCCATCTTTACATAATTTTTTTTTTAATTAGCTGGTGGTGTTGGTGTGCAGTCGTAGTCCCAGCTACTCGGAGTGAGGCTACTCGGGAGGATCGCTTGAGCCCAGAAAATTGAGGCTACGGTGAACCATGATTGCACCACTGCACTCCAGCCTGAGTGACAGAGCGAGACCCCTCCAGATAAGAGCTGGAGATCATGTTATTTTCTTACTGATTTTCCCTGGCTTAGCAATACAAAGTGATCATTAGGTTGGCACAAAGCACGATGGAAAGTAACCATTGTTGGCGTCAAGAGAAATCTCACACCATTTGATAAACAGAGTGAACTAGATTACTGAAGAGCAATTTCCTTGGATTGCTTGAACCAGGGCTCAGTGAAAATGTTGCTGTTTACTTTTTCTGTGGTCAGGATTTTTTGATAAATTGAGAAGCCCACAAATATGCAAGCTAGAAGATGTTGTATTTTGGGGTTAAGCCAGACTATAGTAGGATGTTAGTAATTTGAGTTGTATAAACTAATCTGGGGAGGCAGAGTGAGTAGCTAATGTCACATGAAGAGCAAACCCTTGATTTCATTCATAATACGTAATAGGACACCTTCCTTTCTAAAACTGGGTGCAGTAAAGGATAAAAAAAAACCTTTAGTGGCTGGGCGCGGTGACTCAAGCCTGTAATCCCAGCACTTTGGGAGGCCGAGATGGGCGGATCACGAGGTCAGGAGATCGAGACCATCCTGGCTAACATGGTGAAACCCCGTCTCTACTAAAAAATACAAAAAAACTAGCCAGGTGAGGTGGCGGGCGCCTGTAGTCCCAGCTACTCGGGAGGCTGAGGCAGGAGAATGGCATAAACCCGGGAGGTGGAGCTTGGACTGAGCTGAGATCCGACCACTGCACTGCAGCCTGGGCGACAGAGCGAGACTCCATCTCTAAAAACAACAACAACAACACCAACAACAAAAAACCTTTAGTAGCTGATGAGATTCTGCCTCAGGCTTGGGCCGATTAACAAGAAAAACTAAAACAAATTAGGCAAGGTGGTAAGTTTTGCTTTCCTTTAGTGGAATATTAGGATATGCAGCAAATAGTAGCAGGACCACAGAGCGAAAAGGGTCAAAAGACTTTTTAAAAATCCTGTTTGAGGTTTAGATCCATTTTCTTGCAGGTTTGAACTTACCTTTGAGTAACGGGTAAACTGAGAGCTGAGTGAGGTGAGACTGTGTCTGTCAGCGTGGGGTTTGGGGGGCGGGGTTGGTGTTGGAACTTCTGTTTCAGTGGTTTTCAAATCCTGCAGATCCTCAGAATGGCTCCAGTTCCCACACCCCTAATGCTTTATTATGAAAAATTTCAAGCCTGCAGATAAAGAAAGTACAGTGAGCACCTATATACCTACCACATGGATTCTACAATGAACATTTTAATATATCTGTTTTTTTTTGTTTTTTTGAGATGGAGTCTTGCTCTGTTGCCCAGGCTGGAGTGCAGTGGTATGATCTCAGCTCACTGCAACTGCTGCCTCCTGGGTTCAAGCAATTCTCCTGCCTCAGCCTTCTGAGTAGCTGGGACTACAGGTGCGTGCCACTATACTTGGCCAATTTTTGTATTTTTAGTAGAGACGGAGTTTTGCTAACAGGCCAGGCTGGTCTTGAACTCCTGACTTCAGACGATCTGCCTGCCTCAGTCTCCGAAAGTGCTGGGATTACAGGCATGAGCCACCATACCCAGCCTCATACCTGCCTTTTTTTTTTTTTGAGACAGGGTCTCACTTTGTCACTCAGTTTGGAGTGCAGTGATGTGATCTCTGCAGCCTTGACCTCCTGGACTCAAGTGATCCTCTGACCTCAGCTTCCCCAGTAGCTGGAGCTACAGGCATGTGGTACCATGCCCAGCTAATTTTTGTGTTTTTTGTAGAGAAGGGCTTTTGCCATGTTGCCCAGGCTGGCCTGGAATTCTTGAGTTCAAGCAGTCTACCCACCTCGGCCTCCCAAAGTACTGGAATCTCTTTTTTTGGAATACGTTTCAGAGTATGTGATAGACATCGGTACAGTTCAGTCCTAAACACTGAGTGTGCATGTCGTTAACTACAGTTTAATATTTGTTTTGTTTCTTGATCTTTTCCAGGGATTTTTTTCAAGATTAAATTCCAAGCGCCATCATAGAGTTCCTGAGTTAGAAGGATGGGGCAGGCCCAGAAATCAGTACTTTGAAAAGCTCTCTAGTGCTTCTTGTGATGAATCGGGTTTGGGATCCTCTGCCCCAGGAAGTGCTTCTCGGTGACTTCATAGCTAATCCTCACCTACAATGCAGAGGTGGGCAGTTATCTTTAACTTGACCATAGAGCTCCATTTTTGGTTTTCTTGGAATCTTTTGTTTCAAACAGTAGTTCTCAACCAGGGGCAGTTTTGTGCCTCGAGAGACACTGGACAATGTTTGGGATGGTTTGGTTATCACACCAGGGGGCATCTAATGATGAGAGATCAGGGATGCTGCTGAGTATCCTGTAATGCACCGGACAGCCCCACAAGATGGGGAGTTATTTGAACTGAAATGCTAATAGTGCTGAGGCTGAGAAATATGTGTGTGTGTGTGTGTGTGTATATATATATATTTTTTTTTTTTCCTGCCTAAAAGAAAATTGCTTGCTCCAAATGACTCCAGACAAACCAAAAATAAAAATAAAAAATAAAATGACAACATGAAATGAATTTTAAAGAGCCAAATGAGACCTTTAGAGACAGTCTCATCACTGCCTACCTGGTTTCTGTCAAATACAGATTTATGCTCCAGAAAGTACCTAATTTATTAAAATAAGCTGATTTCTGAAAGCTTATTAGATGGTCAGTAATCTCAAACTCTGAGCGAATTCACTTGAAAAGGTAATGTTGCTGGTGGCCTTTAGTTTCTTTTGATATATCTTAAATATTATATCAAAGAAAAATAGAACATGATGCTTTGGGATGAATGTAATGAATGCAAAGCAGGGTTCTTTTGCAGGTAGCTGTGTTCCAGGCCCTGTCCTGCAGGGTGGCAGGGATGTGCTGAGCTGGATGAGGGGAGACCGCAGAGGGCTTGCCTCGGTAGTCGCTCCATGTAGAATTTTCTGAGTGTCTTGATGGGGTCATTTTTCACGAAGGTCTCACTTGACTCCATAATGAATGGCTTTACCTGTCTCTTGATTAAGATGCATTTCTAGTAATGCTGTGACTACTTAGTCCACATTTTACCAGTTTTTAGGAAAACAATATGTACAGTAGAGCAGAAAAAGAGCTTAAAAAAAAAGGTCAGGTCTTTTCTTGAGGTGAAAGTGATGTGGGGAGCCAGTGGGTGACAGGATTTGCTCTGGCCCTCCTAGGGAGGAGGAAGATGAAGGTGAAAAGTGCTATTGGTCAACGCATTTCCTACTTGGATGATTTCAGGGACCTGATGAGACATTATGGTGGTGAAAACAGACCGCTGGATTGCATTGGGTGGAACTGGGCTTTGTCTCTGGATAGGTGTCAGTTCACTTCACATCTGTCATTGAGGAAAAATAATACCTGTATGGCTGTTGGAAGATTAAATGAGAGTGTGAACGGGAACTGTGTGGATAAAATGTACCGTGCACTCCCAGTGCCAGAAGGTGCTCTTGTTACTTCTGGGTGTGGCGATGTGTGAAGACACCCGTGCCTGCAGGGTGTGTGTGAGCTGCAGATAACCAGCAAGTCCTGCTGATGAGGCAACCTTCTTGGGAGTCTTGGCTCAGCTCCAGGGTTTAATTATGATATATACTTGGTCAAGTGGCTTAATGTCTCTGACTGTAATTTCTTTCATTTTTTCATATCTAAAATGAAAGAGGTACTTGGATATTCCTAAGGGTTCATCTTTAGGATTCTGTACTTCTGGTGTGGAGCTTTCTGGAAAAAGTCTTCTGGGAATCTGAAATGGCGGCAGTGATGGGCGTGGTAACAGCAGTGTGCATATGCTTCCTTAGTAATTTTATGTAACAAACACAGTGTACTTACTGCCCCTACGATCTTAAAAATACTCATTTTCAACTTTCATAACACCCTATAACTTAGGTACTGCTAGTATTCCCATTATACAGATGGGGAAATTAAGCCTCAGAGAGGTTGGTGATTTGCCGCAAGTCATAGCTGGGAAGTGGCAGACCTCGATGGCATGCAGGCACCCTGCCCTCTCTGGGCTCTGAACGCTGGGCCACCTCCCCGCATGTACCACATGGGCTGTGGAGTTGGAGGCATTTGTGGGCTTCAAGAATGAGAGTTGGTGGGGAGTGTGTGTGAGGAACCGGAGGCGTCATTTCCCTGGGACTGGGATCGTGGAGGTTTTGATTTTGCTTTTCCCTTTTTAAACTGGGTGAGGTATGAGCATGGGAACTCTATATGGAATGTGTCATTGGAGCGGGAGAGCAAGGACAATGAAGGTAGTCCCCAGGGAAATATGAGGAGCTGGCATTCAGTGTTCATGCAGAATTCTCTGTTTTAATAATAATACAAATAATAACATTAATGTTATTTTTAGAGACAGAGTCTTACTCTGTTGCCCAGGCTGGGAGGTAGTGGCATGACCATAGCTCACTGTTTTCTTGAAGTCCTGGGCTCAAGCCATCCTCCCACCTCCCTCAGCCTCCCGAGTAGTTACCACGCATAACATCATGCCTTGCAAAGTTTTAAAGTTTTTGTAGAGACCGGGTGTCACTGTCTTGCCCAGGCTGGTCTCGAACTCCTGGCCTCAAGCAGTCCTCCCACCTCAGCCTCCCAAAGTGCTGGGATTAAAGGTGTGAGCCACCACACCCTGCCTAGGATTCTCTTTAGATGGGGAGCCCACCTGGGTGAGACGCGAGACACCTGGCTCTGGCATATGCACAGCGGTTTCACACTGGCGTCTCTTACTCAGATTTCAGAGTTCTGGTCAAAGCTTTAGATTTGCATCCACCCTTTGAGGTTTTTGGTTCTCACATGTTTGATAACCTGAAGCTTGTGGGTTTGATACGGGCAGTAAAGTGGGATTATTTCTGTTAGAGATCCTTCTTCCGTCGAGACTTTTCTGGTCTGGAAAGGTGGGAGGCTTTACATTCATTAGCTGGAACCACCGTGTAGATCATTTGTTGGAAAAACTGTTAGGAAGAAGCCAGATACTGCTATAGAGAGAAGGGCCAGATGAGCAAGAAGGCAAATGTACTTCATTCCTGTACTTGCAGGCTTACTAGGGACGGATGCCCCCAGGTTGAGATGTGTAGCGTCACTTGACTGCTCTAAATAAGGAGCGAGAGGGTGGTGCGTGTGTTAACCATCAAGATTAAGCAAGCAAGAAAAAGACAAAAGAAAGCCATTATTTAGTAACTGGTGGAGTGAGTTGGAGCCTGGGAGCTGCCCCAGGAAAACTGTTATTTCTTTGATCTTCCTGAAACCCTACCAGGAAGCGAGGGCAACAGTTCCCTACAGCAGCCCCTTCAAGCTTTTAAGAAAGCAGTTTCGGCCCGGCGCGGTGGCTCAAGCCTGTAATCCCAGCACTTTGGGAGGCCGAGAGGGGTGGATCACGAGGTCAGGAGATGGAGACCATCCTGGCTAACACGGTGAAACCCCATCTCTACTAAAAAATACAAAAAAACTAGCCGAGCGAGGTGGCGGGTGCCTGTAGTCCCAGCTACTCGGGAGGCTGAGGCAGGAGAATGGCGTGAACCCGGGAGGCAGAGCTTGCAGTGAGCTGAGATCTGGCCACTGCACCCCAGCCTGGGCGACAGAGTGAGACTCCGTCTCAGAAAAAAAAAAAAAAGCAGTTTCGTTGGGAGTGGGGAGAGGTAGAATTGGGAGGTGGTAGGGGGCTGGGAGGTATGAAATGTGAAGTCCTCAGCATCAGAACTCCAGAAATAAAAAGTTGTCTGGGTCTTTGAAAGCCTCCTATGTGATAATGTTACAGTAATAGTGTTCTCTGCTACTTTCAATGAATAAAAAACCTAGGGTTTCTCAGCTACATTGTGCATTAAGGGACATTTGTGGTCTAGTTTTGGCACTTCATTTCTGTTTGGGAATATGCATTCCGAGTTTTAGACAACTAGCTTCCAAATGAAATTTTGGGACACAACCCATTTTTTAAAGCAGAGAATTTATTGTTATTTGTACAAAAGGATGTTTGAACACTTTAGGAAATCTGGATGCTGGAATTAACTCGGTCAAAACAAAGTGAAACACACAGAATCTCATATCTTTTCCTGCCCTGATGCTGAACTGCAGCCTTGATTTATGTTTTGTTTTTCCACTCTTGTTTCTGAACCTGTGTGGTGCAGGCTGAACCCTTGTCCCTGCTTCAGAGCACTTACCTTAATTATTATAGAAAAAAATTAAGAGTTGGCTGACTCTGTGCTGAACTTTCTGGTTTTCTTCCAGGCAGTTTCCCCATAACAAATGTGTTTTGCATAGAACTGAAACTGCCTATTTACCTCAGTGACACAATCCTTATAGTTGGTGGTAACCACCTAATCTAATAATCCCTCATTGTGTGTGATAGGGCTATTTATTGTATTTTAGAGTGAAATGATGCATTTTCTTTTCATTTTAGAAAGGAATGGTACAGGAAATGATTGTAATCTAGGACTAAATGTACAGTTTGCCGTCTTTTTATTCTAATTGTTTTCTAACGAATTATTATTTTTTTTGGGCGGGGGATGGAGTCTTGCTCTTATCGCCCAGACTGGAGTGCAATGGCATGATCTCAGCTCACTGCAACCCCTGCCTCCCAGGTTCAAGCGATTCTCCTGCCTCAGCCTCCTGAGTCACTGGGATTACAGGAGCCTGCCACAATGCCCTAATTTTTCTAATTTTTAGTAGAGACAGGGTTTCACCATGTTGGCCAGGCTGGGCTCGAACTCCTGACCTTGTGATCCACGCACCTCTGCCTCCCAAAGTGCTGGGATTACAGGCATGAGCCACTGTGCCCAGCCTTCTAATAAATATTCTTTTGCACATTGAGATAGTACTGTTTATGCATTTTGTATGCTGCCTTTTAAATCTATAAGCATTTTCTTTTCTTAAAAAAAAGCTTTGGGCCAGGTGCATTGGCTCACGCCTGTAATCCCGGCACTTTGCGGGGCTGAGACAGGTGGATCACCTGAGGTCAGGAGTTCAAGACCAGCCTGGCCAACATGATGAAACCCTGTCTCTACTAAGAACACAAAAATTAGCCCGGCATGGTGGTGCATGCCTGTAGTCCCAGCTACTTGAGCGGCTGAGGCAGGAGAGTTGCTTGAACCTGGGAAGTGGAGGTTGTAGTGAGTGGAGGTTGCAGTGAGCCAAGATTGCACCACTGCACTCCAGTCTGGGTGACAAGAGCAAGACTCCATCTCAAAAAAAAAAAAAAAAAAAAAGAGAGCTTTGGTAAGCATTGTACATGATTGGAAAGCATCCCATTATGTGGATGTTCACTTAGTTCTTTGATACATATTTTTGTGTTCTTGGGCTGTTTCTGATATTTCTATATTACAAATAAGGTGATGGGAAGCAGTTTTATTTATCAATCATTCTTTTTAAATGTCCCTTCCTATCAGTTTCTGTTAATCAGTCAAAAGCATATACATTCTTAGCAGGAACTTAAATTCTTAGTAGGGATCTTAACAGGTTAAGATTTCTGAGGGTAGAGAGGGTACCTGTTTTGTTAACTGGTGGCTTAATATCAGTTAATACCAGTAAAGGCTCAGTAAATGTTTATTGACTGAACATAAAAGATCAGTAATCATAAAGAATGTCCCAGTTAGTGGTATATATACAGGAAGGAAGTGCTGCAGTGGTTCACAATAACATGACAGTAACTAATTGTGTAATGATTTAGCACCAGGTACTGATCTAAATGATTTATACATTGTTGCATGGGATTTTGGAAGGGGAGGGAGTATACCTCTAAATCAGTTCATGCTATGGGATGGAAGTAAGACTTTAAATTTAGGTGGGCTCAAAAAACAGAAACAAATCAGGGGCTGGGTGTGGTGGCTCACGCCTGTAATCCCAGCACTTTGGGAGACCGAGGTGGGTGGATCACAAGGTCAGGAGGTTGGAACCATCCTGGCTAATACAGTGAAACCTCGTCTCTACTAAAAATACAAAAAAATTAGCTGGGCGTGGTGGTGGGGCCTGTAGTCCCAGCTACTCAGGAGGCTGAGGCAGGAGAATGGCGTGAACCTGGGAGGCAGAGCTTGCAGTGAGCTGAGAGAGCACCACTGCACTCCAGCCTGGGCGACAGAGTGAGACTCCGTCTCAAAAAAAAAAAAAAAAAAAAAAAAACAGAAGCAAATCAAATGTTCATCAGCTGGTGAATGGATAAACAAAATGTGGTATATCCATACCGTGGAATACTATGCTGCCATAAAAGGGAATGAAGCATTCATACATGTTGCAACACAGATGAACCTGGAAAACATTGTGGGAAGTGAATGAATCCGGGCACAAAAGACCACATACATATTGTGTGATTACACATATTCCACATATTGTGTGATTACATGGAATGTTTGGAACGGGCAAATCCACAGAGATGGAAAGTAGATTAGTGGTTGCATAGGGCTGGAAGAGGAAGGAAACGAGGACTAACTGCTAATGGGTACAGAATTTCTTTTTCCTCAAGTGATCAAATATTCTTAGATTATGAGAATGCTTGGACGACTCTGGATATACTCAAAACTATTGTATACTTTAAATCGGTAAATTGTATATAAATTATATCTAAATAAAACCAAGAAAAATTGGGTGAGCTTTAACATTGTAGAAGGAAGGATTGGGGTGGTGGTGTATTGGTTTTTGAGGGCTGCCATAGCAAAACACCACAGACTGGGTGGCTTAAACAATAAACATTTATTTTCTCACAGTTCTGGAGGCTAGAAGTCCAAAATCAAGGTGTCAGCAAGTTTGGTTTTCCCTGAAGCCTCTCTCCTTGGCTTGCAGGTGGCCACCTGGAGACCTTCTCACTATGTCTTGTTTTTTGTTTTGTTTTGTTTTGCTTTTTTTTTGAGACAGGGTCTTCATCTGTCACCTAGGCTGGAATGCAGTGGTATGATCATGGCTCATTGCAGCCTCAGCTTCCTGGGCTCAAGAGATCCTCCCACCCCATCCTCCAGAGTAGCTGGGACTACAGGTGTGTGCCGCAGTGCCCAGCTAACTTTTGTATTTTTGGTAGCGACTGGGTCTTCCTGTGTTGCCCAGCCTGGTCTTGAATTCCTGGGCTGAAGTGATCCTCCCATCTCAGCCCCCCAACATGCTAGGATTGCAGGTGTGAGCCACTGCACCCAGCCTGGTCTTGTCTTTGGGCACAGATACCCCCTGGTGTCTCATTGCGTGTCCACATTTCCTCATCAGCCGTATTGGATTAGAGCCCAGCGTAATGGCCTCATTTTAACTTAATCGCTTCTTTAAAGTCCCAGTCTCCAAATACAGTCCCATTCTGGGTACTGAAGGTTAAGGCTCCAACGTGAATTCTGGGGGAACATGGTTCAACCCAGTGAGAAGAATGGTTATCCGTTCGGAGTGAGGACTGATATGAGTGGAGATGCATCGGTGAAGGTGCGTGGGCCACAGATGTGATGCTGCAGGAGGTGTGCATGGAGGTATGGGATGGGGTCAGTGTGGAGGGCTGTGTGCCATGCAGCATTGTGGACTTGGTCCTCTACCCAGTGTGGGGGTCATTCTGGGGGCTGAACCGAGGGTGACGCTATAAAACCATGCTTCAGGAAAATTCATCTCTGCGCCCTGCAGGATGGACTGAGGAGGGAAGAGGCTGGAGGGAAATGAGTATGCAAGATCATGAGGCAATCTCAGGGCAAGTAAAAGGATTGGAGGCCTTGCAAAAGCAAAGTGAACCCAAGCTTCAGAATGGAGGCATCTGAGATGATGTCACAGTTTTGAACCTTATTTATAGAAGAAAGGGGGTGAAATGGGGAAATTAGATACATGAAAATATAGGTCCCATTGTTGGTAAGATACATGAAGTGTCATTAATTCTGTATTTAGTATGCTTTTCTTTATTTTAAACAGCTTTCATAACTTACTTCCAAACTGTATTTTTGCAACCAATTCTTTTTCTCTCTCTATTAAAAAGAGAATCTTTTATTTTACAGTAATTAAGTGCTGATTCTCTTAAGAGAGTTTTCAGGAACCTAAACCTCAGAGTTAGATGGAGACAAGTGTCTTTGTTAATCATTTATATTAGGTCAGATTGTACAATTTGTAACAGATTTTACAGCTGGTTCCGTGATGAAGGGATGGGTAGGATTCTTGCTAATTATTATTTAGAGTTTTACTTTGTTTTTAACCATTGAAACATGGGGGATGTACTCTTTGGTTTGGGTAGATTTTGCTTATAGATACTGAAGTTTCAGTTGTTGAATTTCATACATATTTTATTTTGACTTTTAATCCTTTAAAACATTTGACTCTAACTCCATTGAGCTCTGTAGAACATCTGTTATCCAGATCTTTTGCCAGAAAATAGAGCCTTGATTGAACGCCTTGCCAGCTAATTTAAAGCTTCCTGAGATGCAAAATACCGTGTAAAATGTCCTATGTGTTGTGTCAGAAGGGAGAAAATAAGATGAGATTTTCATATTTGCTTGTAGATCCATAAGAAACTTAGGAAGAATTCCTAACAAACTAGTGGTAGTGGTTCCCTGCAGGGTGGGGGATCTGGATGTGGGTGTGGCAGGGGGTGGGAGAGACTGGCAGGTTGAGGAGCAGGGTGAGAGAGGGATGTTTTTATGGTGTACATTCTGATATATATATTTTGAACTATTTGAATGTATTACTCATGTAGGAAGACAACCCTTTACTCTACAAAAATATTAGGGAAAAACTTTCAAGTCCCTCATTTTTAGCCTTTTCGTTGTTCTGATATTTCCACACAAGACAGACGGTCACATGCCTGATATATTTTTAAGTACCAACAAGGCTGTAAATTGACTTTCTTCACTATTTTCTATTCAAAAAAGTATTTTTGAATCCAAGGGAATTAGACGAATAATCTTGAAAAAGATTATGTTTTAGGGAAAAATGTATTATTAATACGTTTGTTGTCTAATGTTGTGTAACAAATTGCCTCAAAATTTAGCATATGAAAACAATAAGCATTCATTATGTCACACATTCGTTCTTTCTTTTCAATAAAAGTTAACCTGTTTCCATCTGAATAGATTTCTCACTCTGTATCCTGCCAGTAATAATTTTGTACTGTTTCTGTGCCTTTCAGTCCAAGAGTCCAACCTGATGAGGTTCTTCTGGTGTAATTCTTTTAAAAGCGTTGTGGATGTTCTATGAATCTCATTGGAGTTCACTTTTTAAACACTGGACTTCTGTGGAGACTGCTGAGGGACAACACCCTCACTTCTTAGGGACTTTGGTTTGCCTGAATTGTTCTCTGAGCCATTGCTTTGGATTTTTCCCTGACTTCTTAACAAAGGATTTTATAGGTGGGACCTTCAACACTCTGGAAATTGCCTTAGCTACATCAGCCATCTCCTTAGGTACATTTTCCATCTCCTGCACTATAGCAGGCAACAGCGTTGCTAAACTTCCCATCAGGAAATAACAAAGAACTCCTTTTCCAGTTACCAGTAACATTTTCCTCTCTACACCATCATCCAGAGCCTCCTGAAAGGCCCTCCAGGTTCTAGCTTTTCCAGGACTCTTCAGGGGTTTTCTGACTCTCTTTTTACAGTCTCTCTAGCTCCTGCCCATTGCCACGTTCCAAAGTCACTCACACATTTTAGGGTTTTTTTCTTTTTTTCTTTTTAACAAGCATACCAATTCCAGTTACCAGAATCCAGTTTTTGTTATATGTTGCAGTACAGATTGCCTCAAAGCTTAGTGGCTGAAAACAAGGAACATTACTGGCCAGGCACAGTGGCTCATGCCTGTAATCCCAGCACTTTGGGAGGCTGAGGCAGGCAGATCACCTGAGGTTGGGAGTTTGAGACCAGCTTGACCAACATAGGGAAATCCCATCTCTACTAAAAATACAAAATTAGCCATGTGTGGTTGCGCATGCCTGTAGTCCCAGCTACTCAGGAGGCTGAGGCAGGAGAATCTCTTGAAGCCGGTAGGCAGAGGTTGCGGTGAGCTGAGGTTGCACCATTGCACTCCAGCCTGGACTAAAGTGAAACTCCATCTCCACACAAACAAACAAACCAACAAAAATGAGCATTTACTGTCACACATACTTCCTGGGGGTCAGAGATCCCAGAGTGTCTCCGCTGGGTGAGTATGTCTCAGGTTCTCCTGAGGCTGCAGTCATTATGCCCACTAGGGCTTGGGTGGGACTGGAGCACCTGCTTTTAAGTTGCCTCACTCACATACCTGGCAAGTTAGTGCCGTTGCTGGCAGGAAGCCTGCGTTTCTTGCCAGATGGACTTCTCTGAGGGCTGTGTGAGTGCCTTCACTACAGGGCAGCTGGCTGCCCTCAGGACACATGATTCAGGAGACCAGGGGAAAGCTGCAGTGTTTTTTTATCACATAGTCCCAGAAGTAACACTGTCATTTCTGCAATATCCTGTGGGTTACATGTCAGCATTATTCATTGTGAGAGGCAATTACTGGAGGGTGAGTCCAGGAGGCAAGAATTATTGGGGGCTATCATGGAAGTTTGATAACATAATTGGTATGGAATTCAGATACACCTCAGACTTGATTGTGGCATACCAGTGTGTTGTAAAACTTGTAAGAGTGGCTTCCCTTAAAAAGACAAGCAGTCCATCCAGTGTCTTATTCTTATGTTAAATTGGGATTGCTATTTTGTTACCCTTGGGCCTCTATATACAAAGCCTCTCGTAGTAATAGATCTGACTGGGTTGAAGTTTAGTATTATGTGTGTGCCCTCTGCTTTTATTAATGGATTTTATTTTCGTGAAAGGAACATATAAACTTCATTATTGCATTTTTGTATAAATGCAGCTGGGGACATGGTTTTTATTACTCAATATCCATTTTGTAAATATTTAGAGAACATTTTTTTCACCATAAATCAGTATACATAGAAGCTTGGTTTCCATTGTTGCCCTGGCTATGAGGAAGCTGAGAGTGAAATTTGTTGTTCAAGTGTGGCAGTTATGTTGATCCTACTGACTGGCGTATTTGTATTCTCCTTTACTTAGTATTTTGCTATGAGATGTTCCAGTTTACTTGTGGGAAGAAAAGCCAGGTATTCTTGAATTCAACAAATATTTATTGAATTCAACTTGCTGGCCAGACACCATTCCATGTGCCCTGGATCTGGCACTGGACAGATAGATAAGGTCCCCACTTGCTTACAGCTTCCAACCTGCTCATAAGAAAATACGTTAGCTTTTGCTCCATAATGTGCAAGAATTGGCTTCAGAGAAAACCTAATTCATATATATTGCCGTTCTAACCATTCAAATTTTATTTCCTAATTCCTTTTTTTTCTTGAAATGGAGTCTCGCTCTGTCGCCCAGGCTGGAGTGCAGTGGTGCAATCTCGGCTCAGTACAACCTTTACCTCCCAGGTTCAAGTGATTCTCCTGCCTCAGCCTCCCAAGTAGCTGGGATTACAGATGCATGCCACCACACCTGACTAATTTTTTGTATTTTTAGTAGAGATGGGATTTCGCCATGTTGGCCAGGCTGGTCTTGAGCTCCTGACCTCATGTGGTCCACAGGCCTCAGACTTCCAAAGTGCTGGGATTACAGGCGTGAACTACCACGCCTGGCCATATTTCATAATTCTGTCTTTCCATAGAAAGAATTGGCTGGGGCAAATGTAACTAATGTGAGTGACTGATTTCAGAGGAAGCTTTTGGAAGTGGTTGATAGGCACTGAATGGGATGGAGTGATGAGTGGTTTAAAATTACACTTGAACCTTTGGATTCAAATGATTTTAAATGCATCTCAGAAAAGTGAAAGGTGAATGAGAGAACTACATCCATTGAGAGCGAGGGCTTGTCAGCGAGGGCTGTGGCTTTAAACTAAGCGGATATTCTTTCCTGGCAGTTCTACAGGCCAGAAGCCTGAGATCAAGGCGTCATGAGGGTTGGTTTTTCTCAGGCTCCCAAACTTCATTTTCCTTTTTTTTTTTTTTTTTTTTGAGATGGAGTCTCACTCTGTTGCCCAGGCTGGAGTGCAGTGGTGCTATCTCAGCTCACTGCAACCGCCGTCTCCCAAGCTCAAGTGACTCTCCTGCCTCAGCCTCCCGAGTAGCTGGGATTACAGGCACGTGCTATCATGCCTGGCTAATTTTTGTATTTTTAGTAGAAACGGGGTTTCACCATGTTGGTCAGGCTGGTCTTGAACTCCTCACCTCGTGATCCACTCGCCTCGTCCTCCCAAAGTGCTGGGATTACAGGCGTGAGCCACTGCGCCCGGCCTAAATTTCCTTTTCTTAGAGGGTGGACTTTATCTGTGATTCTTGGTTAGCCTCACCTTCATTCTTCTTCTTTTTGATGTTACGGTCTTGCTTACTGCTTTGGGGATGGATTTATTGAAACTGTATGTGCCTGGTTTAGGGACCCAGTAGGAGGTTGTACTGTAAGTGTAAATTAACATGTGCCTTGGGGGGACCTTAAGAGTTTTTGTCATTGGGCCATGAGATCTGAGTGCAGCTGGTAGAACCTCCTTGTTTTCTTTGGTATGAGAACTCCTGGACTTTTCTTGGTTCCTCTCATTTTCTCCGATGTATTACCCTTTCACATCACAGTGATATTATCCAGATAACACCCATAATTTTTTTTTTTTTTTTTTAAACGGAGTTTTGCTCTGTTGCCCAGGCTGGAGTGCAGTGGTGCGATCTTGGCTCACTACAACCTTCACCTCCTGGTTCAAGTGATTCTCCTGCCTCAGCCTCCCAAATAGCTGGGACTACAGGTGTGTGCCACCATGCCTGGCTGATTTTTGTATTTTTAGTAGAGATGGCTATTCGCCATGTTGGCCAGACTGGTCTTGAATTTCTGACCTCAATTGATTCACCCACCTTGGCTTCCCAAAATTCTGGGATTACAGGTGTGAGCCGATGCACCCAGCCACACCTGTGATTTATTTTATTGCGTTTGAGTTTTCAGACTTTGTCACTTTTTCTTTCGGTAGAAGATTTTTCACAGAAGTATGTTGTTTCAAAAGCAACCTTCAAATAGTAGACTTAGCTTGGATGAGAATCCATAAGTCTTTGAGTCCAACAACCAAGCAGGTCCCCTGTCCAGGAAGTGCCTTCTAGCTGATGTTTGAGTATTCCTCCTGACAGGGAATTCAGTACCTCCTGAAGCACCTTACTTCACCCTTGGTATAGTAGCAGAGATGAAAATATCCTTCTTTAATTTGAGGTGAGATCTGCCTTTTGTTGTCTGTTTTACACACACTGACCTTCCTTCCACCATGCAAGCTGAGAGAGAGCCAGGTTGAGCCTGTGTTCCCACAGCCTTTCTCAGACCTGCTGCCACCTGCCGTACACTTGCTCTTCCGTGGCTAGGTTCCAGTTGCTCTATATCTTTCCTAAAGTGTGGTGACCAGAGTTTGGCACAGTGAGGGAAGGCTCCAGAGCCCTTTAGTGTTATCAGGGTCACAGAGCTTGAGTTTTGGAGTCGCTCAGATCCTGAGTTCATATGCACTTCTTTGTCCTTGGGGAAATGATTGAACCTTCTTGGACTCTCAGTTCCTTATGAATAAAATGAAGATGAAACGAGATGAGATGGGATGTGCACATTTCCTGATGGGGGCTGGTATGTGCTGGTGCCCAGTGCATAGTGGCTGCTGGCAGAATGGTGAATCGCCAGTACCTGCTCCCTTCATTGAGTGCCTCCTCTGTGCCTGGCACCATTGCTCAGTGCTTTACATGGACTTACTCATTTCATTTTCACTCCAGCCTAGAGTATAAGTAAGTATTTGCTTTATCCCCATCTTACAAATGAGGCATTTGATTCTCAAAAAGGTTTCATAGCTTGCCCATGTTCTAGCAGCTAGTAAAAGGAGGAGCCAGAGTTTTCATTTAGGTAGGAGTCATCTAGAACCTGCTTTCTTAACTGCTGTGCTATGATCTGCACTGTGGCATAAGAGTTTGTCTTCATGTAAATGCACATATAATAGCGTTATTCACGTTGCCTGAGACTGTAGAAGCTCCTTTGGCAACCAGACACCACAGGGGACTCATTCCATGCTTTTAGAAGCCTCAAGCCGCTACATGCCTTGGGAACTGTGTTGCTTCCCCACTGCCCTTCACTCTTGCTTTTGTAAGGGATGCCACATTCAGCCATTAAGTGTCATCTCTGGAACTCATGACTCTGTTATTCCACATATGAGGTTTTCTTTGTAGCTTTGTGTCAACTCCAAGCCAGGTAAATAAGCCCTGGAAGAACCAAGTTACAGATGTGAGTAAAAGAGGGGATGGCAGGGGGCAGAAGTTGGGGCAGGCCCTGTGACTTGTCACCAGCATCCCCCTTTTAGGGGGACATCCTTTCATCTGGATGCTAGCTGGAGAAGTTGGCAATGTAGGAGATAAAAATGTAGATGCACCAGCTGAACGTCTTGCTCTGTTCCCCATTTTACATGTAACATGGGTGATGGCATGCTGCGTTCAGAGCCCCATGTGTGTATTCAGGATTTGGGGTGGGGGGTTGTGTGTAGAAGGCAGGAAAGATTGCCCAGCAACTCTCATTTGAATTGAGGGTGGAAGTGGTTCTTAGGCACAGTATGCCCAGGCCCAGGGCATCCAAGGGGCAGAGCAGAGATCACAGATGCTGAACGGGTGGGGAAGGAGCACTAGGCAGGGCATTTCTGGTGAGACTTTGATTTGGGAGGTACGAAAGTTGTTTGAGGAATGTTGATAGACTGCTTAGAGTGAATGGAGATGAGTAGGAACCACCACCTTTCATGTACTGGCTCTGCAAGCCACTCAGCACAGCTCTGCACCTGCTGTTATGAAGGAGAAGAGAATGTTCTGATCTAGAAGAGTTCGTGTAAGAGCATGAAGGCAGTAGCACTTGAGATGTGGTGCACACAAGCAAAATTTCAGTTTATGTGGAATTTAAGATTCACAGATTAAAATTCTTTCCCTGGTACCAAAAAAAAAAAAAAAAAAAAAAAATCCGTGTATTCTCTCTCTTGACTGATGTTTCAGCAGTTTTTGGACAGATTCTTTTTTAAGGTAAATGACCAGGGGCTTGTAATATGAGTGTCACTTAGGCAATGGGACATTTCAATGAAATGGTGATGGAAATAGGTTCTTTTTGCAGATTGTGAGCTTTTGGGAGCGTGGATTTTGCTAAATATACTGATTTTTAAATTTTGTTGGACATCTAGCATGGTGCATTTCACATAGAAATTTTTCAAGAAGTACTCATTTCACAGGCATCTTGAATGATAGATGTTTGGTAAGAAATGCATAAGACAGTGTATTAATCACTCATTCTCATTCAGCCTCCCAAGCTATCATAGTTGGTTAGTAATAACATTTCAAAATTGTATTTGTCCCTTAGGCTAGCAGAGAATACTGTTTAACAGGTTTTTCTTGAAAAGTAGGAGTAGGGAACTAGAGTTGTGTCTAGGTGGGGTTAAAAAAAAAATCACCCACCCCACCCAAATTGAAGCTGGGTACCTTGAATTCACTACTGTGCGCATATTCGTGTTTCATGCTGAGCAGTTGAAACTTTCTCACGGAAAGAAGTGTGGTACAGTTTGTGCTAGTCTTATATTTGCTACGTGCTCATGTGTTGTCTGATGATAGAATGCAGAGGTCAAACATTGCACAATTTATGCTGGAGGAGGAGGGTTCTCATCAGCTCTCCAAACATCATAAATACTTTGTTCCACAGAATAAGGAAATTGAACTTTTCAGAAAAATGATATAGAACATCTAAAATAGGTTAAACTTGGAGGAATTATACTGTCCGTTATAAAAGTGGAGCCATTCTTTAAAAATGGCTACATGCCCCACTGAATGGTAGAGCAGGACATGCAGTCCCAGCTCCAGGGGCTTCCAGAGTGATTGAGGCAGTGCTGTGGGCCGGTTTCCTGAAATCTGACTCTTTTCTTTCCTCATTACACTGCCACAGATGGTGGCAGATACAGCATGGATTGGCATAAGTCCTTTTCCACTACCTGCAGAATAAAGGCCCAGTTTCCTGGTGCAACTTGCAGAGTCCTTCTCATCTGCTACCTTCTTGCCTTTGTGACTTCTCCTCCTGGGACTCTTGCACCCTTTTTTTTTTTAAAAATTTTTCTTTTCTTTTCTTTTTTTTTCCGAGATAGGGTCTCAGTCTGCTGCCCAGGCTGGAGTGCGGTGACACGTTCATAGCTTATTACAGGCTTGACCTCCTGGGCTCACGTGATCCTCCTGCCACAGCCTCCCAGATAGCTAGGACCACAGGCACATGCCACCCCACCTGGCTAATTTTTTGTATTTTTTATGGAGACTGGACTTCTCCATGTTGCCCAGGCTGGTCTTGAGCTCCCAGGCTCAAGTGATCTACCCGCCTTAGCCTCCCATAGTGTTGGGATTACAGGCGTGAGCCACTGCGCCTGGCCACTCCTGCACCCTTACCTTTCACCACCCTGGCTGGCTGGACGACTGCACCCATTTCAACTGACATTCTTGTGCCTGACTGTGCGCTGGCCATTTCCTGTGTCTGGAATACCCCCATTCTCCCATGCTCAGCCCCAGTGGACTGTGCTCATTCGTAATCACACCTCAGAGCCCTTCCCCTTCTCCGTGGACTCCACCCCTGCTGTGTAGATGGCCCCACCATCATTTTGCTGAGTGGAGTGCCTCTGCAAGGCACAGCATGGAGGAGCCTGACTGCATAGGTGGCTGCACCTTGAGGGCCTTACAAACCCCGCAGTTGAAGGTATGGCCTGGAAGACAGATGATTCCAAATTACAGCTAAGAAATAGGTAGGCTGGGCCGGGTGCGGTGGCTCAAGCCTGTAATCCCAGCACTTTGGGAGGCCGAGACGGGTGGATCACGAGGTCAGGAGATCAAGACCATCCTGGCGAACATGGTGAAACCCCGTCTCTACTAAAAAATACAAAAAATTAGCCGGGCGAGGTGGCGGGCGCCTGTAGTCCCAGCTACTCGGGAGGCTGAGGCAGGAGAATGGCGTAAACTTGGGAGGCGGAGCTTGCAGTGAGCTGAGATCCGGCCACTGTACTCCAGCCTGGGTGACAGAGCGTGTTCCCGCCCCAAAAAAAAAAAAAAAAAAAAAGAAATAGGTAGGCTGTACGACTTTATTGCCGTGAATGCCTCTAGAAAGAGCACTTCAAAAAAAAACAAAGAAGGGATTTCCCTGTTCATGGCCTGTGAGTTTAAAAACAAGCACCCCGTGTCCTTAGCCCTTTGCTCACCACTGCTGACACATTAGAGGGTCTAGGTGTGTGTCTAAGGTTTTGGATGCCTGTTGATTGTGCATTCACTTAGATTTTGGTGCTTTTCTAGATGTTTCACAAGATGTTGTTAAGAGGTTCTCATTGTTTTATTCCTATATTCTTTCCTTCCACTCCCAACTCACTCCAATGTCACTCATCTGGGTTCTTCTGCTCCTGCATGGGCTGCTTGTCCAGTAGTATTTATTGAGCTACACACTGTGCTTGGCACCCAGGGCCATGGAGGCAGGCAAAGAGGGGGACATTTATTCAGCAGATTCTTACTGAGGGTCTGGGTGCCAGGTGCTTGCTCTGGGAAGCTGCAAATGACATGGATGATGGCTGAGCCTGAAAAATTCCCAGGTGAACAGATTGGGGGAAGCCAGGTCAGGCTGACGGAGTGGCAAAAGCTGCTACTTAAAGTTGTTGCTCCCACTGCATGGGGAATAATTGGTTCTGTCTGCATCAGAGAGAGGCAGTGAGAGACGCACCGAGGCCTGGACAGGCGGATGGGGCTGGAATGCAGAGGGGCCTTGCACGGCTCAGTCAGGACCAAAGGGCAGAGGGGCAGGGCATAGAGAGAAGCTGTGGCCGCCTTGCCGGGTCCCATGGAATCCTTGACCGTCGGGGTCGCGGGCATCAATGGACACTGTGGAGCTTGAAATCTCACCAGGTGGAAACATCTCTGCCAGCCCTGTAATCATTTCCATAGTTTTTTCTAGTTCTCTTCATGAACATTTTCCAGTATTTTTATTTGAGCATTAATAAAAGATGTGCCTATACACTCAAAATTCTGCCAGAAAGCTTTGACTTCCATGATCTAGAGCAACCTTGTCCAACCCACAAGCAAGTCACATGCAGCCCGGGATGGCCTTGAGTATGGCCCAACACAAATTTGTAAGCATTCTTAAAACATTATGAGCCTTTTGTGTGTGTGTGTATTTTTTTTTTTTTTTTTGAAACTCATCAGCTATCGTTGGTGTTAGTGTTTTTTATGTGTGGCCCAAGACAACAATTCTTCTTCCAATGTGGCCCAGGGAAGCCAAAAGATTGGACACCCCGATTAAGAGTTTTAGGCCTTAGGTTTTGGGAATGCCAAATGTTTACATGGAGAGGTGCCTTCCGTTAGGATGGGCATGCTTTTCCTCATGAGCTCCTTGGTAGAACCCAATGTTAGTGTGTGGCTCTTTTCACTTTATCATTTTCTTCTGTACAGGGTACTTTATAACCAGTAGCTGTTTCTGAAAATGTGGGAAAACTATTTTTGAATATTGCATCAATTACGTTTTCAGGGTAGTTTGATAAAAGGCATTTTGTGATCATCTTTATCTAAAACGAATCCTCCTGGCCTTAGTGTGATTATGTTATGTTATGTTATGTTATGTTATGTTATGTTATGTTATGTT